>NC_134400.1:17671847-18271852 GCF_050003625.1 Haematobia irritans
GAACCGATTTCAATCAAATTTGGCATGCATAGCTACAATGCTAAATCTACTCCCTATGCAAAATTTCAACCAAATTGGGCCAAAACTCTGGCTATTAGAACCATATTAGTCCATATCGGGCGAAAAATATATATGGGAGCTATATCTAAATCTGAACCGATTTCAATCAAATTTAGCACACATGACTACACTACGAATTGTACTTCGTGCGCAAAATTTGAATCAAAACTCTGGCTTCTAGGACCATAATAGTCCATATCGGGCGAAATATATATATGGAAGCTATATCTAAATCTGAACCGATTTCAATCAAATGTAGCACACATGACTATACTACTAATTGTACTTCTATAGAAATAAAATTTTGACAAAATTTTCTATAGAAATAAAATTTTGACAAAATTTTCTACAGAAATAAAATTTTGAAAAAATTTTCTACAGAAATGAAATTTTGACAAACAATTCTACAGAAAGAAAAGCATTCTGGCATTTGTGTTGAGCTGCTGGTTGGCCCTGGATGAGCCCTAATTTTGCTTTGGGTTCGATTTTTATGCTTGTCGAAAAATTTGTTGTAAAAAAATTTGTCAACATTTTATTTCTATAGAAATTTTCTGCAAAATTTTATTTCCATAGAAAATTTTATCGAAATTTTATTTCTATAGAATATTTTGTCAAAATTGTATTCCTGTAGAAAATTTCCTCAATATTTTATTTCTATAGAAAATTTTGTCAAAATTTTATTCCCATAGAAAATTTTGCGAAATTTATTCAAATTATTTTAATCAAAAACAAGTAAGGAAAGTCGGGCGGCGCCGACTATATTATACCCTGCACCACTTTGTAGATCTAAATTGTAGATACCATACCACATCCGCCAATTGTGTTGGGTGCTATATAAAAGGTTTGTCCCAAATACATAAATTTTTATATCTCTCGATCTGGACAGAATTTGATAGACTTCTACAAATTCTATAGACTCAAAATTTAAGTCGGCTAATGCACTAGGAAGAAACGCAATGTTAGTAAAAGAAAATATGGGAAAGATTTAAATCTGAAGCAATTTTAAGGAAACTTCACAAAAGTTTATTTATGATTTATCGCTCGATATATATATATATATATATATATATATATATATATATATATATATATATATATATATATATATATATATATATATATATATATATATATATATATATATATATATATATATATATATATATATATATATATATATATATATATATATATATATATTTTTTTTTTTGGCACGCACAGCTACAATGCTAATTATACTCCCTGTGCAAAATTTCAACTCAATCGGAGTAAAAAATTGGCCTCTATGGTCATATGAGTGTACATCGGACGAAAGCTATATATGGGAGCTATATATAAATCTGAACCGATTTCAATCAAATTTGGCATGCATAGCTACAATGCTAAATCTACTCCCTATGCAAAATTTCAACCAAATTGGGCCAAAACTCTGGCTATTAGAACCATATTAGTCCATATCGGGCGAAAAATATATATGGGAGCTATATCTAAATCTGAACCGATTTCAATCAAATTTAGCACACATGACTACACTACGAATTGTACTTCGTGCGCAAAATTTGAATCAAAACTCTGGCTTCTAGGACCATAATAGTCCATATCGGGCGAAAGATATATATGGAAGCTATATCTAAATCTGAACCGATTTCAATCAAATGTAGCACACATGACTATACTACTAATTGTACTTCTTGTGCAAAATTTCAACCAAATTGGGCCAAAACTCTGGCTTCTGGGGCCATAAAAGTCCATATCGGGCGAAAGATATATATGGAAGCTATATCTAAATCTGAACCGATTTCAATCAAATTTAGCACACATGATTATACTACTAATTGTACTCCTTGTGCAAAATTTCAAGCTAATCGGGATAAAACTCTGGCTTCTGGGTCCATATAAGTGCATATCGGGCGAAATATATATATAGGAGCTATATCTAAATCTGAACCGATTTCTTCCAAAATCAATCAATTTCTTCCAAAATTCTATTCTGACCCAAAAAAGGAACACGTGCCAAATTTGAAGGCGATTGGACTTATATTGCGACCTAGACTTTGATCACAAAAATGTGTTCACAGACAGACGGACGGACGGACAGACGGACATGGCTATATCGACTGAGGGGCCCACCCTAAGCATTTTTGCCAAAGACACCATGTGTCTATCTTGTCTCCTTTTGGGTGTTGCAAACATATGCACTAACTTATAATACCCTGTTCCACAGTGTGGCGCAGGGTATACAAATTTTGACCCATTTCTACACGCAAAGAAAAAAAAACGTTTGGAAAACGTGTACCGAAAACGTTTTTCTTTTGGTAGAGTTTTTTGAATTGCTTCAAAAATTTTAAACTTTTATCACCAAAAAAATTCGTTTGTTACAAAATTTTTATTTTTTCAATAAAAAAAGTTGTTTTTGAAACAACAACACAGTCCATTTCGTTTATATCAAACACTGTTCTTTTCTGACTTTAGGCCACATTTTACAGTTCAACATTTAATATACTACAATGTAATGTTGAACATTTTTTCGGAATCTTCCGAACATATCTGGAATGTATGTAAAAAAAAACAACAAAAAAAAGGTGTTAAGAACTAAAAAAACTTCGTGGATGTTAGAAAGATGTGAGGGAAAATGCAATTAGCAAGAAAACAATGTTTTTTTTTTGAGTTTGTCTTTATGAAATTGTTTTTACATCCTGGAAAAGAATAAACGTTTATCACAAAAAGTATATACTTTTCTTCCAAATACACTTCCTTACAGCGAAAAGCAAATGAGAAACGAACTTTGCTTGTCTAAAATTTCGTTTGGGAGGAAAGAATTATTTTTTTGCGTGTAATGCTATATGGTAGGGCGCATTGCTTTGTAATTCGGCAACCATTTTCGACACACTTTAATGTCGAGATGTATGTAGCTGGGGTAGAGTGCTTTCCGTGTGTTTAAGCTGAACGATGATGGAGATAATGGTAATCATAAATTTCAACATACCTTGCATTGACTGTAATCAAAACTTTTTGGACCTTCTGCAGAGCTGGGGAAATGATGCGACCACAGGTTGTGTTGGGCAAAAACATTGTTGTTGTTTTTTTTTTTTTTATTTGCTACGATGCATACCCGTGTCGAAAAGGTATGTATAAGTGATTATATTTGTGAGTATGTGTGTGCATGCATGCCTTTCTTGGGATTTACATAACAAATGCGTAAATCTCTCGCTCTCGCTCTCGCTCTCTCTCTCGTTCTCTCTATCTATCTGTTCCACGTAAGAGTAATGCCTAATGTTGTTTTTGCATATTCATAACCATTTGAATTCTATACTTTTGGATCATATCAAATGTTTTTACACAAATGATAAAAGTAAGAGGAAGGAGAGAATTCACAGTAGTTGTAGGTTGTATGTTGGATTTTTATTGTCCGTTAGGGGTTATTGATTTCCATCCATACTAATTATGAAGAGAAAATGCATATCATCGCTAAATTTCAACAAGACTCCATCCTATGGCGGAAGGTATAAAACAAGAGCATTCTCGTAAGTGTTAAAACCTCCTCAAGAGAAAATCTAACGGGACAAGTTAAAATCTCAATGGTGATAAAGGTTTTATACCCTCAACCATACACAAAAAAAAAGTTTACTTGAATCCAAAGTCTTTGACTTTCCCTTAAAGATTTTTATATTGATTCCGAGTCAAAACAAATAAGTAAAGTAGAAAGTCGGGCGGGGCCGACTATATCATACCCTAAACCACCATTACAGAATTAGTAATCATAAGCATTTGTGGGGTAACATATAGGTTTGGGAATAAAATATTTAAGAAAATTAAGGGGTACATGTCTATGGGTGCTTTGTGTCAATCTGACTATAGCTCATAGTCAATGTTGCCAGGGAAAATGTTCGGTTTACCCTACAAGGACAAAAAAAGTTCCCTACTTTCACATACATTCCCAAACAATTTTCCCTACTATATTTTTCGTTAAATTTAAAAAATTTTACAAAACAAAAATGGTTCTAAGTACTTTATTATCTTAAAACATGAAAATGCAACGTATATAACTTAGAATATAAATTTGTATTACCACCACGGTTGCCACAGTTGGTAGAATTCTACCCAAAATAGTAATATTTTTTTGTTAAATCTCTATAAAAATAAAATTTTTGGAAAAAGTTTCTATAAACAAATTTTTGTGAGAAATTTTTCTATAGAAATAAAATTTCGACAATAAATTCTGTAGAAATAAAATTTTGAGAAAAAATTCCATAGAAATAAAATTTTGAGAAAATTTTTTATAGAAATAATATTTTGAAAAAAAAAATCTATAGAAATACAATTTGGCAAAATTTTCGATAGAAATAAAATGTTGGTGTAGATTTTTTTGGCACGAGTGGTAACTGTTGTTACTAGAGGTCTGCATCGAATAACTTTTCACTACATGTATGCAATTCGCTGTCGAATATAGTACATACACTGTCTTTCTCTCAGAGCGCAAGTAGTGAAGTGAAGAGAACACTTGCTTGTCAAATACCACCAAGTACTTATCCGAAACAATATGTGTTCCGAAAAAAAGGAACAATAAAAATGTAAGTACTTGAGAAAAAGTACAACATGAATTCTCTTCACTTCACGTGGTACCACAAGTATTGCTCAGTTATGTGCGAAGCAAAACTTTCCATTATTATTAATCATAGATATGTATGTATGTCACATATTTCATATATTTATGTATGTCACACACTTACCTTAACGTTTGCCGTTCTTTATATCAATCCGAAAACATATATTATGGAGAGTAACTGTTTTCTTGTATTTTTGAAACTGCACGTGGTACATGGAGTACTCTATGAAGTTTTGTTCTCGCAACATACTCGACGTAATAACTCTGAGTACACTTCAATAAGATAGAAAGAGGAATATGTGTTTGTTGGTAGTAAAGACATCAGAGTAGCAACAAGAAGTTACTCGTGGCTTTTGGTGTTCATTAAAATGTGTACCAATTGTTTTGCGACTCTCTCAAATATATGTACTCATTTAGCAAGTACACGTGTACTCTGCATTTACAAATGGAATTGTGCAGACCTCTAGTTGTTACCACACATAGTTAAAGATCAAGCCTTGTCGGCTTCTAATTTCCTCCTCTAGAGCCACCAAAATGTAAAAATTATTACAAATTGTGTTGTGTGAAAATGTCCTACATTGTGGCCCTACGTCCCTACAAGACGCTAAATATTAGAAAACCCCTACATATAGGGAATTTCCCCTACTTCTAGCAACACTGGCTGTGTTGATATTGCGCCTACGGAGTTAGTATGCCACTAATATTGAGCCCATTATTAAAACAAGTATATACGGCCGTAAGTTCGGCCAGGCCGAAGCTTATGTACCCTCCATCATGGATTGCGTAGAAACTTCTTCTAAACACTGCCATCCACAATCGAATTACTTAAGTTGCGGTAACGCGTGCAAGGTATCTTAAAACCTCCTAACACCATCTTCTAAATTGTATGTAAGTCCATACGTGGTATATATTAAATCAAAAAAGATCGATCCAATACGTATATAATTCAGTTTGACAAAGTAGACATAAAATTTTGACAAAATTTTCTACAGAAATAAAATTTTAACAAAATTTTCTATAGAAATAAAATTTTCTATAGAAATAAAAATTTTGACAAAATTTTCTATAGAAAGAAAATTTTGACAAAAATTTCTACAGAAATAAAATTTTAACAAAATTTTCTATAGAAATAGACTTTTGACAAAATATTCTATAGAAATAAAAACTTGGTAAATTATTTTTGGTTCGAGTGGCAACCATGATTATGAACCGAATAAAATTTGAACAAAATTTTCTATAGAAATAAAATTTTGACAATGATGAAAATTTTATTATGAACCGAATAAAATTTTAACAAAATTTTCTCTAGAAATAAAATTTTGACAAAATTTTCTATAGAAATAAAATTTTGACAAAATTGTCTATATAATAAAATTTTGGTAGATTATTTTTGGCTCTAGTGGCAACCATGATTATGAACCGATATGGACCAATTTTTGTGTGATTGGACCAATTGTTGTATGGTTGTTAGCGACCATATACTAACACCACGTTCCTAATTTGAACCGGATCGGATGAATTTTGCTCCTCCAAGAGGCTCCGGAGGTCAAATCTGGAGAACGTTTTATATGGGGGCTGTATATAATTATGGACCGATATGGACCAATTCTTGCACGGTTGTTAAAGATCATATACTAACACCATGTTCAAAATTACAACCGGATCGGATGCAATTTGCTTCTCTTTGAGGCTTCGCAAGCCAAATCTGGAGATCGGTTTATATGGGGTCTATATATAAGTATGGACCGATGTGGACCAATTTTTGCATGGTTGTTAGAGACCATATACCAACATCATGTACCAAATTTCAGCCGGATCGGATGAAATTTGCTTCTCTTTGAGGCTCCGCAAGCCAAATCTGGGGATCGGTTTATATGGGGGCTATATATAATTATGGACCGATGTGGACTAATTTTTGCATGATTGTTAGAGACCATATACCAACACCATGTAGCAAATTTCAGCTGGATCGGATGAAATTTGTTTCTATTAGAGGCTCCACAAGCCAAATATGGGGGTCGGTTTATATGGGGGCTATATATAATTATAGACCGATGTGAACCAATTTTTGCATGATTGTTAGAGACCATCTACCAACACCATGTACCAAATTTCAGCCGGATCGGATGAAATATGCTTCTCTTAGAGGCTCCACAAGCCAAATCTGGGGATCGGTTTATATGGGGGCTATATATAATTATGGACCGATGTGGACCAATTTTTGCATGGTTGTTAGAGACCATATACCAACACCATGTACCAAATTTCAGCCCGATCGGATGAAATATGCTTCTGTTAGAGGCTCCACAAGCCAAATCTGAGGGTCCCTTTATATGGGGGCTATACGTAAAAGTGGACCGATATGGCCCATTTTCAATACCATCCGACCTACATCGATAACAACGACTTGTGCCAAGTTTCAAGTCGATAGCTTGTTTCGTTCGGAAGTTAGCGTGATTTCAACAGACGGACGGACGGACGGACGGACATGCTTAGATCGACTCAGAATTTCACCACGACCCAGAATATATATACTTTATGGGGTCTTAGAGCAATATTTCGATGTGTTACAAACGGAATGACAAAGTTAATATACCCCCATCCTATGATGGGGGGTATAAAAAGAGAAATCCGTTCAATTAGTGTGCGTAATAAATACAAATTTGTAAAAATCGAGCAATATTCTTATGTAAGAGCTACAAGTACGTATAAGTACGATCGGCTAGTATATCAAAATTTGAAATTTGAGTAACATTGGTTAATAAATAGAGTGCTATGGCCAAATTTGGGAAAATCGAGCGATGCATATACCAATTTGCATAATATTTTGCGGGTTTTATAAATACCACAAAAGGTTACCTTGTGCAAGATTTGAGTAAGATCGGTTAAGAAATGAGGCCTGTATGGTCAAACATAAGGTTATTAGGGGCGAATTTTTCAAAATCGGGTGATACATATATGGGAGCTATATCTACATCTGAACCGATTTCGATGAAATTTTTCACATATAGTTAGTACTATAGAGGACTGGATCTAGCCAACTTTTAGTAAGATCGGTTAATAAATAAGGGTTCTATTGCCAAATTTGGGAAAATCGGGCTATACATATATATGGAAGCTATATCTAAATCTGAACCGATTTCGATGATTTTTTGCACATATAGTTAGTGCTATAGAAGACTACATTTAGCCAACTTTGAGTAAGATCGGTTGATAAATAAAGGTTTTGTGGCCAAATTTGGGAAAATCGGGCGATACATATATATGAGAGCTATATCTAAATCTGAACCGATTTGGATGAAATTTTGCAGACTTGAAGGGCGATGGAAAAGATTACCTTCTGCCAAATTTGGTGACGATCCATTTGAAAAAACGCGCAACGTGACCCCATTTGTCGAAATCGGGCGATACATATATATGGGAGCTATATCTAAATTTGATCCGATTTCTTCCAAATTCAATAGCGTTTGTCCTTGTGCCCAAAAAACTCCCTGTACCAAATTTCATCAAAATCGGTTAATAATTGCGACCGGAATCCTGTGAACAACAAATACATGGACAGACGGACGGACGGACGGACACCAAGCGCTAGATCGACTCAGGAGGTGATTCTGAGTCGATCGGTATATATTTTATGGGGTCTAAAATCAATATTTCTGGTAGGCACATTTTTTGGCCGATCAAACTTATTATACCCTGACCACTATGTGGTTTAGGGTATAATGACCACTATGTGGTTTAGGGTATAAAAAGCGGCTGCTTTAAAATAAAGACATTTTTAGGGACCGTTGAAGTTTTTAATCTAGGATCAATAAAATTAAAATTGTAATACAAATCTCATCTATCGGAATATACTGGCTTTGTCATTCCATCTGCAACACATTGGTTTCAGATCCCAAAGACTGTAGATATTCTGAGCCGTTGTAAAATTCTGTGTCACTCTAGCATTTATACGGACACTAGCACCTAGAACCTATTGCCCTAAATAACTTTTAAAATTTGTCCCCGATCACCCAGTATGTTAAGTTAAGTGTTTGACAAATGTGAGAAAAGAATCTGCATTTTTGTAATGTAATCCAACAAATTTATATGTATTTATATACCCAGCACTGTCATTATCATTGAACCACTTTAGTTTGTAATTACATATTTGAAATTTTCTCTTGCATATGCATTTTTATTATATTCCCCCATTCCATTTTAATATCTTCAAGGATTTAATGTAAGCAAATCAAGATTAGATTTGTCTTTCAGAAATCACACAAAAAAACCAAAAATAAACAAAGGAAGTATTTAAGTTCGTAGTTCCTAGCAATATCCTTAGCATTAGTCAATAAACATTTATTTACTTGAAAGGCAATTTGTTACACATGTCAAGTATCCGGATGAATGCCAATTTGACTTGGTAAGATTTACTAACACATTATGCCATTTAATTGCAGAGAGTTATTCTTAGAGAGATGGATTTAGATGCATCAAAATTTCAAGAGGAAAAGGAGCTGAACACAGGGGAAAAAATTGTGTTTATCGAGAGATAAAACTGTGTTAAAATAAAACATGACAATCAGCGCGTGTCTGTTAAAACAATAAAGAGAATGAAACAGTTGTAAAATATATTAAGTAAATACATAATAACAAATTTAATAATAAAAGAAATACAATTTTGACAAAATTTTGTATAGAAATAAAATGTTGATAAAATTTTCTATAGAAATACAATTTTAACAAAATTTTCTATAGAAATAAACTGTTGATAAAATTTTCTATAGAAATAAAATTTTAACAAAATTTTCTATAAAAATAAAATTTTAACAAAATTTTCTAAAAAATTAAAATTTTAACAAAATTTTCTATAAAAATAAAATTTTTAAAAAATTTTCTATATAAATAAAATGTTGACAACATTTTCCATAGATTACAATTTTGACAAAATTTTCTATAGAAATAAAAGTTCGACAAAAATTTCTATAGAAATAAAATTTCGATACAATTTTCTACAGAAATAAAATTTTGAATAACTTTTCTATAGAAATAAAATTTTCACAAAATTTTCTACAGAAATAAAATTTTGAAAAAATTATGTATAGAAATAAAATTTTGAAACAATTTTCTATAGAAATAAAATTTTGACAGATAGACAATTTTATCAAAATTTTCTATAGAAATGAAATTTTGCAAAAATTTTCTATAGAAATAAAAAATTTGACAAAATTTCCATAGAAATAAAATTTTGACAAAATTTTGTGTAGAAATAAAATTTTGACAAAATTGTCTGTATAAATAAAATTTTGACAAATTTTTCTGTAGCTATAAAATGTAGAAAAAATTTTCAATAGAAATAAAATTCTCACAAAAATGTCTATAGAAATAAAATTTTCAGAAATTTTTCAATAGAAATAAAATCTTGACAAAATTTTCTATATTAATAAATTTTGGACAAAATTTTCTATAGACATATAGACATAAAATTTTGACAAAATTTTCCAGAGTAATCAAATTTTGATAAATTTTTCTATAGAAATAAAATTTTGACAACATTTTCTATAGAAATAAAATTTTGCACAAAAATATTAAGACATAAAATTTTTGACAAAATTATCCATAGAAATAAAATTTTAACAAATTTTTCTATAGAAATAAAATATTGACAAAATGTTCTACGGAAATAAAATTTTTACAAAATTGTTCTATAGATATAAATTTTTTACAAAATTTACTATAAAAATAAAGTTTTTACAAATTTTCTATTGAAATAGAATTTTGACAAAATTTTCTATAGAAATAAAATGTTGATAAAATTTTTTATAGAAAAACAAGTAAGTAAAGTCTAAAGTCGGGCGGGGCCGACTATATTATACCCTTCACCACTATGTAGGCCAAAATTTGTGTTACTATCTCAACTACTTCACATTTGCTGGAAGCTGTATAAAGGAGACAATTTTTTTACTTCTACAAAATCTATAGAATTAAAAAAAAACCGATTTTGACTAAATTTGACATGTATAGTTAGGATAATAATTCTGCTATCTATGCGAAATTTCACGTAAATGGGAGTATAACTTTGCCCCCCTGGTCATATGATTGCTAATCGAACGGAAGATATATATGGGAGCCATATCTAAATCTGAACCGATTTCAACCAAATTTGGCACAATTACCGATACTACTAAACGTACTCCTTGTGCGAAATTTGAAGCAAATCACGGCAAAACTCTGGCTTTTGTGGCCATATAAGTTCAAATCGGACGAAAGATATATACGGGAGCTATATCTAAATCTGAACCGATTTTAACAAAATTTGACACACTTAACGATACTATTAAACGTACCCCTTGTGCGAAATTTGAAGCAAATCACGGCAAAACTCTGGCTTTTGTGGCCATATAAGTTCAAATCGGACGAAAGATATATATGGGAGCTATATCTAAATCTGAATCGATTTCGACCATATTTGGCACATACAATAGTATCGTTAAAAGTACCGCTTGTGCAAAATTTGAAGTAAGTCAGGGCAAAACTCTGGCTTTTGAGACCATATAAGTCCAAATCGGGCGAAAGATATATATGTGAGCTATATCTAAATCTGAACCGATTTTAACAAAATTTGACACACTTAATGATACTCTTAAACGTACCCCTTGTGCGAAATTTGAAGCAAATCACGGCAAAACTCTGGCTTTTGTGGCCATATAAGTTCAAATCGGACGAAAGATATATATGGGAGCTATATCTAAATTTGAACCGATTTCAATCAAATTTACCAAGCATTGGTGGAATATCAATTCTACCCTCTGTACAAAATTTCACGAAGGTCGGTAGTAAACTTTGGCCTCTGTGGTCATATGAGTCTAAATCGGACGAAAGATATATATGGGAGCTATATCTAAATCTGAACCGATTTGGCTGATATTTTGCAAGAGTTTCGAGATTCATAAAATATTTGGATGTACGGTATTTCAAGAAAATCGGTTGATAAACACGCTAACTATAACCAAATCGGGGATAAATATATATGGCAGCTATATCTAAATCTGAACCGATTTTTTCACAAAACCAATAGCGATTGTCTCTGTCCCAAGAAACGGCCCTATGCCAAATTTGAAGACGATCGGACTTAAATTGCGAGCTGCACTTTGTGCACAAAATTACATATACAGACAGACGGACAGACAGACAGACGGACATCGCTAAATCGACTCAGAATTTAATTCTAAGCCGATAGGTATACTAAAAGATGGGTCTATGACCACTATTTCTTGGCGTTACATACAAATGCACAAACTTATTATACCCTGTACCACAGTAGTGGTGAAGGGTATAACAATTTTACCAAAATTTTCTATAAAAATAAAATTTTTGCAAAAATTTCTATACAAATAAAGTTTTGGCAAATTTTCTATAGATTAGTATTTTGACAAACTTTTCTGTAGACATACAATTTTGACAAAACTTTCTGTATATATAAAATATTGATAAAATTTTCTATAGAAAAAAAATTTTTGAAAAACTTTTCTATAAAAATAAAATTTTCACAAAACTTTCTATAGAAATAACATTTTGACAAATGGAACATTTTGACAAAACTTTCTATAAAAATAAAATTTTGACAAAATTTTCTAAAGAAATAAAATTTTGACACATAGAAAATTTTGACAAAATTTTCTATTGAAATAAATTTTTGACAAAATTTTCTAAGAAATAAAATTTTGACAAAATTTTCTAAGAAATAAAATTTTGACGAAAATTTCTATACAAATAAAATTTTGATAAGATTTTCTAAGAAATAAAATTTTGACAAAACAAAATTTCGACAAAATTTTCTATAGAAATGAAATTTTGCAAAAACTTTCTATAGAAATAAAATTTTGACAAAATTTTCTAAAAAATAAAATTTTGACAAAATTTTCTATAGAAATAAAATTTTGAAACAATTTTCTATAGAAATAAAATTTTGACAAAACAAAATTTTGACAAAATTTTCTATAGAAATAACATTTTGACAAAATTTCCATAGAAATAAAATTTTGACAAAATTTCCATAGAAATAAAATGTTGACAAAATTTTCTATAGAAATAAAATTTTGAAACAATTTTCTATAGAAATAAAATGTTGGCAGATAGAACATTTTATCAAAATTTTCTATAGAAATGAAATTTTGCAAAAACTTTCTATAGAAATAAAATTTTGACAAAATTTTCTATAGAAATAAAATTTTGACAAAATTTTCTAAAGAAATAAAATTTTGAAACAATTTTCTATAGAAATAAAATTTTGACAAAACAAAATTTTGACAAAATTTTCTATAGAAATAAAATTTTGAAAAAATTTCCATAGAAATAAAATTTTGACAAAATTTCCATAGAAATAAAATGTTGACAAAATTTTCTATAGAAATAAAATTTTGAAACAATTTTCTATAGAAATAAAATGTTGGCAGATAGAACATTTTATCAAAATTTTCTATAGAAATGAAATTTTGCAAAAACTTTCTATAGAAATAAAATTTTGACAAAATTTTGTGTAGAAATAAAATTTTGACAAAATTTTCTGTAGCTATAAAATGTTGACAAAATTTTCAATAGAAATAAAATTTTCACAAAAATGTCTATAGAAATAAAATTTTCAGAAATTTTTCAATAGAAATAAAATCTTGACAAAATTTTCTATATTAATAAAATTTTCACAAGATTTTCTACAGACATAAAATTTTGCCAAAATTTTCCAAAGGAATAAAATTTTGAGAACTTTTTTTCTATAGAAATAAAATTTTGACAACATTTTCTATAAAAATAAAATTTTGCACAAAAATATTAAGACATAAAATTTTTGACAAAATTATCCATAAAAATAAAATTTTAACAAGCTTTTCTATAGAAATAAAATATTGATAAAATGTTCTACGGAAATAAAATTTTTACAAAAATTGTTCTATAGATATAAAATTTTTACAAAATTTGCTATAAAAATAAAGTTTTTACAAATTTTCTATAGAAATAGAATTTTGACAAAAATTTTCTATAGAAATAAAATGTTGATAAAATTTTCTATAGAAAAACAATTTTACCAAAATTTTCTATAAAATAAAATTTTGACAAAATTTTCTATACAAATAAAGTTTTGACAAATTTTCTATAGATTAGTAGTAGAGTATCCCAGCAAAAACTCCTATTACCAGGTATGAGTACAAGTATGCCTGCGCCAAATTGGTAACAACTTCCTCGTACATATATCAGTAGTAATACTTTTACACGGGCATGACATTGGAGGAAAGTACTTCCGTGCAAGCATGCCAGCAGTCGAAAAATAAGTACTTCTTCGCAAGCATACCAGCTCTCCAAAAATAATATCTTTACCATAAAGATACCCAAAAACTGCGAACTCACCCCCGTTGTTTTATAATCAAACACACTATACCACGCTCCACGACATGGATCTATTCAATGATGTTATTTTGTAACATAAATTATGTATTATAAAACTTTAGAAAACAAAGGTATATTTTATTGGCAATTTTTTCTGAAATATAATTTGGCATTATGTATCCCTACTATTAATGGTGCATACTGTAGAGCCGAACCCGGACCTCAAGATATGATTTTGATTACCGGTATTAATTGAAAGAATCACTTTTTGCTTACACAGGTAAGTTATTATTTTTAAATCCCAGGTAATACTGCAAGTAGTAAATTTTTGATTACCGGTATTACTGAAAGAATCACTAGTGCTTTCCCAGTTTTTGCTGGGATTTTGACAAAATTTTCTATAGGAATAAAATTTTGACAAAACTTTCTGTATACATAAAATTTTGACAAAATTTTCTATAAAAATAAAAGTTTGACAAAAATTTCTATACAAATAAAATTTTGATAAAATTTTCTATAGAAATAAAAGTTTGAAACAATTTCTATAGAAATACAATTTTGACAAAATTGTCTGTATAAATAAAATTTTGGCAAAATTGTCTGTATAAATAAAATTTTAACAACATTTTTTGTCGAAATAACATTTTGACAAAATTTTCTGAAGAAAATGTGGAAATTTTCAATAGAAATAAAATTTCTACAAAATTTTTTATAAAAATAAATTTTTGATAAAAATTTCTAAGAAATAAAATTTTGAAGAAATTTTCTATAGAAATAAACTTTTGAAAAAAATTTCTAGAGAAATAAAATTTTTACTAAATTTTCTATAGAAATAACATTTTGACAAATTTTACTACAGAAATACAATTTTGACGAAGTTTTCAATGAAAAAAAACGTTGACAAAATTTTCTGTAGAAATAAAATTTTGACAAAATTTTTTATAGAAAACAAAATTTTGTAATATTTTGTGTAGAACTAAAATTTTCTATAGAAATAAAATTTTCCGTATAAATAGAACCCATCCATAATGTAATTCATAGTAGAAGGTACATACGATTCGGGTTGGCCGAACTTATGGCCATATGTCCTTGTTGAATTGTTCAGGACTTCGTTTAGTAGTTTCACACATAGGGCAATACATCCTAAGGGCCCGGCTATAAAATGAAGGTCTATTAGGACTTCTTGGTCTCAGTATCTCGCCCTCTATTTCATCTAGCTTTATGAAGTCCATATATTAGAAAAACGTATAACTATTTTTCTCAAATGTACCAACACGCACACACACACAAATTAGTAGAAATATTTTAAGGTTTCCTCTCGCTTTGAGCTCTTTCATTTTTTTTTCTTTTTCTGTAAGTAACAATTTTGCTAATTATTTTATGAAACATGATAAGTTTCAGCAACTTTGTTTTAAAAAGTTCCAATTGAGCCATTAGGTCTTCGAAGAACAAAAGAAACGACAAAGCAGCTTTGAATGAAAACATATACATTTTTGCATGAAATCTGATATGCTCACAAAGAATAAATTAGAAAATGTTTCCTAGTTTGTGGCTTCTACTCGACAACATCAAATCAACAAAAAGAGGAATGGATTTTTTTGGTGTCCTGTAGTCATAGTTTAGTAAATAGAATTATATTTCATAATAATTAATGAAAAGACAACAACAAAAAGGGTCAACTTTGGCAAGGAAAATTTGACAAAGAAACTAATTACCAAGGAGAATTAAAATCTCCCCAAAGATTAAGGAATACAAAAACTATTTGCTAGGAAACTAAAAAATATTTAAGTGTTTGCAAAAAGGATTGTTCTGTTGTTAGGCAAAGAGAAGCTGAAGGATGTACAGGAACGATGTACAGGGACGGAAGAGTCTAAACGAAATTGTCATACTCCGATTATTGGTACATAAAAGAGCTAGGCGAAAGCCTATATAAAGAACGTTTTCTCAAAATTTTATTTCTTCAGGAAATTTTTGCAAAGTATTTACTTCTATAGACAGTTTTTTCAAAATTTTATTTCAATAGAGAATTTTGGTAAAATTCTATTTTTATAGAACATTTTGGCAAAAGTTTATTTCTGTAGAAAATGTTGGCAAAAGCTCATTTCTATATATTTTTTTTTTTATTTCTATAGAAATGTTTGCCAAAAATTTATTTCAGTAAACATTTGTCAAAATTTTATTTCTATAGAAAAGTTTCTCAAAATATTATTTCTATAGAAAATTTTATTTCTATAGAAAATTTTGTTGAAATTTTATTTCTATAGAAAATTTTGCCAAAATTTTATATCTATAGAAAATTTTGTTGAAATTTTATTTCTATAGAAAATTTTGTCAAAATTTTATTCCTATGGAAAAATTTGTCAAAATTTTATTTCTATAGAAAAATCTGTCAAAAATTTTTTTCTATAGAAAATTTTGCCAAAATTTTATATCTATAGAAAATTTTGTCAAAATTTTATATCTATAGAAAATTTTGTCAAAATTTTATTCCTATGGAAAAATTTGTCAAAATTTTATTTCTATAGAAAAATCTGTCAAAAAATTTTTTCTATAGAAAAATTTGTCAAAATTGTATTCCCATGGAAAATTTTGTCCAAATTTTATTTCTATAGAAAATTTTGTCAAAATTGTATTGCTATAGAAAATTTTGTCCAAAAATTTTTTTTCTATAGAGAAATTTGTCAAAATTTTATTTATATAGAAAATTTTGTCAAAATTTTATTTTTATAAAAACTTAAATTTTTTTCTGTAGAAAATTTTGCCCAAATTTTATTTCTATAAAAAATTTTGTCAACATTTTATTTCTATAGAAAATGTTGTGAAAATTTTATTTGAAAAACGGCTGTATATACTTTCTGTTTTTATTATCTACATTTAATCCTCGATTATAGGTTTCAATTAATATAAACATTTCCCAAAAGGATAATTAAGAGCAAAAAATAAATGATTTGGTCAAAAGTCATTATCGCCATTTAATGAAATTGATTACAATTAACAATAACTAAATCCCATAAAGATTAAAACACTAAACACCATGAGACATTTTATTGATTTCTCCTATAGAGAATTTGTTGCGTTTTCCTCAAAGCATTCTCCAACCATCTAGCACCCATCACCCACAACCATCACATCATCTATTTTCATTTATTGGTAGACGAAAGAAGAAAAAAAAACTACTCTTGTATAGCATGAACAGTCGACATGAACTCTGTTATTGAATAACATGGTCGAATGTATTCGGTCCTAACCTATATTAAGAACATTGTCGAATGAAATATGAACCCTTGTTAAAGTTTACAACAACATTTTATATTTTAAGCAAGCCAAAAATATCGATAACTATCATTTACGATAAAGGTGGAAGCTAAACGCAATCCAAAAGGCATATTGGGGATTTCAAATAAGAACATATGGAATTACGGAGCTAGACAGGCTAAATGGGATCCATTCAAGCGGAATATGATATCAATTTTTGTTAAAATTTTATTTCTATAGAAAATTTTGTCAAAATTCTATTTCTATAGAAAATTTGTAAAAACTTTATTTTTATAGAAAATTTTGTAAAAATTTTATTTCCGTAGAAAATGTTGTCAATATTTTATTTCTATAGAAAAGTTTGTTAAAATTTTATTTCTATGGATAATTTTGTCAAAAATTGTATGCCTTAATATTTTTTTGCAAAATTTTATTTCTATAGAAAATGTTGTCAATATTTTATTTCTATAGAAAAATTTGTCAAAATCTAATTCCTATAGAAAATTTTGTCAAAATTTTATTTATATAGAAAATTTAGTCTAAATTTTATTCCTATAGAAAATTTTGTCAAAATTTTATTTCTATAGAAAATTTTGTCAAAATTTTATTTCTATAGAAAATTTTGTCAAAATTTTATTTCTATAGAAAATTTTGTCAAAATTTTATTTCTATAGAAATTTTGTACAAATTTTATTTCTATAGAAAATTTTGTCAAAATTTTATTTCTATAGAAAATTTTGTCAAAATTTTACTCCTATGGAAAAATTTGTCAAAATTTTATTTCTAAGAAAATGTTGTCAAAATTTTATTTCTATAGAAAATGTTTTAAAAATTTTATTTCTATAGAAAATTTTGTCAAAATTTTATTTCTATAGAAAAATTTGTCAAAATTTTATTTCAATAGAAAATTTTGTCAAAGTTTTATTCCTATGGAAAAATTTGTCAATATTTTATTCCTATGGAAAAATTTGTCAATATTTTATTTCTATAGAAAATGTTGTCAAAATTTTATTTCTATAGAAAATTTTGTCAAAATTTTATTTCTATAGACAATTTCTCAAAAATTAATTTCTACAGACAATTTTGTCGTAAAAAATTCCATAAAAATTTTTTTCAATATTTTATTTCCATAGAAAATTGTGTCACTATTTTATTTCTATAAAAATTTTGTCAAACTTTTATTTTTATAGAAAAAATTGTCAAAATTTTACTCCTATGGAAAATTTTGCCCAAATTTTATTTCTATAGAAAATTTTGTCAAAATTTTATTTCTATAGAAAATTTTGTCAAAATTTTATTTCCATAGAAAAGTTTGTTACAATTTTATTTCTATGGATAATTTTGTAAAAAAATTTATGTCTTTATATTTTTTTGCAAAATTTTATTTCTATAGAAAATGTCGACAAAATTTTATTTCTATAGAAAAATTTGTCAAAATTTTATTTCAATAGACAATTTTGTCAAAATTTTATTTCTATAGAAAAATTTGTCAAAATTTTATTTCTACAGAAAATTTTGTCAAAATTTTATTTTTATAGAAAATTTTGTCAAAATTTTATTTCAATAGAAAATTTTGTCAAAATTTTATTCCTATGGAAAAATTTGTCAATATTTTATTTCTATAGAAAATGTTGTCAAAATTTTATTTCTATAGAAAATGTTGTCAAAATTTTATTTCTATAGACAATTTTGTCAAAAATTTATTTCTATAGACAATTTTGTCGTAAAAAATTTTGTCAAAATTTTATTTCCATAGAAAATTTTGTCTATATTTTATTTCCATAGAAAATTTTGTCAATATTTTATTTCTATAGAAAATTTTGTCAAAATTTTATTTCTATAGAAAATTTTGTCAAAATTTTATTTCTATAGAAAATTTTGTCAAAATTTTATTTCTATAGAAAATTTTGTCAAAATTTTATTTCTATAGAAAATTTTGTCAAAATTTTATTTCTGTAGAAAATTTTGTCGAAATTTTATTTCTATAGAAAATTTTGTCAAAATTTTATTTATATAGAAAATTTTGTCAAAATTTTATTTCTATCGAAAATTTTGTCAAAATTTTATTTCTATAGAAAATTTTGTCAAAATTTTATTTCTATAGAAAAATTTTGTCAAAATTTTATTTCCCTTCTTTTGTTTTGTTATTGTTGGTTTTCTTCTTTAAGCATTGTTGTTGTTTTTATTGCAGCTTAAAACCATACATTGACTAAACTACAAGTGTAGCTTAACCAACAGAGAAAAAGAATGTTTGTCAAATTTATTTTTATATTGCAGTCTATAGGGCTTTGCCCAAATAAATTTGACAAACATTATTTTCCTCTGTTGGTTAAGCTACACTTGTAGTTTAGTCAATGTATGCTTTTAAGCTGCAATAAAAACAACAACAATATTTTATTTCTATAGAAAATGTTGTTAAAATTTTATTTCTATAGAAAAATTTGTCAAAATTTTATTTCTATAGACAATTTTGTCAAAATTTTACTCCTATGAAAAAATTTGTCAAAATTTTATTTCTAGGAAAAAATGTTGTCAAAATTTAATTTCAATAGAAAAAATTGTCAAAATTTTATTCATATGGAAAATTTTGTACAATTTTTATTTCTATAGAAAATTTTGTCAAAATTTTATATCTATAGACAATTTTGTCATAAAAAAATTTGTCAAAATCTTATATCTATAGAAATATTTTCTCCAAATTTTACTTCCATAGAAAATTTTGTCAATATTATATTTCTGTAGAAAATTTTGTGAAAATTTTATTTTTATAGAAAATTTCGTCAAAATTTTATTCCTATAGAAAAATTTTTCAAAATTTTATTGCTATAGAAAATGTTGTCAAAATTTTATTTCTATAGACAAATTTGTAAACATTTTATTCATATGAAAAATTTTGTCCAAATTTTATGTCTATAGAAAATTTTGTCAAAATTTTATTTCTATAGAAAATTTTGTCAAAATTTTATTTCTATAGAAAAATTTTTCAAAATTTTATTTCTATAGAAAAATTTGTCAAAATTTTATTCCTATGGAAAAATTTGTTAAAATTTTATTTCTATAGAAAATGTTGTCAAATTTTATTTTTATTGGAAATTTTGTCAAAGTTTTTAACAATTTTGTCAAAATTTTATTTATATAGAAAATTTTGTCAAAATTTTATTTTTATAAAAATTTTGTCAAGATTTTATTTCTATAGAAAATTTTGCCAAAATTTTATTCTTATAGAAAACGTTGTCAAAATTTTATTTCTATGGGTAATTTTGTCAAAAATTTTATGTCTTAATATTTTTTTGTAAAATTTTATTTCTATAGCAAATGTTATCAAAATGTTATATCTATTGAAAATTTTGTCAAAATTGTATATCTATTGAAAATTTTATCCAAATTTTATTTCTATAGAAAATTTTGTCAAAATTTTATTTTTATAGAAAATGTTGTATGGTGTACGGTGACTTGCAGAATGAACAGCATCACACGAACTCACATACATAATCCCAGAAGATGGTTAGTGGCACTAACCGAAATATTGGAAATAAATATTAAAACAAATCAATAATCGATTGTGTCTATGACCTCAATCCGAGCAAAATTACTAATCAGAATAAACATAAAATAGGTCAATAACACTCAAAAATATTTTTAAAAAATTTTATTTCTATAAAAATTTTTGTCCAAATTTTATTTCTATAGAAAAATTTTCAAAATTTTATTTCTATAGAAAATTTTGTCAAAATTTTATTTCCATAGAAAATTTTGTAAAAATTTTCTATCTATAGAAATATTTTGTAAAAATTTTATTTCCATAGAAAATTCTGTCAAAATTTTATTCCTATGGAAAATTTTAATTTCAAATTTAATTTCTATAAAAAAGTTTGTTAAAATTTTATTTCTATGGATAATTTTGTAAAAAAATTTATGTCTTAATATTTTTTTGCAAAATTTTATTTCTATAGAAAATGTCGACAAAATTTTATTTCTATAGAAAAATTTGTCAAAATTTTATTTCTAGAGAAAATGTTGTCACAATTTTATTTCTATAGAAAAATTTGTCACAATTTTATTCCTATGTAAAATTTTGTCCAAATTTTATTTCTATAGAAAATTTTGTAAAAATTTTATTTCTATAGAAAATTTTGTCAAAATTTTATTTCTATAGAAAATTTTGTCAAAATTTTATTTCCATAGAAAATTTTATCTAAACTTTATATCTATAGAAATATTTTGTAAAAATTTTATTTTCGTAGCAAATTTTGACATTATTTTATTTCTACAGAAAATTTTGTCAAAATTTTATTCCTATGGAAAAATTTGTCAAAATTTTATTTCTATAGAAAATGTTGTCAAAATTTTATTTCCATAGAAAATTTGGCCAAATTTTATTTCTATAGAAAATTTTGTCAAAATTTTATTTCTATAAAAAATTTTGTCAAAATTTTTTTTCCATAGAAAATTTTGTAAAAAATTTCTATCTATAGAAATATTTTGTAAAAATTTTATTTCCATAGAAAATTCTGTCAAAATTTTATTCCTATGGAAAAATTTGTCAAAATTTTATTTCTATAGAAAATGTTGTCAAAATTTTATTTCTATAGAAAAATTTGTCCAAATTTTATTCCTATGGAAAATTTTATCAAAATTTTATATCTAGAGAAATATTTTGTAAAAAGTTTATTACCATAGAAAAGTTTGTTAAAATTTTATTTCTATGGATAATTTTTTCAAACATTTTATGTCTTAATATTTTTTTGCAAAGTTTTATTTCTATAGAAAATGTTGTCAAAATTTTATTTCTATAGAAAAATTTGTCAACATTTTATTTCTAGAGAAAATGTTGTCAAAATTTTATTTATGTTAAAAAATAGAAATAAACTATAGAAAATTTTGTTCAAATTTTATTCCTATCGAAAATTTTGTCCACATTTTATTTCTATAGAAAATTTTGTCTAAATTTTATTTCTATAGAAAATTTTGTCAAAATTGTATTTCTATAAAAAAATTTGTCAAAAATTTTAATTCCATAGAAAATTTTGTCCAAATTTTATATCTATAGAAATATTTTGTAAAAATTTTATTTCGTAAAAAGTTTTGTCAATATTTTATTTCTATAGAAAATTTTGTCAAAATTTCATTTCTATAGAAAATTTTGTCAGAATTTTATTCCTGTGGAAAAATTTGTCAAAATTTTATTTCTATAGAAAACTTTGTCCAAATTTTATTCCTATGGAAAATTTTGTCCAAATTTTATTTCTATAGAAAATTGTGTCTAAATTTTATTTCTATAGAAAATTTTGTCAAAATTTTATTTCTATAGAAAATTTTGTCAAAATTTTATTTCCATATAAAATTTTGTCAAAATTTTATATCTATAGAAATATTTTGTAAAAATTTTATTTCTATAGAAAATTCTGTCAAAATTGTATTCCTATGGAAAAATTTGTCAAAATTTTATTTCTATAGAAAATGTTGTCAAAATTTTATTTCTATAGAAAAATTTGTCCGAATTTTATTCCTATCGGAAATTTTGTCCACATTTTATTTCTATAGAAAATTTTGCTCAAATTTTATTTCTATAGAAAATTTTGTCAAAATTTTATATCTAGAGAAATATTTTGTAAAAATATTATTTCCATAGAAAAATTTGTTAAAATTTTATTTCTATGGATAATTTTTTCAAAAATTTTATGTCTTAATATTTTTTGCAAATTTTTATTTCTATAGAAAAATTTGTCAAAATTTTATTTCTATAGAAAAATTTGTCAACATTTTATTCCTTTGGGAAATTTTGTCCAAATTTTATTTCTATAGAAAATTTTGTCAAAATTGTATTTTTATAGAAAATTTTGCCAAAATTTTATTTCTATTGAAAATTTTGTCAAAATTTTATTTCTATAGAAAATTTTGTGAAAATTTTATTTATATAACAAATTTGGTCAAAATTGTATTGCTATAGAAGATTTTGTTTCAGACCCTATGAAGTATATATTATATGTCGATATAGCGATGTCTGTCCCTCGGTCTGTTAAAAACAATGTAACTTCGGAACGAAACAAGCTATGGAAGTCTTGATATTTCCCTATTTCTTAATATGTGGGCATCTTAAATTTATAACCCTTCCTTGGCTAGAACAAAAACTTCCATAGCTTACATTTTCCGTAGAATAAGAAGCAAACCAAACACCATTTTACAAGGAAAACAAAAGCCTTTCGGCTATAATGTTGTTTATGGCAGAAAAAGCATGTTATACTTGATCTACACAAACATCAACATGCACACACACCCATACAGAGAAACATCTAAACTCATATACATAAGAGAACATGCGATATTAACCAGGTAACTTATAAATGGCTATAACAAGCAAAGTGTATTGTTGTTGGTGTTTGGCAGCATACATACATAGGTCATAGCCCCTCCACTAAGAACTTTTTCGTTAATTTTTTTTTTGTTTTTTTTTTTTTTTTTGCTTTTACACCTTTTCTCAGGGATGATCCATATCACACAAAAAAAAACAAATTAAATATTAAATTCTTTTAAAACTTTCAACCATTAAACACTAATGAAAAATTAGTTTGCCTTAGTCTACCTTTACAGTTTTTTTTTGGGGGGAGTCGGGTGACTACAACAGTAGTGGCACCATCATTAGTAATTTGAAAAGGTCTTGGGATGTATCACCCCCCATAATAAACTTTTGCTTTGCCTCTCAATTGAAACAGGGATTTTACAAAAGGAAAAGCCTATAGCAGGAGAAAAAAAAAAACACTACACAACTACATCCACATTAACTCGAATATCATCATCTACATGCACACACTCTCATACATTAGTAAACAACCAAAATACGAATGAGCAAAAATTACCAACATCCGGTTTTTATGTTTTCCGGTAACACCGACATCGACACCGAAAATTATTGCAGATAATAGCATGAGCCTACTCCATGAGGTGAATATAGAAAATTCTAAAGTACCACTACTATCCCACTCAAACAACCAAACGATATATATATATGTGCGGGTGTATGAAAGTGAGTAAGTGTGTTTGCCGACGACTGTCGATATTAACAAGTGAGTAGAAAGACGGTCGGGGCCGACTATATGATACCCTAAACCTCCTGTACTGAATTAGTAAACATAAGCAGAGAGAAAAATTGTATTTCCATAATAAGAACAAGTATATACGGCCGTAAGTTTGACCAGGCCGAAGCCATGGCTTGCGTAGAAACTTCTACTAAAGACTGCCATCCACAATCGAATTACTTGGGTTGCGGTAACTTTTGCCGATGACAAGGTATCTTAAAACATCCTAATACCGTAATATATACCACGTAGTCCATACGTGGTATATATTAAACTTAAAATGGCCGATTAAATACGTATATAATTAAGTTTGACAAATTTTTTTATAGAAATAAAATTTTGACAAAATAAAATTTTGACAACATTTTCTATAGAAGTAAAATTTGGACAAAATTTTCTATAGAAATACGATTTTAACAAAATTTTCTATAGAAATAACATTTTGACAAAATTTTCTATATAAATAAAATTTTTACAAAATTTTCAAAAGATTTAAAATTTTGACAACATTCTCTACAGAATTAAAATTTTGACAAAATTTTCTACAGAAATAAAATTTTGCCAAAATTTTCTATAGAAATAAAATTTTGCTAGATTATTTTTGCTCGAGTGGCAAGCATGATTATGAACCGATATGGACCAATTTTTGTGTGATTGGGGATCGGCTATATATAACTATAGGCCGATATGGACCAATTTTGGCATGTCTATTAGCGGCCATATATTAACACTCTGGAGTTCAAATCTGGGAATCGGTTTATATAGGGGCTATATATAATTATAGACTGATATAGACCAATTTTTGAATGGTTCTTAGAGACTATATACTAATACCATGTACCAAATTCCAGGCGGATCGGATGAAATTTGCTTCTCTCAGCTTCCGTTTATATGGGGGCTATACGTAAAAGTAGACCGATATGAACCAATTTTTGCATGGTTGTTAGAGACCATATACTAATACCATGTACCAAATTTCAGCTGTATCGGATGAAATTTGCTTCTCTTTGAGGCTCCGCAAGCCAAATCTGGGGATCGGTTTATATGGGGGCTATATATAATTATGGATCGATATAGACCAATTTTTGCATGGTTATTAGATGCCATCTACTAACACCATGTACCAAATTTCAGCCGGATCGGATGAAATTTTCTTCTCTTAGAGCAATCGCAAGCCAAATTTGGGGGTCCGTTTATATGGGGGCTATACGTAAAAGTGGACCGATATGGACCAATTTTTGCATGGTTGTTAGAGACCATATACTAACACGATGCACCAAATTTCAGCCGGATTGGATGAAATTTGCTTCTCTTAGAGGCTCCGCAAGCCAAATCGAAGGATCGGTTGATATGGGGGCTATATGTAATTATGGACCAATGTGGACCAATTTTTGTATGGTTGTTAGAGACCATATACTAACACCATGTACCAAATTTCAGCCGGATCCGATGAAATTTGCTTCTCTTAAAGCAATAGGAAGCCAAATATGGGGGTCCGTTTATATGGGGGCTATACGTAAAAGTGGACCGATATGGCCCATCATTTTAAGTTTATACCCTCCACCATAGGATGGGGGTATATTATTAACTTTGTCATTCTGTTTGTAACACATCGAAATATTGCTCTAAGACCCTATAAAGTATATATATTCTGGGTCGTGGTGAAATTCTGAGTCGATCTGAGCATGTCCGTCCGTCCGTCCGTCTGTTGAAATCACGCTAACTTCCGAACGAAACAAGCTATCGACTTGAAACTTGGCACAAGTAATTGTTATTGATGTAGGTCGGATGGTATTGCAAATGGGCCATATCGGTCCACTTTTACGTATAGCCCCCATATAAACGGACCCCCAAATTTGGCTTGCGATTGCTCTAAGAGAAGCAAGTTTCATCCGATCCGGCTGAAATTTGGTACATGGTATTAGTATATGGTCTCTAACAAGCATGCAAAAATTGGTCCATATCGGTCCATAATTACATATAGCCCCCATATAAACCGATCCCCAGATTTGGCTTGCGGAGCCTCAAAGAGAAGAAAATTTCATCCGATCCGGCTGAAATTTGGTACATGATGTTGGTATATGGTCTCTAACAAGCATGCAAAAATTGGTCCACATCGGTCCATAATTACATATAGCCCCCATATAAACCGATCCCCCGTTTTGGCTTGCGAAGCCTATAAAAGAACCAAATTTCATCCGATCCGGCTGAAATTTGGTACATGGTGTTGGTATATTGTCTCTAACTACCATGCAAAAATTGGTCCATATAGGTCCATAATTACATATAGCCCCCATATAAACCGATCCCCCGATTTGGCTTGCGGAGCCTCTAAGAGAAGCCAATTTCATCCGATCCGGCTGAAATTTGGTACATGGTGTAAGTATATGGTCGCCGGAGCCTCTTAGAGGAGCAAAATTCATCCGATCCGGTTGAAATTTGCAACGTGGTGTTAGTATATGGTCTCTAACAACCATGCAAGAATTGGTCCATATCGGTCCTTAATTATATATAGCCTCCATATAAACCGTTCCCCAGATTTGATCTCCGGAGCCGCTTGGAGGAGCAAAATTCATCCGATCCGGTTGGAGTTTGCAACGTGGTGTTAGTATAAGGCCGGTTATAACCATGTCATAATTGGTCCATATCGGTCTATAGTTATATATAGCCTATCCCCAATCACACAAAAATTGGTCCATATCGGTTCATAATCATGGTTGCCACTCGAGCCAAAAATAATCTACCAAAATTTTATTTTTATAGAAAACATTGTCAAAATGTTATTTCTATAGAAAATTTTGTCAAAATTTTATTTCTATAGAAATTTTTGTCAAAATTTTATTTCTATAGAAAATTTTGTCAAAATTTTATTTTTATAGAAAATTTTTTCCAAATTTTATTTCCACGTTGTCAAAATTTTATTTTGTCAAAATTTTATTTCTACAGAAACTTTAAACTTAATTATATACGTATTTAATCGGCCTTTTTATTTTAGTTTAAAATATACCATGTATGGACTATGTGGTATATATTACGGTGTTAGGAAGTTTTAAGATACCTTGCCATCGGCAAGTGTTACCGCAACCCAAGTAATTCGATTGTGGATGACAGTCTTCAGTAGAAGTTTCTACGCAATCCATGGTGGAGGGTACATAAGCTTCGGCCTGGCCGAACTTACGGCCGTGTATACTTGTTTTTTTTTTTTTGGTCCGATTGGCAACAGTGGCTACATCAACTCAAGAGGTGAGTCTGCTAAGTTGCAAATATTTTAAAAATTCCTCAAATTTACCGATACCTCTCATACAGATGTATGATTCGATAAATCATAAATGCACTATTGTGAAATTGCTTAAAAATGGCTTAAATTTAAATAGTATTGTGTAACATCCCACGGCAATAGCCAATTTAAATTTTATGCGTAGAGATTTTGTAGTAGTGTAAAAAATTTTATACAAATTAGTTTAGTTATATAAAACTCCGCAAGAAAATTTGAAGGATTTGATATAGTGTTAAACCAATTGGTCTAGAGAATAATTTAGTCGGTCCCGACTTTTGACTTTTCTTACTTTTTTGCCGAGATTGTGTTGCGTCCCAGGAGATCAGCTGATTCAAATTTTAAGCCTTGAGATCTTGCAGAAAACTAACAAAATATAGTCCAAATAGGTTCGGATTTAAATTTATGTGTATAGGAATATAAACCATTATACAAATTTCAAGGATTTAAGATGGTATCCAAACAGTAGATCTACAAAGTGTCTCATGGTTCCACCTGACTTTATAATTTCCTTACTTGTTGTATTTATTCTTTGGACTTTTGTGTTTGTTTTTTTTTTTTTCGACCCACCTTAATGCATTAGACAATAACCTCGCTTGCCAACAAAACACCATCAACAATAAACTAATTTAGTTTTTAAATACACATGTACACATGAATAGCAAAAACAACCAAGCCAGCAAAAATACTTTTGTTGTTGTGGTTGTTGGAACCAAAACTATTCGACAGCGAGCAATCTAAAAAAAAAACTAGAACTTTAGTTTAATGGGCAATATCACTACACCAGAAAGGATACGATTGTAGGCGTGAGTAGGCCAGGAGTGTGGAACATGGGGCGAGGGAGGTGAGTAGACAAAGAAAATTGTAGAGCTCTAGATTTCAATACATTCATGGTGGAATTGAGTAGACTTTCATAGAGCACTGTTAATAGGTCGTAAATAAAACAAAACCAACAACCAAATGAATAAAATGGAAAACTTTCTAAACTCGAACCAATCACAACAACAACAACAAGAACTATAACAAGAACAACATCGGAAAACAAATTGAACTTTCCAATAATACTCAAAATGTCGAAAATAATTGGGAAACCTCCACTAGGGCCTATAAATTGTTACCCTTATGTGTGTATGTCAGAGTGTACGATTGTTTGGGTGATAGATGGGTTTGACTATAATCCACCTAGGAAATCAGTGACCCCTTACTTTATATAATCAAAAAGAAAAGGCTAAGCAAATGCCCAACAATATTTTCTATGTGACAATATTTTCTATAGAAATAAAATGTTGACATAATTTTTTATAGAATTAAAATTTTGCACAAATTTTCTGTAGAAATAAAATTTTGACATAATTTTTTATAGAAATAAAACTTTGCAAAAATATTATATACAAATAAAATTGTGCAAAAATTTTCTATAGAAATAAAATTTTGACAAATTTTTTTTTAGAAATAAAATTTTGACAAAATTTTTTATAGAAATTAAACTTTGCAAAAATGTTCTATAGAAATAATATAAAAATGTTGAACAAAGGCTCCTGAAGGCTCGGTTTATATGGGGGCTATATATAATTATGGGTCAGTAGGACCCTGTTGAGTCGATGAGGGCTCCGCGGTACTCAATAAGGTTCAACATATATAAACAGATGGGTCAGAAGGGGTCATATTGAACCAGACAAAGTTTAAAAATTGCCATCATCGACGGTAAGGATCATCAAAAATATCTATTGGATGAGCTGGATCAAAATGTATAAAAATACAGCTGGGAATTTAGAAGACAAATTTTTCTATAAAAAAAATTTACAAAATTTTCTATAGTAATAAAATTTTTACAAATTTTACTATAGAAATATAATCTTGACAAAATTTTCTATAGAAATAAAATTTTGTAAAAATTTTCTATAGAAATAAAATTTTGTAAAAATTTTCTATAGAAATAAAATTTTGCAAAAATTTTCTATAGAAATAAAATTTTGTAAAAATTTTCTATAGAAATAAAATTTTGTAAAAATTCTCTATAGAAATAAAATTTTGTAAAAATTTTCTATAGAAATAAAATTTTGTAAAAATTTTCTATAGAAATAAAATTTTCTATAGAAATAAATTTTGACAAATTTTTCTATTTATTTACACGGTTAATAGCAACCGGGACTTTACAAAATATAAAAATGGGCCAGAAGGGACCCTATAGGTCAGTAAGGACCACAGCGAGTCTGAATAGACTCCAAAGCTAGGTATTCGAGATGTGGGTCAGTAGGGACCCCGCTGAGTCCATGAGGTTTCCGCGGTACTCAATAAGGTTCAACATATATAAACAGATGGATCAGAAGGGGCCACATTGAACCAGACAAAGTTTAACCCATATTCTCATAGCGTCGTCATATGACGACAGAAACATTGGCATGTTCAATGCACCAGTGTACCGTTATCGCTGCACAGAAAAAAAAATAAAAAAAACAACAGGGGTATTCTTTGTTAATTGCGACACCCATTTTCCGGAAACCTGAACCCGATATGACAATTTTTTTTTCATATATATTATAATCATATAAACATTATTATAATCGGATGATTATTTTATAACTCGGGAGAATACGGGTTAAAAATTGCCATCATCGACGGTAAGGACATAAAAATTAGCTATTGGATGAGCTGAATCAAAATTTATAACAATACAGCTGGGAATTTAGAAGGAAACAATTTTGACAAAATTTTTATAAAAAAACTTTCACAATATTTTCTATAGAAATAAAATGTTTACAAAATTTTCTAAAGAAATATAATTTTGAAAAAATTACTACAGAAATATAATTTTGAAAAAATTCTCTATAGAAATAAAGTTTTGACAAAATTTTCTATAGAAATAACATTTTGACAAAATTTCCCATAGAAATACAATTTTTACAATATTTTCCATAGAAATAAAATTTTGACCGAATTTTCTATAGAAATAAAATTTTGCAAAAATTTTCTATAGAAATAAAATTTTGTAAAAATTTTCTATAGAAATAAAATTTTGAGAAAATTTTCGATAGAACTAAGATGGTGACAAAAATTTCTATACAATTAAATGAAATAAAATTTTGACAAAATTTTCTATTGAAATAAAATTTTGACAAAATTTTAAGTAGAAATAAAATTTTAACAAAATTTTCTATAGAAATTAAATTATGATACAATTTTCTATAAGAATGTAATTTTGACAAAATTTTCTATAGAAATAAAATTTTGACAAAAATTGTTATAGAAATAAAATTTTGAAAAAAAAAACTATAGAGATAAAATTTTGCAAAAATTTTGAATAGCAAAATAAAATTTTTATAAAATTAAAAAAAAAATCAAAATTCTGACAATTTTTTCTATGGTAATAATATTCTGACAAAACTTTCTATGGAAATAAAATTTTGACAATATTTTCTATAGAAATAAAATTTTGAGAAAATTTTCTATAGACATAAAATTTTGACAATATTTTCTATAGAACTAAGAAGGTGACAAAAATTTCTATACAATTAAGTGAAATAAAATTTTGACAAAATTTTCTATTGAAATAAAATTTTGACAAAATTTTCAGTATAAATAAAATTTTAACAAAATTTTCTATAGAAATTAAATTATGATACAATTTTCTATAAAAATGTAATTTTGACAAAATTTTCTATAGAAATAAAATTTTGACAAAATTTGTTATAGAAATAAAATTTTGAAAAAAAAAAACTATAGAGATAAAATTTTGCAAAAATTTTGTATACCAAATTTTCTATAGAAATAAAATTTTTATAAATTAAAAAAAAAAATCAAAATTCTGACAATTTTTTCTATGGTAATAATATTCTGGCAAAATTTTCTATGGAAATAAAATTTTGACAAAAGTTTCTATAGAAATAAAAGTTTGCAAAAATTTTCTATAGAAATAAAATTTTGACAATATTTTCTATAGAACTAAGATGGTGACAAAAATTTCTATACAATTAAATGAAATAAAATTTTGACGAAATTTTCTATTGAAATAAAATTTTGACAAAATTTTCAGTAGAAATAAAATTTTAACAAAATTTTCTATAGAAATTAAATTATGATACAATTTTCTATAAAAATGTAATTTTGACAAAATTTTCTATAGAAATAAAATTTTGACAAAATTTGTTATAGAAATAAAATTTTGAAAAAAAAACTATAGAGATAAAATTTTGCAAAAATTTTGGATAGCAAATTTTCTATAGAAATAAAATTTTTACAAAATTAAAAAAAAATCAAAATTCTGACAATGTTTTCTATGGTGATAATATTCTGACAAAATTTTCTATGGAAATAAAATTTTGACAATATTTTCTATAGAAATAAAATTTTGAGAAAATTTTCTATAGACATAAAATTTTGACAATATTTTCTATAGAACTAAGATGGTGACAAAATGTCTATACAATTAAATGAAATAAAATTTTGACAAAATTTTCTATTGAAATAAAATTTTGACAAAATTTTCTATTGAAATAAAATTTTGACAAAATTTTCTATAGAAATACAATTTGGACAAAATTTTCCATAGGAATAAAATTTTGACAATATTTTCTATAGAAATAAAATTTTGAGAAAATTTTCTATAGACATAAAATTTTGACAATATTTTCTATAGAACTAAGATGGTGACAAAAATTTCTATACAATTAAATGAAATAAAATTTTGACAAAATTTTCTATTGAAATAAAATTTTGACAAAATTTTCAGTAGAAATAAAATTTTAACAAAATTTTCTATAGAAATTAAATTATGATACAATTTTCTATAAAAATGTAATTTTGACAAAATTTTCTATAGAAATAAAATTTTGACAAAATTTGTTGTAGAAATAAAATTTTGAAAAAAAAACTATAGAGATAAAATTTTGCAAAATTTTGTATAGCAAATTTTCTATAGAAATAACATTTTTATAAAATGTAAAAAAAATCAAAATTCTGACAATTTTTTCTATGGTAATAATATTCTGACAAAATTTTCTATGGAAATAAAATTTTGACAATATTTTCTATAGAAATAAAATTTTGAGAAAATTTTCTATAGACATAAAATTTTGACAATATTTTCTATAGAACTAAGATGGTGACAAAAATTTCTATACAATTAAATGAAATAAAATTTTGACAAAATTTTCTATTGAAATAAAATTTTGACAAAATTTTCTATTGAAATAAAATTTTGACAAAATTTTCTATAGAAATAAAATTTTGAAAAAAAACTATAGAGATAAAATTTTGCAAAAATTTTGGATAGCAAAATAAAATTTTTATAAAATTAAAAAAAATCAAAATTCTGACAATTTTTTCTATGGTAATAATATTCTGACAAAACTTTCTATGGAAATAAAATTTTGACAATATTTTCTATAGAAATAAAATTTTGAGAAAATTTTCTATAGACATAAAATTTTGACAATATTTTCTATAGAACTAAGAAGGTGACAAAAATTTCTACACAATTAAGTGAAATAAAATTTTGACAAAATTTTCTATTGAAATAAAATTTTGACAAAATTTTCAGTAGAAATAAAATTTTAACAAAATTTTCTATAGAAATTAAATTATGATACAATTTTCTATAAAAATGTAATTTTGACAAAATTTTCTATAGAAATAAAATTTTGACAAAATTTGTTATAGAAATAAAATTTTGACAAAATTTGTTATAGAAATAAAATTTTGAAAAAAACTATAGAGATAAAATTTTGCAAAAATTTTGTATACCAAATTTTCTATAGAAATAAAATTTTTATAAATTAAAAAAAAAATCAAAATTCTGACAATTTTTTCTATGGTAATAATATTCTGGCAAAATTTTCTATGGAAATAAAATTTTGACAAAAGTTTCTATAGAAATAAAATGTTGCAAAAATTTTCTATAGAAATAAAATTTTGACAATATTTTCTATAGAACTAAGATGGTGACAAAATTTTCTATACAATTAAATGAAATAAAATTTTGACAAAATTTTCTATTGAAATAAAATTTTGACAAAATTTTCAGTAGAAATAAAATTTTAACAAAATTTTCTATAGAAATTAAATTATGATACAATTTTCTATAAAAATGGAATTTTGACAAAATTTTCTATAGAAATAAAATTTTGACAAAATTTGTTATAGAAATAAAATTTTGAAAAAAAACTATAGAGATAAAATTTTACAAAAATTTTGTATATCAAATTTTCTATAGAAATAAAATTTTTATAAAATTAAAAAAAATCAAAATTCTGACAATTTTTTCTATGGTAATAATATTCTCACAAAATTTTCTATGGAAATAACATTTTGACAATATTTTCTATAGAAATAAAATTTTGAGAAAATTTTCTATAGACATAAAATTTTGACAATATTTTCTATAGAACTAAGATGGTGACAAAAATTTCTATACAATTAAGTGAAACAAAATTTTGACAAAATTTTCTATTGAAATAAAATTTTGACAAAATTTTCAGTAGAAAAAAAATTTTAACAAAATTTTCTATAGAAATTAAATTATGATACAATTTTCTATAAAAATGGAATTTTGACAAAATTTTCTATAGAAATTAAATTATGATACAATTTTCTATAAAAATGGAATTTTGACAAAATTTTCTATAGAAATAAAATTTTGAAAAAAAAAACTATAGAGATAAAATTTTGCAAAAATTTTGTATAGCAAATTTTCTATAGAAATAAAATTTTTATAAAATTTGGAAAAAAATAAAATTCTGACAATTTTTTCTATGGTAATAATATTCTGACAAAATTTTCTATGGAAATAAAATATTGACAATATTTTCTATAGAAATAAAATTTTGAGAAAATTTTCTATAGACATAAAATTTTGACAATATTTTCTATAGAACAAAAATTTTGGGGAAATTTTCTATAGAACAAAAATTTTGGGAACATTTTCTATAGCATTGCATAGTGGTCGTCTATACATAAATTTCTCATTTTTTCTCATACATTGCTCTAGAGTATTGTCATTGATTTAGACGATTTTTAATTTGTTGGCTTTAGTTTGGATGGATTTTGTTCACAAAAAAAAAAGAAACACATACATTCAGCTGTACGATAATACTCTCATAGGCACGTGTTTAACTAGCAAACTCTGATCGCTAATATTTCCCCGACCATAGAACAATTTTCCAGTGGCGGAAAATGCCAATCCTATTTGTTTGGTTAAGAAAACAAAAAAAATCCCTAAAACAAAAAGAAAAAAATCCTATTTGTATTTCGTTAACTGTAAAAGCGAATTTTGGCCAAGGGTCCTTTGCATATCGTTCATTTGAAATACAAAAATATTTTAAAATATGCAAAAGGGTTTTACTGTTGAGTAAACATTGCCTTAGTCCCTGGCACTGTAGTTATTTGTGTGTGCCAGACATGGATTTGAATATGAGATAAAAGGTTTGGAGTATGTTGTAGTGTAAACTTTGTGATTATGTGGAGTGGTGTCGGCCATAAATTGTCTTACAGTCATTGAGAAATTTTCTACAAAAAAAGGGAAATGTAAGGTAAACAAGTAAAAATGGCAAGCATATGGTTGGCGGACGAGGTTAACAGACTTTTTCCTTTGGTTTCGGACAGACCTTTTCCTATGGTTTCGAAGCCATAAGATCTGCTGTGAAAACAAAAATCTTTAATTGCAAAAAAAGTTCGCACCAAAAATCCATCAGTTTTTAGGTTGATATAAGAGTCAGAAGTAAAAATGGATATTGCGAGGAACAAATTATTGGGCAAATGAGCCAATAGAAGGACTGGCAGTCTCCTTTCTACCCTTGCCTTCCAATATCATAAGGAAAATCAACCGCCTAAGACGAATCACTCTTCACCAAAACAATGCGAGCTCTCACTGGACTACGCCATCTATTGTCAATCTCGGATTACAAATTTTCGCAGCCATTATTTTTTTTTGCGTCTTCGAGCAATTTTAGTAATTAAATTCACTTGAATCGAATCGAATAACAAAAAGAAAAACCTAAACACCAATGACCCATGCAAAGTTTAAGAGCCCAATTCAAGGCCAATGATAGTAACAACAATAACAAGAAACCAAACAAACACAAAAGGATATTAAAGCATGTTCTTCTAATTCATGGGAAACTTCATCATTTCGTGTTAGACTTCAGTGGTAGGAGATGTCTGTCACACAATTGTTGTTGTGTGATTCTTAGTTTTTTTTTTTGGCAGACAGGCAACTGGGGTAGGATATGAGCTTTGCCTTACATATTAGCCATAACCATGATATGTTGGTATAGGACCATGAATGTAAAAGGAGAAAACCATTTTCCAGTGGTGATTGGTACCATAGGCTACCAATAATACCATAACATTCATATGTAGAGGAGAGTGTGTTAGCATGTTGGCCTGTGTATGTGTGTGTGTGTGTGTCATTCATAGAAAACATAGGCAAGGAAACATACGCACACGCACACAATTGAATATAGTGGATTTGGAAAAGGGATTCATATAAATTTTTGCGAAAATTAAATTTTTATAGAAAATCTTCTCAAAATTTTAATTCTATAGAAATTTTTGTCAAAATTTAATTCTACACCCAGAAAAAAGTGACCCCTTGTTTAAGTTAAAATGAACTCATTGTGAAAAATTGAACTTCGTATAGCGCCAAAGGCATTTTTATTTGTTTGAACGATAGGATTTCCGTAGAAGGTAGGTAGAATGCATTCCATATATTAGTTAACATTTTCTTATATTTATGTACCACTATACTATAGAATGAAAAAATTTAAATGAATTGAATTCATATATGGAATGATTTTATTGAACTTGTTTCATTCCTTTGCACAAATCTTACATATTTCTGGTAAACCCTTTACTTCAAAATTAGAACTGCTTTCCTTCGTTTTTTAAATACAATTTTATTTTTTTATATAAGCAATGTTTTCTTCAATAAAAATACATATTTTATTAATATATTAAATATATTTATTTAGAATCAACAGAATATTTATTTAAAATCAACGACTGGCCTTGAAATATTAAAACACATTTGCTTTCTTCTAGTACCTTTCACTTTTTTTCAAAATTTTATTTCTACAAAATTGTGTCAAAAATTCTATCTTTATAGAAAATTTTGCCAAAAATTTATTTCTATAAAAAAAAAATTTACAAAATTTTATTTCTTAAAAAAAATGTCAAAATTTTATTTCTAGAGAATTTTTTTTTTCAAAATTTTATTTCTATAAAAATGTTATCACAATTTTATTTCTATACAAAAATGTTATCACAATTTTATTTCTATAGAAAATTTTATTAAAATTTTATTTCTATAGAAAATTTTGTCAAAATTTTATTTCTATAAAAATTTTTTTCAAAATTTTATTTCTATAAAAAATTTTATTACAATTTTATTTCTTTAGAAAATTTTATCAAATTTTTTTTTTCTATAGAAAATTTTGTCAAAATTTTATTTCTACAGAAATAATTAATTAAATATATTTATTTAGAATCAACAGCATCGACTGGCCTTGAAATATTAAAACACATTTTTTTCTTCTTCTAGTACCTTTCATTTTTTTTTTCAAAATTTTGTTAAAATTTTATTTCTAAAAAATTTTGTCAAAAATTCTATTTCTATAGAAAATTTTGCCAAAATTTTATTTCTATAAAAAAAAATTACAAAATTTTATTTCTTAAAAAAATTGTCATATTTTTATTTTCAAAATTTTATTTTTCAAATTTATATAGAAATATAGATTTTTTTTCAAAATTTTATTTCTTTAAAAAATTTATCACAATTTTATTTCTATAGAAAATTTTATTAAAATTTTATTTCTATAGAAAATTTTGACAAAATTTCATTTCTATAGAAAATTTTATCAAAATTTTATTTCTATAGAAAATTTTATTACAATTTTATTTCTTTAGAAAATTTTATCAATTTTTTTTTCTATAGAAAATTTTGTCAAAATTTTATTTCTACAGAAATAATTAATTATATATATTTGCAGCATCGACTGGCCTTGAAATATTAAAACACATTTTTTTCTTCTTCTAGTACCTTTCACTTTTTTTCAAAATTTTGTTAAAATTTTATTTCTACAAAATTTTGTCAAAAATTCTATTTCTATAGAAAATTTTGCCAAAATTTTATTTCTATAAAAAAAAATTTACAAAATTTTATTTCTTAACAAAAATTGCCAAAATTTTATTTCTAGAGATTTTTTTTTCAAAATTTTATTTCTATAAAAAATTTATCACAATTTTATTTCTATAAAAAAATTTTATCACAATTTTATTTCTATAGAAAATTTTATTAAAATTTTATTTCTATAGAAAATTTTGTCAAAATTTTATTTCTATAGAATTTTTTTCAAAATTTTATTTTTATAAAAAATTTTATTACAATTTTATTTCTTTAGAAAATTTTATCAAATTTTTTTTTCCATAGAAAATTTTGTCAAAATTTTATTTCTATAAAAAAAAAAATTACAAAATTTTATTTCTTAAAAAAATTGTCAAATTTTTATTTTCAAAATTTTATTTTTCAAATTTATATAGAAATATAGATTTTTTTTCAAAATTTTATTTCTTTATCACAATTTTATTTCTATAGAAAATTTTGACAAAATTTCATTTCTATAGAAAATTTTATCAAAATTTTATTTCTATAGAAACTTTTAACAAACTTTTATTTCTAATTTTTTTCAAAATTTGATTTCTATAAAAAATTTTATCACAATTTTATTTCTATAAAAAATTTTATCAAAATTTTATTTCTATAGAAAATTTTGACAAAATTTCATTTCTATAGAAAATTTTATCAAAATTTTATTTCTATAGAAACTTTTAACAAAATTTTATTTCTAATTTTTTTCAAAATTTGATTTCTATAAAAAATTTTATCACAATTTTATTTCTATAAAAAATTTTATCACAATTTTATTTCTATAGAAAATTTTGACAAAATTTCATTTCTATAGAAAATTTTATCAAAATTTTATTTCTATAGAAACTTTTAACAAAATTTTATTTCTAATTTTTTTCAAAATTTGATTTCTATAAAAAATTTTATCACAATTTTATTTCTATAAAAAATTTTATCACAATTTTATTTCTATAGAAAATTTTATTAAAATTTTATTTCTATCGAAAATTTTGACAAAATTTCATTTCTATCGAAAATTTTATCAAAATTTTATTTCTATAGACACCTTTAACAAAATTTTATTTCTAATTTTTTTCAAAATTTTATTTCTATAGAAAATTTTGTCAAACATTTTTTTCCATAGAAAATTTTATCAAAATTTTATTTCTCATTCCGTCTGTCCGTCCGTGTGTTGAAATCACGCTAACTTCCGAACAAAACAAGCGATCGACTTGAAACTTGGCACAAGTATTTGTTATTGATGTAGGCCGGAAGGTATTGCAAATGGGCCATATCGGTCCACTTTTACGTATAGCCCCCATATAAACGGACCCCCAGATTTGGCTTGCTGAGCCTCTAAGGGAAGCATATTTCATCCAATCTGGCTAAAATGTAGTACGTGGTGTTAGTATATGGTGTCTAATAACCATGCAAAAATTGGTCCATATAGGTCCATAATTCTATATAGCCCCCATATAAACGGACCCCCAGATTTGCCTTGCTGAGCCTCTAAGAGAAGCATATTTCACACGATCTGGCTAAAATTTAGTACGTGGTGTTAATACATGGTCACTAACAACCATGCAAAGATTGGTGCATATCGGTCCATAATATATTTCATCCGATCCGGCTGAAATTTGGTACATGGTGTGTTAGTATATGGTCTGGGAGCCACCGTGGTGCAATGGTTAGCATGCCCGCCTTGCATACACAAGGTCGTGGGTTCGATTCCTGCTTCGACCGAACACCAAAAAGTTTTTCAGCGGTGGATTATCCCACTTCAGCAATGCTGGTGATATTTCTGAGGGTTTCAAAGCTTCTCTAGGTGGTTTCACTGCAAAGTGGAACGCCGTTCGGACTCGGCTATAAAAAGGAGGTCCCTTGTCATTGAGCTTAACATGGAATCGGGCAGCACTCAGCGATAAGAGAGAAGTTCACCAATGTGGTATCACAATGGACTGAATAGTCTAAGTGAGCCTGATACATCGGGCTGCCACCTAACCTAGTATATGGTCTCTAACAACCATGGTACATATCGGTCCATAATCATACATAGCCCCCATATAAAGCGAACCCCAGATTTGAACTCCGGAACCTCTTGAAGGAGAAAATTTCATCCGATGCGGTTGAAATTTGGTACGTTGTGCGAGGATATGGCCGCTAACAACCATGCCACAATCACTGCATATTGGTCCATAATTATATAGCCCCCACATAAAGCGAACCCCGTATTCACTTTTGACTCTCTAATTACCACGCAACAGTTCATATCGGTTTGTAACTATTTATAGACTCCCCGATTAAGAACTGAAATATCTACGTATTTAATTTTTAATTTAATTTCGAAGAGTTTGCAAGGTATCGCAATCGGAGAGTATAACCACAGCCCAAGTAATTCGATTGTGGATGACAGTCTTTAGTAGAAGTTTCTACGCAATCCATGGTGAAGGGTACATAAGACTCGGCCTGGCCGAACTTACGGCGGTATATACTTGTTATACCCTTCACCACTACAGTGGTACAGGGTATAATTTTTATAGTAAATTTTGTCAAAATTTTATTTCTATAGAAAATTTTAGCAAAATTTTACTTCTATAGAAAATTTTAAGAAAATTTTATTTCTATAGAAAATTTTAAGAAAATTTTATATCTATAGAAAATTTTAACAAAATTTTATTTCTATAGAACTATTGTCAAAATTATATTTCTATAGCAAATTTTAACAAAATTTTATTCCTATAGAAATTCCAAGCTAAGCCAATGTTCAAATCTATATGTAACCCCAGGTAATAAATATTTTTGCTTGCTCCCTAACTTCTCTCACAATAATCAAAATCCATAGCCAAATATACATAAAACAATTTCCAATTTACTTTTTTTTCGCACTTCCCAAATCAAATTTAAAATGTTGATGATTAGCAAAAAACAAACGAAAAGAAAATCGCACAACAAATCAAAGCTAAGCCTAAGTTAGTCAATTTCCAGGACCCTGGGGCTAAAACAAAAATCCCATATACACGCGTATTTCATTTGGCAAAATGACAACCACAAAACAAAAAACATAAATGAATCCATAAGAGAATAAAATTATTAGGCTTGAAATTTTGAATTCTTAAATTGTTGAAGCCTTGAATTTCATCAATACCCCCATATGAATTTAGTTAAACTAGAAAAGTCTGCATGTATTTGGACTCATCAAATGAAAAACCAAAAACCAAAGAAAAAAGATAATATTACTCAACATATCATTGTCAGAGGGTATGAAAAGGGAAAGTTTTCCAAAACAATGTTATGTCGAAATGTCATTTGGTCTGTTTCTATTTTTGTTCCTTTGGGTTTTATATTTCCTTAATAAAGTTTACCAGTTTTTTTTTTGCTTTCTTCTTCAGAACTCAATTCACAATTTCTTGTTTCTTTTTTTCTCTTTTGGGGGTAAAATTGAATTTCTGGTATTATTCTTTGCGTTTTTTTTATTATATTTTTTTCTACTTCTTCTTAAATTCCTATACCCATATCTTATGTGGTTACGGCATAAAGGTGGTTATTCTTTACCTTTAGGTTATATACATATTTAAAGTATTTTATTTCTTTCATTAAAAAAAAAGAAACAAACACAGAATTCTCATCCTTTTGTCTAAAAAGAATTTTTCAAAGTTATTTATAAACACTTAACACACTCCCACTCCCTTCCATGACATGCAAGGAATATGTAATGGAATCCCCCCTTTTGAAACTTTTTTTTAGTCTATGGAAGTGTTAAAACCACAAACAAAGAAATTTGTGTCCTATAAAAAAAAATGAGCCATGTATTATTCAATCGCAAATGCAATAGAAAAACAAGTAAGGAAAGTCTAAAGTCGGGCGGGGCCGACTATATTATACCCTGCACCACTTTGTGGATCTAAATTTTTGATACCATATCACATCCGTCGAATGTGTTGGGGGGCTATATATAAAAGTTTGTCCCAAATACATACATTTAAATATCACTCGATCTGGACAGAATTTTATAGACTTCTACAAAATCTATAGACTCAAAATTTAAGTCGGCTAATGCACTAGGGTGGAATACAATGTTAGTAAAAAAAATATGGGAAACGTTTAAATCTGAAGCAATTTTAAGGAAACTTCGAAAAAGTTTATTTATGATTTATCGCTCGATATATACGTATTTAGAAGTTGTCGAAATCAGAAAAACATATATATGGGAGCTATATCTAAATCTGAACCGATTTCAACCAAATTTAGCACGCATAGCTACAATGCTAATCCTACTCCCTGTGCAAAATTTCAACTAAATCGGAGCAAAAAATTGGCCTCTGTGGTCATATGAGTGTAAATCGGCCGAAATCTATATATTGGAGCTATATCTAAATCTGAACCGATTTCAACCAAATTTGGCACGCATAGCTACAATGCCAATTATACTCCCTGTGCAAAATTTCAACCAAATTGGGGTAAAACTCTGGCTTCTGGGACCGTATTAGTCCATATCGGGCGAAAGATATATATGGGAGCTATATCTAAATCTGAACCGATTTCAACCAAATTTGGCACGCATAGCTATAATGCTAATTCTACTCCCTGTGCAAAATTTCAACTAAATCGGAGCAAAAAATTGCCCTCTGTGGTCATATGAGTGTAAATCGGCCGAAAGCTATATATTGGAGCTATATCTAAATCTGAACCGATTTCAACCACATTTTGCACGCATAGCTACAATGCTAATTCTACTCCCTGTGCAAAATTTCAACTAAATCGGAGCAAAAAATTAGCCTCTGTGGTCATATGAGTGTAAATCGGGCGAAAGCTATATATGGGAGCTATATCTAAATCTGAACCGATTTCAACCAAATTTGGCACGCATAGCTACAATGCCAATTATACTCCCTGTGTAAAATTTCAACCAAATTGGGGTAAAACTCTGGCTTCTGGGACCGTATTAGTCCATATCGGGCGAAAGATATATATGGGAGCTATATCTAAATCTGAACCGATTTCAACCACATTTTGCACGCATAGCTACAATGCTAATTCTACTCCCTGTGCAAAATTTCAACTAAATCGGAGCAAAAAATTAGCCTCTGTGGTCATATGAGTGTAAATCGGGCGAAAGCTATATATGGGAGCTATATCTAAATCTGAACCGAATTCAACCAAATTTGGCACGCATAGCTACAATGCCAATTATACTCCCTGTGCAAAATTTCAACCAAATTGGGGTAAAACTCTGGCTTCTGGGACCGTATTAGTCCATATCGGGCGAAAAATATATATGGGAGCTATATCTAAATCTGAACCGATTTCAATAAAATTTGGCACACTTGACTATAGTACTAATTGTTCTTCTTGTGCAAAATTTTAAGTAAATTAGGGTAAAACTCTGGCTTCTGGGCCCATATAAGTCCATATCGGGCGAAATATATATATGGGAGCTATATCTAAATCTGAACCGATTTCTTCCAAAATGTGGAGCAGGGTATAATTATTGCAAATATTTAAATTGCATAAAATCCGCAAATCTGCATTTAGGATTTATAGATCGATATATACGAATTGGAATATAGGTAAATTTGAATCATTTTTGGGAGTTTTCGACTTAACAGGGACATGTGGGTATTTTGGCATTTTTTGCTATATATGGGAGCTATAGTTAAATCTGAACCGATTTCAACCAAATAGCGGTGTGCATATTTACAATGTTAATTCTACTCCGTGTGCAAAATTTCACATAAATCGTAACAAAATATTGGCCTCTGGGGGGCCATATGAGTTTAAATCGGATGATAGCTATATATGAGAGCTATATCAGAATCTGAACCGATTTGACTGATATTCTGGAAAATTTACGAGACTCACAAAATATTCAATTATACGAAATTGGAAGAAGATCGGTTGATAAATACGTCATTTATGACCATGATTTTTTCCAAAATCAATAGGGATCGTCTTTGAGCTGAAAAACGACTCTCTGCATAATTTGAGGACTTTCGGACTTAAACTGCGAACCGGACTCTGCACACAAAAATATATCAACAGACGGACAGACAGACAGACAGACAGTCAGACAGATGGACATCGCTAAATCGACTCAGAATTTAGTTCTAGCCGTTTGGAAAACAAATTAAATAATTTTCTTAAAAAATTTAGATTTTTTTTAATCCACAATACTTAATAAAACTTAAAATTCAATTTAGATGTATAAAGAAATCATATTTCGTGTTTATTATATTTATTTTATTGTCCTAAAAAAAGAAAAAAGAATAATATGAAGGTTAGGTTAGGTTAGGTTAGGTTAGGTTAGGTTAATATGAAAATGTCCACTCGCAATTTTTCTCTATCACTGGAAAAAAATACAAAAAAAAAATGTTAACGTAATTTTTGATTCTTCTAAAAAAAACAATCTTGGCTGGAAAAGAAATGAAATAATTTTCACCAAAAATATCACAATGAATAGTCTAAGTGAGCCTGAGTTAAATCGGGTTGCCACTTTAACCTTTCAAAAAACATAAATTTTTTGGTTTTATGAAAAAGAAACCCTCAATACTTTTAAATTTTACCATTCAATTTAGATATATAAGTAAATTCTATTATTTTTTTATTAAGGAGAAAATCTTGCCCAAAAAGAAAAAACAACAAACTAAATTTCTAAAATGAAAATGCCCACTTGCAAATTTTCTCTATCCCTTGGAGAAAAAATACATGTTAACGTAATTCTGGTATTTTCCTACAACAACAAAAACCAAACAAAAAATATCCATAACCCTCCCTTGTTAACACTTGTGATGCCAAAGCATTACTAATCTCTATGACACTTACGAAAGTGATGAAAACCCTGTGATTTTTACCATTGAAATATTCAAAGTGTTGGCGCATAAGAGAGTTGCCTAAACATTTGCTGAATCTGTGCAATAATGTTCTACTCTTTAATGATTTACTCTCCAGAAATTAACTCTTTGTTTACTTTCTTGCTCATTCAAGAGAAATATTTTGTGTTACACTCCATATCAATGATGCCAATTTAGCTATTTTTTTAGGATGATTTCCATGTCAATGATGTCAATTTAGCTATTTTTTTAGGAAGATTTCCATGTCAATAATGCCTATTTAGCTATTTTTTAAGATAATTTAGATATTTTTCAATTCCTGAATTTGGCAAATTCCTATAAGCTAGACATTTAGGGCAATTAACAAAAAATAAACAGAATTTTGAATTTAAAAAAAAAATAATAATCGCAGCCCTACTACGATAATAGTTGAAACACTTAATTTCTCTTATTAATTCATCTCACATTCAGTTGCAATACGTAACTGTTATAAATTTCGCCGCAAAATTGTCTCAATAAATCTTTTAGAATCTCTCATTTGTCATTCTCTTATTTGGGGGGTTTCACAAGAATCACATAACTCTCTTTTAGATTCACTCATTTGTCACTCTCTTGTTTTTGTTATTCACCATAAACAGAGAATTTCCCAAGCATCCATAGCTAGAAATTCAAATTTTCAAATTTGAATCATATTGGCGGTAAATTTGCAAACAACATGGCACACACACACGCATCATTTCTCTCACTCTCTTTCTCTCTGCCATATGCTCACCCACTATAACCCCATTCAACAAGCACACACCCTATAGCCAAACCATAAAAAAACAAAAACAAAGACACACACACACACATTGGGTCATCAACATATATTTCAAGGACTTGGGGTTAGCTGTATAGTGTGACACAGCTGTCACTGATAATAGAACCTGGTGAGCCTGGGATACCTACCGTAGCAGAAATATCACCAGCAACAACACAAACAAAATTCGAGGTAATATTCATGTATTATCCCTGGAATTTCCTATTTCATTGACAAAGCTTGAGTATGCATGAGATAGTGGGTGTGTGAATATTGAATAGATGAATGTTTTTTTTTTTTTTTAAACATCTGTCCTCTAATAGGGGCTAAGAATTTTTTGGTTTTTTTTCTCTTCTCTTTTTTCTATGGGCTCTGTTTATACCCTCCATAAGTTAATTGCTATCTAATTGAATATTTCGAAATGTTTGTGATAGAAATGAAATTGACTAAATTATGGTTTCCCAAGTCAACGAGTGAATGAATTCAATATACCGAGAATCGTGATTTGTTGACCTGCAAAACATATGCATATGCCTAGGGCGTTGAGTACGAGTGTCTGTGTAGTTTTCAAACTTGTTGCTGCTGATAAAAGCCTATGAATCGTGGTTGTAAGGAATTAATTTTCCCCCCTTTGTTAGCTTAAACTTTTAGGCTTAGCTAGCTCTTGTTGTCATAAATGGAATTGATTGATTATATTTCTACACGAGGGTTGCCTATTATATTTTGGGATTAATTATTATACCCTCCACCATAGAATGGGGGTATTACTAACTTCGTCATTCCGTGTGTAACACTTCGAAATATTAATCTCGGACCCCATAAAGTACATATATTCTGGATCCTGGTGGAATTCTGAGTCGATCTAGTGATGTCCGTCCATCTGTTTTCTATGGATATTTGTTTTTGAAGTTGAGAAATGACTGAGGTAACCATATGGTTTTTATATCCTTCACCATAGAATGGGGGTCATATTAACTTTGTCATTCCATTTGTAACACATCGAAATATTGGTCTCAGACCCCATAAAGTACATAATATATATTCTGGATCCTAGCAAAATTCAGAGTCGATCTAGCGGTGACCGTTCGTCTGTTGAAATTTGCTACCACCAAATACACAACACAAGCTGTTTTCCATGGATATTTATTTTGCACTCGATGTTGAGACAGAGAGAATAAAAAGACAAGTATATACGGCCGTAAGTTCGGCCAGGCCGAAGCTTATGTACCCTCCACCATGGATTGCGTAGAAACTTCTACTGAAGACTGTCATCCACAATCGAATTACTTGGGTTGCGGTAACACTTGCCGATGGCAAGGTATCTTAAAACTTCCTAACACCGTAATATATACCACATAGTCCATACGTGGTATATATTAAACTAAAAAAGGCAGATTAAATACGTGTATAATTAAGTTGAAAGTTTCTATAGAAATAAAATTTTGACAAAATAAAATTTTGACAACATTTTCTATAGAAGTAAAATTTGGAAAAAATTTTCTATAGAAATAAAATTTGGAAAAAATTTTCTATAGAAATAAAATTTTGCCAAAATTTTCTATGGAAATAAAATTTTGACAAAATTTTCTATAGAAATAAAATTTGGAAAAAAATTTCTATAGAAATAAAATTTTGACAAAATTTTCTATAAAAATAAAATTTTAAAAAAATTTTCTATAGAAATAAAATTTTGACAAAATTTTCTATAGAAATAAAATTTTGAAAAAATTTTCTATAGGAATAAAATTTTAGTAGATTATTTTTGGCTCGAGTGGCAACCATGATTACTAACCGATATGAACTAATTTTTGTGTGATTGGGGATCGGCTATATATAACTCCTCCAAGAGGCTCCGGAGGACAAATCTGGGGATCGATTTATATGGGGCCTATATATAATTATGGACCGATATGGACCAATTCTTGCATTGTTGTTAGAGACCATAAACTAACACCACGTAACAAATTTCAACCGGATCGGATGAATTTTGCTCCTCTAAGAGGCTCCGGAGTGTGGACCACTTTTTTCATGGTCATTAGAGAACATATACCAACACCATGTTCCAAATTTCAGCCGGATCAGATGAACTTTGCTGCTCCAAGAGGCTCGGGAGGACAAATCTGGGGATCGATTCATAAGGGGGCTATATATAATTATGGACCGATATGGACCAATTCTTGCATGGTTGTTAGAGATCATATACCAACACCACGTACCAAATTTCAATCGGATCGGATGACTTTTGCTCCTCTAAGGAGCTCCGGAGGTCAAATCTGGGGATCGGTTTATATGGGGGCTATATACAATTACGGACCGATGTGGACCAATTTTTGCATGGTTGTTAGAGACCATATACTAACACCATATACCAAATTTCAGCCGGACCGGATTAAATTTGCTTCTCTTAGAGGCTCTGTAAGCCAAACCGGGGATCGGTTTATGTGGGGGCTATATATAATTATGGACCGATATGGACCAATTTTTGCATGGTTGTTAGAGACCATATACTAACACCATGTACCAAATTTCAGCCGGATCGGATGAAATTTGCTTCTCTTAGAGGCTCTGTAAGCCAAATCGGGGGATCGGTTTATATGGGAGCTATATGTAAAAGTGGACCGATATGGCCCATTTGCAATACCATCCGACCTACATCAATAACAAGCTATCGACTTTAAACTTGGAACAAGTAGTTGTTATTGATGTAGGTCGGATGGTATTGAAAATGGGCCATATCGGTCCACTTTTACGTATAGCCCCCATATAAACGTGCCCCCAAATTTGTCTTGCCGATCCTCTAAGAGAAGCAAATTTCATCCGATCCAGCTGAAATTTGGTACATGGTGTTGGTATATGATCTCTAACAACAATGCAAAAATTGGTCCACATCGGTACATAATTATATATAGCCCCCATATAAACCGATCCCCCGATTTGGCTTGCCGAGCCTCTAAGAGAAGCAAATTTCTTCCGATCCGGCTGAAATTTGGTACACGATGTATGTATATGGTCTCTAACAACCGTGCAAAAATTGGTCCACATCGGTCCATAATTATATATAGCCCCCATATAAACCGATCCTCAGATTTGACCTCCGGAGCCTCTTGGAAGACCAAAACTCATCTAATTCAGTTGAAATTTGGTACGTGGTGTTAGTATATGGTATCCAACAACCATGCAGGGATTGCTTCATATCAGTCCATAATTATATATAGGCCCTATATAAACCGATCCCCAGATTTGACCTCCGGAGCCCGTTGGAAGAGCAAAATTCATCCGATTCGGTTGAAATTTGGTACGTGATGTTATTTAGTATATGGTATCCAACAACCATGCAGGAATTGGTTCATATCAGTACATAAGTATATATAGCCCCCATATAAAGCGATCCCCAGATTTGACCTCCGGTGCCTTTTGGAGAAGCAAAATTCATCCGATCTGGTTGAAATTTGGTACGTGGTGGTAGTATATGATATTTAACAACCATGCCAAAAGTGCTCCATATCAGTCCATAATCATATATAGCCCCCATATAAACCGATCCCGAGATTTGGTTTTGGAGCCTCTTGGAGGAGCAAATTTGATTGGAGTCAGTTGAAATTTGGTATATTGTACTAGTATATGGCCGTTAACAATCATGCCTAACTAGGTCCATATCGGTCTATAGTTATAAATAGCCCTCAGATAAATAGATCCCCAATCACACAAAAATTGGTTCATATCAAGTTCATAATTGTATATACCCTCATATAAGCGACCCGCATATTTCAATTCTGGCTCTCTACGTACCGTGCAAAAGTCCATATCGATTCGTAATTATTTGTAGACTTAACTATACATAACTTTTTTGTCTGATATATACCACGTATGGACTAACTCACAATTTAGAAAACGATGTTAAGAAGTTTTAAGATACCACAACCCAATTAATTCGATTGTGGATGACAATCTTTCGTAGAAGTTTCTACGCAATCCATGGTGGAGGGTACATAAGATTCGGCCTGGCTGAACTTACGGCCGTATATACTTGTTATTCTCTCTGGTTGAGACATGACTGAGGTGCAATGGTTAGCATGCCCGCCTTGTATGCACATGGTCGTGGGTTCAAACCCAGTTTCGACCAACCACAAAAAAGTTTTTCAGCGGTGGATTATCCCACCTCAGTAATGCTGGTGTCATTTCTGAGGGTTTCAAAGCTTCTCTAAGGGGTTTCACTGCAATGTGGAACGCCGTTCGGACTCGGCGATAAAAAGGAGGTCTCTTGTCATTGAGCTTAACATGGAATCCCTCTTATAGCAGCATTACTGAGGTGGGATAATCCACCGCTGAAAAACTTTTTGGTGTTCGGTCGAAGCAGGAATCGAACCCACGACCTTGTGTATGCAAGGCGGACATGCTAACCATTGCACCACGGTGGCCCCCCTCTTAACGTTCCTCAAATACATCCCATTTTCTGCACACCTATTTGTGGTCATAAAATACCTCTAGATTTTAAATTTCAGGTAAATCGGATAGTAAATACAGTTTCTAGAAGCCCAAGAAATGAAACCTGGAGATCGGTCTCTATGGGGGCTGTACGAAAATATGAACCGATATGGACCATTTTTGACACACTTCTTTACGGTCCCAAAATACCTCTAGATTTCAAATTTCAGGTAAATCGGATAGTAAATACAGTTTCTAGCAGCCCAAGAAGTAAAATCGGGAGATTGGTCTATATGGGGCTATACCAAAACATGGACCGATACGTACCATTTTTGACACACTTCTTTACGGTCCCAAAATACCTCTAGATTTCCAATTTCGGGTAAATCGGATAGTAAATACAATTTCTAGCAGCCCAAGAAATAAAACCTGGAGATCGGTCTATATGGAGCTGTACGAAAACATGGACCGATACGGACCATTTTTGACATACTTCTTTACGGTCCCAAAATACCTCTAGGTTTCCAATTTCAGGCAATTCGGGTTGTAAATACAGCTTCTAGAAGCCCAAGAAATAAAATCTGGAAATCGGTCTATATGGGGGCTGTACGAAAACATGAACCGATACGGACCATTTTTGACACACTTCTTTACGGTTCCAAAATACCTCTAGATTTCCAATTTCGGGTAAATCGGGTAGTAAATACAGTTTCTAGCAGCCCAAGAAGTAAAATCCGGAAATCGGTCTATATGGGGGCTATACCAAACCGATAGGCACCATTTTCGGCACACTCTTTGATGGTCCTAAAACACCTATAGACTTCCAATTTCAGGCAAATTGGATAAAAACTACAGTTTTTTATAAGCCCAAGACCCCAAATCGGAAGGTCGGTTTATATGGGGACTATATCAAAACTTGGACCGATATAGCCCATCTTCGAACTTGACTTGGCTGCAAACAAAACACGAATCTGTGGCAAATTTCAGGACCGTAGCGCCATTATTGAAGGCTGTAGCGTGATTACAACAGATAGACAGACGGACATCGTTATATCATCTTAGAATTTCTCCCTGATCAAGAATATATACATACTTTATATAGTCGAAAATCGATATTTCGATGTGTTACAAACGGAATGACAAACTTATTATACCCCCATCAGCATTCTATGGTGGTGGGTATAAAAATGCCTTTACGCATCTGACAAAGAACGCCTCCCGTCGTATGCCGGACTCGATCGATATATATCGAAAATACCGCCTAAAAACCTGACCCTATTGCTCCCGCTACCGTTTCCACATTACTTCGAAATGGACCCCCATGTAGGGTTTTGACCCTTTCATCTACCGTTTCTGCGTCCAGACCGTAGCTTTCCTATGCGCCCATCTCCTTTTGTGGTAATTCCGTCTAACTCCATAGTGCGTGTAGCTCTCCTATTGTCAAGATCAATCTTCTTCCTCCTCAATATAAATTCACAATTCTTCGCAATGATGTCCCAATTCCGTTCGTTTGCCATCATTATTTTCATCAGATTCTGCTCATCTTTTTCGCCTCTTTCTCCCTGAAGTTCCGATCTCTCGTGAGATGCTCAACATCGATGACATTCCCCTCCTCGTAGAGGCAATATGGACTATTACATTTGACCATCTCATGCAAATACATTCGGAAGTATCCGTGTTCAGACAGCATCTGCGTTATGTAATAGTTCACGTTTCCGTGATTTCTGTTCGTCCTTATTTCTATATCGGGGATAAGCCTTGCTGTCCACCAGTCGTATGTATCGCAATTCCACCGATCTTGCCATTGATGCATTACCTCGTATGCGCTTTACAGACTATCAGTTATTCCAGACGGAATGTCGGTGTTTGTAAAGAATCTTACAGTGTGTCAGATAGATACGACTTGTCGGCGATGACTAAATATATTATACCCTGCACCACTTTGTAGATCTAAATTTTCGATACCATATCACATCCGTCAAATGTGTTGGGGGCTATATATTTATAAAGGTTTGTCCCAAATACATACATTTAAATATCACTCGATCTGGACAGAATTTGATAGACTTCTTCAAAATCTATAGACTCAAAATATAAGTCGGCTAATGCACTAGGGTGGAACACAATGTTAGTAAAAAACCAGTAAGGAAAGTCTAAAGTCGGGCGGGGCCGACTATATTATACCCTGCACCACTTTGTAGATCTAAATTTTCGATACCATATCACATCCGTCAAAGGTTTTGGGGGCTATATATAAAGGTTTGTCCCAAATACATACATTTAAATATCACTCGATCTGGACAGAATTTGATAGACTTCTACAAAATCTATAGACTCAAAATTTAAGTCGGCTAATGCACTAGGGTGGAACACAATGTTAGTAAAAAAAAAATATGGGAAACATTTAAATCTGGAGCAATTTTAAGAAAACTTCGCAAAAGTTTATTTATGATTTATCGCTCGATATATATGCATTAGAAGTTTAGGAAAATTAGAGTCATTTTTACAACTTTTCGACTAAGCAGTGGAGATTTTACAAGGAAAATGTTGGTATTTTGACCATTTTTGTCGAAATCAGAAAAACATATATATGGGAGCTATATCTAAATCTGAACCGATTTCAACCAAATTTGGCACGAATAGCTACAATGCTAATTCTACTCCCTGTGTAAAATTTCAACTAAATCGGAGTTAAAAATTGGCCTCTACGGTCATATGAGTGTAAATCGGGCGAAAGCTATATATGGGAGATATATCTAAATCTGAACCGATTTCAACCAAATTTGGCACGCATAGCTACAATGCTAATTCTACTCCCTGTGCAAAATTTCAACTACATCGGAGCAAAAAATTGGCCTCTGTGGTCATATGAGTGTAAATCGGGCGAAAGCTATATATGGGAGCTATATCTAAATCTGAACCGATTTCTACCAAATTTGGCACGCATAGCCACAATGCTAATTCTACTCCCTGTGCAAAATTTCAACTAAATCGGAGCAAAAAATTGGCCTCTACGGTCATATGAGTGTAAATCGGGCGAAAGCTATATATGGGAGATATATCTAAATCTGAACCGATTTCAACCAAATTTGGCACGAATAGCTACAATGCTAATTCTACTCCCTGTGTAAAATTTCAACTAAATCGGAGTTAAAAATTGGCCTCTACGGTCATATGAGTGTAAATCGGGCGAAAGCTATATATGGGAGCTATATCTAAATCTGAACCGATTTCAACCAAATTTGGCACGCATAGCTACAATGCTAATTCTACTCCCTGTGCAAAATTTCAACTAAATCGGAACAAAAAATTGGCCTCTGTGGTCATATGAGTGTAAATCGGGCGAAAGCTATATATGGGAGCTATATCTAAATCTGAACCGATTTCAACCAAATTTGGCACGCATAGCTACAATGCTAATTCTACTCCCTGTGCAAAATTTCAACTAAATCGGAGCAAAAAATTGGCCTCTGTGGTCAAATGAGTGTAAATCGGTCGAAAGCTATATATGGGAGCTATATCTGAATCTGAACCGATTTCAACCAAATTTGACACGCATAGCTACAATGCTAATTCTACTCCCTGTGCAAAATTTCAACTAAATCGGAGCAAAAAATTGGCCTCTGTGGGCAAATGAGTGTAAATCGGGCGAAAGCTATATATGGGAGCTATATCTAAATCTGAACCGATTTGGCTGATATTTTGCAAGTTTTTCGAGACTCATAAAATATTCGGATGTACGGAATTTGAGGAAGATCGGTTGATATACACGCCAATTATGACCAGATCGGTGAAAAATATATATGGCAGCTATATCTAAATCTGAACCGATTTTTTCCAAAATCAATAGGGATCGTCTTTGAGCCGAAACAGGACCCTGTACCAAATTTTAGGACAATCGGACTAAAACTGCGAGCTGTACTTTGCACACAAAAATACATCAACAGACAGACAGACAGACGGACAGACAGACGGACAGACAGACGGACAGACAGACAGACGGACATCGCTAAATCGACTCAGAATTTAATTCTAAGCCGATCCGTATACTTAAAGGTTGGTCTATGATTACTCCTTCTCGGCGTTACATACAAATGCACAAACTTATTATACCCTGTACCACAGTAGTGATGAAGGGTATAAAAATATGGGAAACATTTAAATCTGAAGCAATTTTAAAGAAACTTCGCAAAAGTTTATTTATGATTTATCGCTCGATATATATGTATTAGAAGTTTAGGAAAATTAGAGTCATTTTTACAACTTTTCGACTAAGCAGTGGCGATTTTACAAGGAAAATGTTGGTAGTTTGACAATTTTTGTCCAAATCAGAAAAACATATATATGGGAGCTATATCTAAATCTGAACCGATTTCAACCAAATTTGACACGCATAGCTACAATGCTAATTCTACTCCCTGTGCAAAATTTCAACCAAATTGGGGTCAAACTCTGGCTTCTGGGACCGTATTAGTCCATATGGGGCGAAGGATATATATGGGAGCTATATCTAAATCTGAACCGATTTCAATAAAATTTGGCACACTTGACTATAGTACTAATTGTTCTTCTTGTACAAAATCTTAAGTAAATTAGGGTAAAACTCTGGCTTCTGGGGCCATATAAGTCCATATCGGGCGAAATATATATATGGGAGCTATATCTAAATCTGAACCGATTTCTTCCAGAATCAATAGGGATATATTCTGAGCCAAAACACATACTTGTGCCAAATTTGAAGTCGATTGGACTAAAACTGCGACCTAGACTTTGATTACAAAAATGTGTTCACGGACAGACGGACAGACGGACATCGCTATATCGACTCAAGAGCCCACCCTGAGCATTATTGCCAAAGACACCATGTGTCTATCTCGTCTCCTTCTGGGTGTTGCAAACATATGCACTAACTTATAATACCCTGTTCCACAGTGTGGAGCAGGGTATAAAAATTAAAATTATTTCAAAAGATGTAAAAACTGCAGTAAGTTCGGCCGGGCCGAATCTTAATACTCACCACCATGATTCAAATATTATAGTTTCCCTTGAGGATTTCAGGGGCGTTTAGTGACAAGCAGATCAGTTCAGACTAGTACGCTTTACGAACATAAATCTAAAGATTCTACCTATGACGACAAGATCAGATTCTGGATTTATACGAATTAATTTTGTTTGAGTTTTGAAGCAATCATAAACATCTCTTGTAAGTGTGCAAGAAAATTATGAAATATGAAAATGAAGATCGGTCTATATGGGGGCTATGACCAACCATAGACCGATAGGCACCATTTTTGGCACACCTATTTATTGTCTTAAAAAACCTCTAGATTCGATTGTGGATGACAGTCTTTAGTAGAAACGATCCAGATAGGAGGATGACTCTCTCACAGACAAAACGGGTTACGATCGGAAAAATCCACGTTGGGAACACTTAGGGATGTGATGGATATGGCTCTAACTACCCACAGGGGCAACCATCATAGCAGACCCGTCGATCTACTTGCAAACCTAGACGTGAAAAATGCCTTTAATAGTTTCAAATGGGCGGACGTCTTACAGGCATTGGGCCACAAGTTTGAAATCCCGGGGTACCTAACGCGGATAATAAGAAGTTATTTGAAAGACAGAGTATTGACATATGACACCGACGACGGAATTAGAAGGGTTGAAATCACATCAGGCGCTGCCCAGGGATCAATACTGGGCCCCCATTTATGGAATATTAGATACGACGATGATCTTAAGAATTGAGATGCCAGTGATCGCTTTTGTTGTCGGATAGGCTGGTGATATAGCAGCGGTGATACAAGCGCGAAACACTACAGAGGCGCAGAGAAAACTAACACAGCTGATAATACGGGCAAGGTCCTGGTGGGGGACGCATGAACTTGAACTTGCGACACATAAGACAGAGTTGTTGCTAATCACGCGGCGACACGTGCCAACGCTGATCGACATACAAGTAGAGGATATCGTTATTCAGATGAGGGGCGCTATAAAATATCTAGGAATACGACTGGATACAAAGCCGAAGTTTTCGACACATGCTGCAGCAGACTAATGGCGTATTTGGGTGTCCCCCTACCAAAAAAACCAAAAGCTCCTGTTCTATTCTACGGAAGCGAGATATGGGCAAGCGTGATGAGACATGGGAATAGAACGCGAGCCCTTCGGCCAGTACAGCCAGCGGCTGCTTTGCGTGTATCCTCCGCATATCGCACTGTATCTGCTGCGGTGGTACTGTTCACAGCCGGCATGATCCCAATAGACCTTCAAGCTGAGGAAAGGAAGAGGATTTTTGACCTAAAAATGGATAACAGTCTTGACACCAACACGTAATACGTTTTAGAGACTATCACTTATTCCGGACGACAGTACTCGTGTCGAACATATCCCATTGTGCACATTATAAGTTAAGTCCGAAGGCATAATCGATACTGCTGCATGTTTATGGGATCGATAACACATTTACCGATTATTTATTTAGTTTTCTAAATTGTGAGTTAGTCCATACGTGGTATATATTAGACAAAAAAGTTATGTATAGGTAAGTACAATGAACCAAATTTCAACTGACTCGGATGAAATTTGCTCCTCCAAGAGGCTCCAAAACCAAATATCCGGATCGGTTTATATGGGGGCTATATATGATTATGGACTGATATGGACCAATTTTGGCATGATTGTTAAATATCATATATTACCACCACGTACCAAATTTCAACCAGATCGGATGAATTTTGCTTCTCCATAAGGCACCGGAGGTCAAATCTGGGGATCGGTTTATACGGGGGCTATATATAATTATGGACTGATATGTAGCAATTCCTGCATTGTTGTTGGATACAACATACTAACATCATGTACCAAATTTCAACCGAATCGGATGAATTTTGCTCTTCCAAGGGGCTCCGGAGGTCAAATCTGGGGATCGGTTTATATGGGGCCTATATATAATTAAGGACCGATTTCGACCAATTTTTGCATGGGTGTTTGAGGCCATATATTAACACCACGTACTAAATTTGAACTGAATCAGATGCATTTTGGTCTTCCAAGAGGCTCCGGAGGTCAAATCTGGTGATCGGTTTATATGGCGGCTATATATAATTATGGACCGATGTGGACCAATTTTTGCATGGTTGTTAGAGACCATACACTAACACCATGTACCAAATTTCAGCCGGATCGGATGAAATTTGCTTCTCTTAGAGACTCGGCAAGCCAAATCGGGGGATCGGTTAAAATGGGGGCTATATATAATTACGGACCGATGTGGACCAATTTTTGCATGGTTGTTAGAGACCATATACTAACACCATGTACCAAATGTCAGCCAGATCGGATGAAATTTGCTTCTCTTAGTGGATTCGCAAGGCCCATTTGCAATACCATCCGATCTACATCAATAACAACTACTTGTGCCAAGTTTCAAGTCGATAGCTTGTCTCGTTCGGAAGTTAGTTAGTGATTTCAACAGACGGACGGACATGCTCAGATCGACTCAGAATTTCACCACGACCCAGAATATATATACTTTATGGGGTCTTAGACCAATATTTCGATGTGTAACACACGGAATGACAAAGTTAATATATCCCCCCATCCTATGGTGGAGGGTATAATAAGTTAAATAATCGGGTGTATATATATAGGAGCTATATATAAATCTGAATCGAAATCAATATTTCTATACTCTATACCACATTAGTGGTGATGGGTATAAAAAGACGACATTTGCCGTTGCGTCAATACCAAAGACTTTTATTGCAATTGAACTTCACATATGAACTTAGAGATGTCGCCCTCGTTATCTGCACCAAAGTAGATTTATCACTAATAAAGTCCTTTAAGATAATACGGATAATGCAATTCAGCTTCGTACATTAAACTACAGATGCCACAAATATATTGTAGCTCCTGGACATATAAAAAATTATAGATGATTGCAATTGAAGTACGTTGCTCAACCAATAGATGGAGCATATGTAGTCTGTGACATATCCTGTTGAATGATGCAGATAATATAAGTTCAGCTATGGATAACATAAACATTATTTATCTTTCGCATACACACAACAATCGGATGAAGCAATTGAAGTTCATGGCTTCACCAGTAGATGGAGCACACAACAAAATCATAAAGAACATTTGAATCCTTCATCTTTCAATTTATCTGTCCAATGTCCAATACAGATACTAACCGCAATATGTAGTACAAAAATAGGGTGAAGCAATTGAAGTTCATCTCGAATCCAGTAGATGGCGCATTCAATTAAAAGGAATATTTAAATAAAATGAAAAATTTTAATTTTTTTTTTTTTAATTTAAATTTAAAAGTGAATTAGAGCTTGAATGTCTTCTTTGACTCGGAAGCAATGCCACAGTTATTGAAGTATAACCAACATTTCTTGGAACAGTACAAGGATTTTTCAGTGCAGTATCTTCATACCAAAATAATATAGAGCATACGACAATTAGAACATGGGAATTTTCGAATTCACAAAACGCTATAATTCCTATTTCCTCCATATATCTACAATTTAATAGAGGGGTTATAATTCAAACCATTATCTATTGTATTTAATTCGAAAAAACAAATTCCATAGATTTACAATCCACTATATACAAATCATATGGCAGGGGGCGTTTTTACTTTAACACTCTTCCTTTTGTCTATGAGAAAGGTCCTTGAATTTTAGGTTATGTGATGATATAAAAGTCCACATAGAGTCGATATGCTATAAAAATTAATACTTAACCAATTCGACAACCAGTTTGGAAAAACCTACAATACACTTGCTATACAAAAGTATCCAACTCAGACAACAGAGGGCGTTTATCTACTTATTTGGAAAAAGGGCTAAAACAGCTCGAGAATAGAGGTGTGCACGTGAGTAATAGTTTACTCACACTCATGCACACTCACGACTGAAAAATCATACTTACGCACAGTCACGCACGATATTTTTTGTTAGGACTCACGCACACTCACGACTGAAAAATCATACTTACACACACTCACGCACGATATTTTTTGGTAGGACTCACGCACACTCACGAAAAGAAAATTTGTACTCACGCACGAAAACGTCGTGACTCATGAAAAATACCGTGACTCACGAAAAATATCGTGACTCACGAATAATTTTATGATTAATTAACCTTACCGAAGTGTCTGAAAACATGGGAATTATTAAAATCGAGAGTGTTATTAAACTCATAACATCCCAGGTGTCACTAGGATTGTAATTGAATTTAACTCTTAAGTGTTTTATGTTGGTGAGCAGGAATATTTTCGTGAGTGTAATTCGTTACTCACGCACACTCACGAAAATATTATTTTCGTGACTCACACACGACATTTGGTTTGTTAATCACGCTCACGCACACTCACGCTGTTGTCATGAGCGTGACTCACGACTCACGCATGAATCACGAAAATTTTCGTGAGTCACAACAATTTCGTGTCACGTGCACACGTCTAGTAGAGAATAAAGTCGCCGAATTAAAATTTAGACAAAATTTTCTATAGAAATAAAATTTTTACATAATTTTTTATAAAAAATAAAATTTTGGCAAAATTTTTCTAAGAAATAAAAATTTGGCAAAATATTCTACGGAAATAAAATTTTGGCATAATTTTCTATAGCAATAAAATATTGAGAAAATGTCTATAGAAATAAAATTTTGACAAAATTTTCAATATAAATAAAATTTTGACAAAATTATCTATAGAAATAAACATTAGAAAAATTTTTTTTATAAAAATAAAATGTTAGCAAACATTTTCTTTGATTTTCTTCGACTTTTTGATATTACAATAATATATTAATAATTTTTCAACCTCGAGCTTTAATTTATTAATTAATTTATTAATTTTCTATAGAAATAAAAATTGGGCAAAATTTTCTACGGAAATATAATTTTGGCAAAATTTTCTATAGCAATAAAATGTTGAGAAAATTTTCTATAGAAATAAAATTTTGGCAACATTTTCTATAGAAATAAAATTTTGAGAAAATTTTCTATTGAAATAAAATTTTAACAACATTCTCTATAAGAATAAAATTCTAACAAAATTTTCTATAGAAATAAAATTTTGCAAAATGTTCCTATAGTAATAAAATTAAAAAAAAAATCTATAAAAATAATATGTTTACAAAATTTTCTATAGAAATAAAATTTTGAAAAAAGAAATCTATAAAAATAAAATTTTAAGAAAACGTTCTATAGAAATAAAATTTTGACAAAATTTTCTATAAAAATAAAATTTGCTATAGAAATAAAGTTTTGAGAAAATTTTCTATAGAAATATAATTTTGACAAAATGTTTCATGGAAATAAAATCTTTACAAAATTTTCTATAAAAATAAAATTTTATGAAATTCTATAGAAATAAAATTGTGACAAAAATTTTCTATAAAATTAAAATTTTAAGAAAATCGTCTATAGAAGTAAAAGTGTGCCTAATTTTATATTAAAATAAAATTTTAAGAAAATTTTCTATAGAAATAATTTTTCGATAAAAATAAAATTTTGCCAAAATTTTCTATAGGAATAAAATTTTAAGCAAATTTTCTATAAGAATAAAGGTTTGACAAAATTTTCTATAAAAATAAAATTTTAAGAAAAATTCTACAGAAATTAAATTTTGACAACATTTTCTATAGAAATAAAATTTGAACAAAATTTTCTATAAGAAATAAAATTTTGACCAAATTTTTTGTAGAAATAAAATTTTGACAAAATTTTCGATAGAAATAAAATTCTTAGAAAATTTACTATAGAAATAAAATTTTGACAACATTTTCCGTAGAGATTAAATTTTCTATATAAATAAAACGTTGACCAACTGTTTTATAGAAATAAAATTTTCACAAAATTTTCTAAAAAAAAATAAAATTTTGACAAAATTTTCTATAGAAATAATATTTTGGCCAAATTTTCTATAGAAATAATATTTTGGCCAAATTTTCTATAGAAATACATTTTTTGAGAAACTTTTCTATAGAAATAAAATTTTGACAAAATTTTCTATAGAATTAAAATTTTGCTATGTAAATTTGTTTTTGTCATACTTTGTTGCAATTCCATTTATTTAATTTTTTAAAGGATAACAGAAAGGTGCCGAATAGACAAATGTGTATATCTTCAGCCGTCATACCACCGTTATCGGCTGTAGGTAAAACAACCATTAGGAACGAAATCTCTTTAACCAAAATTAACCTCGAGATAAATTTTATCTACCAATTGTTAGATAATATATATCCTAATAATAATTGTGGACACATGTCCTGTGCTATAATAATACCATGACACAATCCACATGCTATAAATATTAGTACTTATCTAATTCATAAACCCGAAGATTCTATAATTTTACAATCCACATGCCATAAAATATGATCCACCCATACACCCTATTTTAATTCACTAAAATGCCAATAGAGGGCAATTTGTCCGATTTCGTTTGCAATGATAATAATTTATCCCACTAATATATGGATTTTATGTAATGGAAATGGAATCGAAACCCACATTCTTTAGTTCCTTTAGCAGATTACATAGAGCATTTACATTTTTTATTGAATAGGACAGTACTACTTAACTCCATTTATTATCACAAATTATTGCATATAATATCATACATTAAAAATATCATCTAAAAAAATCTGTTTCATGTTTTATTTTTCGATTTTCTAGTAATATTTTAGGTTACATTAAATTTCCTCCAAAAATCCTTATTCTTAAAAAGAAAATATCCTTGTAAAGGATATAATGCTATAACACCTAAAACATGCATTCCATTTGATATAAAACAAGGTTACTTAGCCAATACCCCAACCGAGATATGTATATTTACAATCCACTTGCCATAAAATAACTTCCACATCATTCAAATTTTCCTATCAGACAACAGAGAGCGCCCATGTAATGAGTATTCCTTTTTCTAGATTTTTTGCCAAAATTGTATTTCTATGGAAAATTGTGTCAAAATTTTATTTCTCTAGAAAATTTTATTTCTATAGAAAAAATTTGTTAAAATTTTATTTCTATAGGAAAATTTGTCAAATTTTTCTATAGCAAATTTTGTCCAAATTTTATTTCTATAGATTTTTTTTCAAAATTTTATTTCTATAGAAAATGTTATTTCTTTAGTAAATTTTGTGATCATTTTTATTTCCATTAAAAATTTTGTCAAGACTTTATTTCTATAAATAATTTTCTTAAAATTTATTTCTATAGAAAATTTTGTCGAAAATTTATTTCTATAGAAAATTTTGTCAAAATTTTATTTCTATAGAAAATTTTTCGAAATTTTATTTCTATAAACAATTTGGTCAAAATTTTATTTCTATAGAGAATTTTGTCGAAATTTTTTTTCTATAGTAAAATTGGTCAAATTTTTATTTCTATAGAAAATTTTGTCAAAATTTTATTTCTATAAAAATTTTGTCGAAATTTTATTTCCACAGAAAATTTTGTCAAATTTTGTATTCAATAGAAAATTTGGTCAACATTTTATTTCTACACAAAATTTTGTTAAAATGTTCTTTCTATACAAAGTTTTCTCAAAATTTCATTTTAATAGAAAAATTTTTCAAATCTTCATTTCGATAGAAAATTTTGTCAACATTTAATTTTGATAGAAAATTTTGTCAAAATGTTATTTCTATAGAATTTTTCAAAATGTTATTTCTAGAGAAATTTTTCTCACAATTTTTAAGAAAATTTGTCAAAATTTTATTTCTATACAAAGTTTTCTCAAAATTTCATTTCTATAGAAAATTTTTTTCACATCTTTATTTCGATAGAAAATTTTGTCAACATTTTATTTTGATAGAAAATTTTTTAAAAATTTTATTTCGTTGTTGTCGTTTTTTTATTTCAGCTTAAAACCATACATTGACTAAACTACAAGAGTAGCTTAACCAACAGAGGAAAAGAATGTTTGTCAAATTTATTTGGGCAAAGCCCTATAGACTGCAAGATGGTTGGATGGACGCACGTTTCGGAATTACCACATTCCTCATCAGCATCCTCTACTTGCAGCAAAACTATCAACCAATTATCAGAATAAATTCAGGCAGTTTATTAAACCCAACAAAAACCACACTTGAACCCTCCGAAAAAAGGTTTTACATTGATAGCCGGCTTATGCCAAATAAATTCGAAACAAACATATCTCTTTTCCTATGCCACTGTCAAATCATCGATTTGAATTCACATGGCTGGGTTTATTTTGAGCGTGCCTCCTCTTCTTTTTCCATTTGTTTTGTTTTGTTATTGTTGGTTTTGTTCTTTAAGCATTGTTGTCGTTTTTTTATTTCAGCTTAAAACCATACATTGACTAAACTACAAGAGTAGCTTAACCAACAGAGGAAAAGAATGTTTGTCAAATTTATTTGGGCAAAGCCCTATAGACTGCAAGATGGTTGGATGGACGCACGTTTCGGAATTACCACATCTTGCAGTCTATAGGGCTTTGCCCAAATAAATTTGACAAACATTCTTTTCCTCTGTTGGTTAAGCTACTCTTGTAGTTTAGTCAATGTATGGTTTTAAGCTGAAATAAAAAAACGACAACAATGCTTAAAGAACAAAACCAACAATAACAAAACAAAACAAATGGAAAAAGAAGAGGAGGCACGCTCAAAATAAACCCAGCCATGTGAATTCAAATCGATGATTTGACAGTGGCATAGGAAAAGAGATATGTTTGTTTCGAATTTATTTGGCATAAGCCGGCTATCAATGTAAAACCTTTTTTCGGAGGGTTCAAGTGTGGTTTTTGTTGGGTTTAATAAACTGCCTGAATTTATTCTGATAATTGGTTGATAGTTTTGCTGCAAGTAGAGGATGCTGATGAGGAATGTGGTAATTCCGAAACGTGCGTCCATCCAACCATCTTGCAGTCTATAGGGCTTTGCCCAAATAAATTTGACAAACATTCTTTTCCTCTGTTGGTTAAGCTACTCTTGTAGTTTAGTCAATGTATGGTTTTAAGCTGAAATAAAAAAACGACAACAATGCTTAAAGAACAAAACCAACAATAACAAAACAAAACAAATGGAAATTTTATTTCTATAGAATTTTTTTCCAAATTTTATTTTTAGAGAAAATTTTCTCAAATTTTTTTTAGAAAATCTTGTCAAAATTTTATTTCTATAGAAAGTTTTCTCAAAATTTCATTCTTACAAAATTTTTTTTCAAATCTTATTTCGATAGAAAATTTTGTTAACATTTAATTTTGATAGAAAATTTTGTCAAAATTTTATTTCTATAGAAAATTTTGTTAACATTTTATTTCTATAGAAAATTTTGTTCAAATTTTATTTCTATAAAAAATTTTGTTAAAATTTTATTATTAAAGTTGCATTTTCTCAAAATTTTATTTCTATAGAAAATTTTATTTTTATTTCTGTAGAAAATTGTGCTAACATTTTATTTCTATGGGAAATTTTCTCAATTTTTTTTCTATAGAAAATTTTGCCAAAATTTTATTTCTATAGAAAATTTTGTCAAAATTTTATTTTTATGGAAAATTTTGTCAAAATTTTATTTCTATAGAAAATTTTGTCAAAATTTAATTTCTATAGAAAATTTTGTCAAAATTTTATTTCTATAGGAAATTTTGTCAAAATTTTATTTCTATAGAAAATTTTGTCAAAATTTTATTTCTATAGAAAATTTTGTCAAAATTTTATTTCTATAGAAAATTTTGTCAAAATTTTATTTCTATAGAAAATTTTGTCAAAATTTTATTTCTATAGAAAATTTTGTCAAAATTTTATTTCTATAGAAAATTTTTCGAAATTTTATTTCTATAGACAATTTTGTCGAAATTTTATTTCTCTAGTAAATTTGGTCAAATTTTTATTTCTATAGAAAATTTTGTTCAAATTTTATTTCTATAGGAAATTTTGTTAAAATTTTATTATTAAAGTTGAATTTTCTCAAAATTTTATTTCTATTTTGTTAACATTTTATTTCTATGGAACATTTTCTCAAATTTTTTTTCTATAGAAAATTTTGTCAAAATTTTATTTCTATAGAAAATTTTTTTTATAGAATATTTTGTCAAAATTTTATTTCCATAGACAATTTGGTTAAATTTTTTTAAAAATTTTATTTCTATAGAATTTTTTTCCAAATTTTATTTTTAGAGAAAATTTTCTCAAATTTTCTTTAGAAAATCTTGTCAAAATTTTATTTCTATAGAAAGTTTTCTCAAAATTTCATTCTATAAAATTTTTTTTCAAATTTTATTTCGATAGAAAATTTTGTTAACATTTAATTTTGATAGAAAATTTTGTCAAAATTTTATTTCTATAGAAAATTTTGTTAACATTTTATTTCTATAGAAAATTTTGTTCAAATTTTATTTCTATAAAAAATTTTGTTAAAATTTTATTATTAAAGTTGCATTTTCTCAAAATTTTATTTCTATAGAAAATTTTATTTTTATTTCTGTAGAAAATTGTGTTAACATTTTATTTCTATGGGAAATTTTCTCAATTTTTTATTTCTATAGAAAATTTTGTCAAAATTTTATTTCTATAGAAAATTTTGTCAAACTTTTATTTCTATAGAAAATTTTGTCAAAATTTTATTTCTATAGAAAATTTTGTCAAAATTTTTTTCTATAGTAAATTTTGTCAAAATTTAATTTCTATAGAAAATTTTGTCAAAATTTTATTTCTATAGAAAATTTTTCGAAATTTTATTTCTATAGACAATTTTGTCGAAATTTTATTTCTCTAGTAAATTTGGTCAAATTTTTATTTCTATAGAAAATTTTGTTGAAATTTTATTTCTATAGGAAATTTTGTTAAAATTTTATTATTAAAGTTGAATTTTCTCAAAATTTTATTTCTATTTTGTTAACATTTTATTTCTATGGAACATTTTCTCAATTTTTTTTCTATAGAAAATTTAGTCAAAATTTTATTTCTATAGAAAATTTTTTTTATAGAATATTTTGTCAAAATTTTATTTCCATAGACAATTTGGTTAAAATTTTATTTCTATAGAAAATATTGTTAACATTTTATATCTATAGAAAAATTTGTTAAAATTTTATTATTAAAGTTGAATTTTCTCAAAATTTTATTTCTATAGAAAATTGTATATTTATTTCTGTAGAAAATTGTTTTAACATTTTATTTCTATGAAGAATTTTCTCAAAAATTTTTTTGTATAGAAAATTTTATCAAAATTTTATTTCTATAGAAAATTTTGTCAAAATTTTATTTCTATAGAAAATTTTGTCACAATTTTATTTCTATAGAAAATTTTGTCACAATTTTATTTCTATAGAAAATTTTGTCAGAATTTTATTTCTATAGAAAATTTTGTCAAAATTTTATTACTTTAGAAAATGTTGTCAAAATATTATTTCTATAGAAAATTTTGTCACAATTTTATTTCTATAGAAAATTTTGCCAAAATTGTAGTTCTATTTTTTTTGTCAGAATTTTATTTCTATAGAAAATTTTTTCAAATTTTTATTGCTATAGAAAATTTTGTCTACATTGTATTTATATAGAAAATTTTGTCAAAATTTTATTCCTATAGAAAATTTTGTCACAATTTTATTTCTATAGAAAATTTTGTCAAATGTTTATTTCTATAAACAATTTTGTCAAAAATTGATTTCTATAGAAAATTTTGTCAAAATTTTATTTCGATAAAAAATGTTGTCAAAATTTTATTTCTATAGAAAATTTTGTCAAATTTTGTATTCAATAGAAAATTTGGTCAACATTTTATTTTGATAGAAAATTTTGTCAAAATTTTATTTCTATAGATTTTTTTTCAAAATTTTATTTCTAGAGAAAATTTTCTCAAAATTTTTTTAGAAAATTTTGCCAAAATTTTATTTCTATAGAAAGTTTTCTCAAAATTTCATTTCTATAGAAAATTTTTTTCAAAATTTTATTTCTAGAGAAAATTTTCTCAAATTTTTTTTTAGAAAATCTTGTCAAAATTTTATTTCTATAGATTTTTTTCCCGCTTTTATTCATTAGCGGACGTTGCAATTGAAGTTCATCTCTATACCAGTAGATGGAGCGAACAATCCAAAAATTTTTCCTAATATTTCAGGAAATGTGAAACGTCCAAATAAAGTGTATGAAAATAATGAAGTCATCTATCAATGATGAACTTCTAATATACTCTCAACCATATACAAATATTTGCAATAAGCAATTGAAGTTCATCTCTAAGCCAGTAGATGGTATATGGGATTTTTCTCACCGACATAAAAAAATACCCGATGGTGCAATTGAAGTTCATCTCTATACCAGCAGATGGAGCAAACACTTCCGCAAATATCCTAATATTTCATATTTCTATTATTCGTCCTGTGAAAGGCATGTATCTATCGAAGATGAATCCCTAATGTACTCACCACCGCATACAACTATCACAAGAAGCAATTGAAGTTCATCTCTAAGCCAGTAGATGGAGCAAATAATCCCACAAATATCCTAATATTTTATCTTTCTGGTTTACGGTCTGTAAAACGCTTTCATCTATCGATAAAGAAATTCGAATGTACTCACCATCACATAAGACTATCTGATAAAGCAATTGAAGTTAATATCTAACCCAGTAGATGGTGTATGGTATTTATCTCAGCGATACAAAAAATTACCGGATAATGCAATTGAAGTTTATCACTATACCAGTAGATGGAGGAAACAATCCCAGAAATATCCAAATATTTTATATTTCTATTGTTCGGCTGTGATGACAGTCATGAGAAAGGATAAATTAATTTTATCTAACGCCATGCAGTTTTTCTCGCAGTTTCTCTCAAATATCATACAGTTGGCGTCACCCAGTTTTGCTCTCTGCCGGCTTTATGCGTTTGAAGGAAACTAGGATTTAGAACTTACTTTGTAATAGCAAATGTTCTTTTTTTTAATAAATGTTCTCATTCAATCAAAATTTTTGGCAAACACTTTGAAAATATTAAAGCCGATGCCTTCTATAACTAATTTGCCAAAATAGCACTTCGTCCACAACGCCATTAATACCAAAACGCTGCGGTAATTGAACGTCACCTATACGATTGACATTTGCTGTCTTTGCAGAAGAGCCCATTTCCTTCTCTTGTATTTCGTACTCTCTGTGTGTAAATCGACCAAATAAAGTGAATTGGGTGCTGTTATCGGAAGTTCGGTTGTGGTCGATGCCACTCACTTTATTACTCGTCAAGCTTCGGGTGATTCATCCCGACAAGCCCGCATTCTTAAGTCGTTTGGGACCCCAACCAAATGAGAATTCCCCAAGTATAAGTTATCAACGTTGAGTGGTGGAAGTAACTTTCCTTCAGTATCACTTGTACCTTACCCAAGTAATGATAGCAGTGCGTATACGTACGAGTACTTAAGTAGGTACAGTGATACGAAGGGAGAATCGGGGTAATTAAATTAAATGAAAAGAAATATGTGAGAGCAAATGGCTCGTTGCAAGTGGTAATTTTTTTTTTTGGGAGCCACCGTGGTGCAATGGTTAGCATGCCCGCCTTGCATACACAAGGTCGTGGGTTCGATTCCTGCTACGACCGAACACCAAAAAGTTTTTCAGCGTTGGATTATCCCACCTCAGTAATGCTGGTGACATTTCTAACGGTTTCAATGCTTCTCTAAGTGGTTTCACTGCAATGTGGGACGCCGTTCGGACTCGGCTATAAAAAGGAGGTCCCTTGTCATTGAGCTTAACATGGAATCGGGCAGCACTCAGTGATAAGAGAGAGGTTGACCAATGTGGTATCACAATGAACTGAATAGTCTAAGTGAGCCTGATACATCGGGCTGCCACCTAACCTAACCTAAGGAAAATGTAGGGTTTTGACCATTTTTGACTAAATCGGAATGACCTATATATTTGGGAGCTATATCTACATCTGGCTTGCAAATAAGACTGTTAACTCTACTCCCTGTGCCACATTTCACATAAAACGAAGTAAAACTTTGGCTTCTGGGGTCAATCAAATTTAGCACACTTGAATATACTACCAATTGTACTCCTTGTGCAAAATTTAAAGCAAATCAGGGTAAAACTCTGGCTTCTGCATATCGGGAGAAAGATATATATGGTAGCTATATCTAAATCTGAGACGATTTCTTCAAAAATCACTAGAGTTCTATTCTGACCCAAACCAGAAAGTTGTGCCAAATTTAAAGTCGATTGGACTAAAAATGTGACCTCGACTTTGATGACAAAAATGTGTTCAGAGACAGACGGACGGACATGGATATATCGACTGAGGACATGGATATAGCTCCCATTACCCTATCCCCCGATTTGGGGTCTTGAGCATGTATACACTGCAATTTGCCTTAAATTGGAAATCTAGAGATATGTTAAGTCCACAAAGAGGTGTGCCGTATATGTACGTATCGGTCCATGGTTTGGTATAGCCCCCATATAGACCGATCTCCCGATTTGAGTTCTAGAAACCCCAATTTGTTGTCCGATCTGGCTGAAATTTAAAACGTAGAGGCATTTTAAGTCCACAAAGGGTTGTAGTCAATATCATGTGCATCGGTCCAGGGTTTGATGCAACTCCCATATAAACCTATCCCCCGATTTAGGGTCTTAAGCATATATACATCGCTTGAAATAGAAATCTAGAGATATATTAGGTCCACAAAGAGTTGCAGTGAATATGATGTATATCGGTCCAGGTTTTGGTATATCCCCCATATAGACCGATCTCCCGATTTGACTTCTCGAGCGTCTAGACACCCCAATTTTTATCGCATCTGGCTCAAATTTAAAACGTAGAAGAATTTTAGGTCCACAAAGAGTTGAATTTAATATCTTGTGTATCGGTCCACATTTTAATATAGCTCCCATATAGACCGATCTCCAGATTTGACTTCTTGGGCTTCTAGACACAGCAATTTTTATCTAATTTGCTTGAAATTGGAAATATGCAAGTACTTTAGCTCCATAAAAAGGTGTGCCGAATATGGTTTGTATTGGTCCAGGTTTTTATATAGCTCCCATATAAACCGATCCCCCGTTTTGGGGTCTTGAGATTCTATACACCGCAATTTTCATGCGATTTGTCTGAAATTGGAAGTCTAGAGATACTTTAGGTCTACAAAGAGGTGTGCTGAATATGATGTATATCGGTCCACGTTTTGGCATAGCCCCCATATAGACCGATCTCCCGATTTAACTCCTTGAGCGTCTAGACCCCCTAATTTTTATCCGATTTGGCTGAAGTTCCAAACGCAGAGGTATTTTAGGTCCACAAAGAGTTGTAGTAAATACCATGTGTATCGGTCCATGTGTTGGTATACCTCTATATAGACCGATCTCCAGATTTGACTTCTTGGTCTTCTAGACACAGCAATTTTTATCTAATTTGCTTGAAATTGGAAATCTGGAAGTACTTTAGCTCCATAAAAAGGTGTGCTGAATATGGTGTATATTGGTCCAGGTTTTGATATAGCTCCCATATTGACCGATCCCCCGTTTTGGGGTCTTGAAACTCTATACACCGCAATTTTCATGCGATTTGTCTCAAATTGGAAATCTAGAGATACTTTAGGTCTACAAAGAGGTGTGCTGAATATGGTGTGTATCGGTCCACGTTTTGGCATAGCCCCCATATAGACCGATCTCCAGATTTAACTCATTGAGCGTCTAGACACCCCAATTTTTATCCGATCTGGCTGAAGTTCAAAACGCAGAGGTATTCTAGGTACACAAAGAGTTGTAATAAATACCATGTGTATCGGTCCACATTTTAATATAGCTCCCATATAGACCGATCTCCAGATTTGACTTCTTGGTCTTCTAGACAAAGCAATTTTTTTCCGATTTACTTGAAATTGGAAATCTGGAAAAACTTTAGCTCCATAAAAAGGTGTGCTGAATATGGTGTATATTGGTCCAGGTTTTGATATAGCTCCCATATAAACCGATCCCCGTTTTGGGGTCTTGAGATTCTATACACCGCAATTTTCATGCGATTTGTCTGAAATTGGAAATCTAGAGATACTTTAGGTCTATAAAGAGGTGTGCTGAATATGGTGTGTATCGGTCCACGTTTTGGCATAGCCCCCATATAGACCGATCTACAGATTTGACTTCTTGGTCTTCTAGACACAGCAATTTTTATCTAATTTGCTTGAAATTGGAAATATGGAAGTACTTTAGCTGCATAGAAAGGTGTGCCGAATATGGTGTCTATCGATCCAACTTTTGATATAGCTCCCATATTGGCCGATCCCCCGTTTTGGGGTCTTGAGACTCTATACACCGCAATTTTCATGCGATTTGTCTGAAATTGGAAATCTATAGATACTTTAGGTCTACAAAGAGGTGTGCTGAATATGGTGTGTATCGGTCCACGTTTTGGTATAGCTCCTATATAGACCGAACTCCCGATTTAACTCCTTGAGCGTCTAGACCCCCTAATTTTTATCCGATTTGGCTGAAGTTCCAAACTCAGAGGTATTTTAGGTCCACAAAGAGTTGTAGTAAATATCATGTGTATCGGTCCATGTTTTGGCCTGGAGATCGGTCTATATAGCGTCTATATAGACCGATCTCCAGATTTGACTTCTTAGACTTCTAAATACTGCAATTTTTATCCAATTTGCTTGAAATTGCAAATCTGGAGGTACTTTAGGTCCACAAAAAGGTGTGCCGAATATGGTGTCTATCGACCCAACTTTTTATATAGCTCCCATATTGGCCGATCCCCCGTTTTGGGGTCTTGAGACTCTATACACCGCAATTTTCATGCGATTTGTCTGAAATTGGAAATCTATAGATACTTTAGGTCTACAAAGAGGTGTGCCGAATATGGTGTGTATTGGTCCAGGTTTTGGTATAGCCCCCCATATAGACCGATCTCCCGATGTGACTTCTTGAGCGTCTAGACACCCCAATTTGTATCCTATCTGGCTCAAATATAAAACGAAGAAGTATTGTAGGTCCACAAAGAGGTGTGGCGAATATGATGTGTGTCGGTCCTCGTTTTGGTATAGCCCCCATATAGACCGCTCTAGCGATTTGACTTCTTGAACTTCTACACACCTCAATTTTTATCCGATTTGGTTGAAATTAGAAATCTGGAGGTGCTTTAGGTCCATAAAAAGGTGTGCCGAATATGGTGTGTATTGGTCCAGGTTTTGATATAGCTTTCATATAAACCGATCCCCAGCTTTGGAGTCTTGAACACCTATACACAGCAATTTTCATGCGATTTACCTGAAATTGGAAATCTAGAGATACTCTGGAAGTGTGCCGAATATGGTGTGTATCGGTCCATGTTTTGGGGACAATATCCGATATAGACCGATCTCCTGATTTGACTTCTTAAGTTGTGGTCCAAGACCGATTTGTATACCCTGCACCACACTATGAAACAGGGTATTATAAGTTAGTGCATATGTTTGCAACAACCAGAAGGAGACGAGATAGACACATGGTGCCTTTGGCAATATTGCTCAGGATCGGTCCTGAGTCGAGATAGCCTTGACCGTCTGTCCGTCCGTCTGTCTGTGAACACATTTTTGTAATCAAAGTCCAGGTCGCAGTTTAAGCCCAATCAATTTTAAATTAGGCACAAGTATGTTTTTTTGCATCAGAATAGAACCCTATTGATTTTGGAAGAAATCGGTTCAGATTTAGATATATCTCCCATATATATCTTTCGGCCGATATGGACTTATATGGCCCCAGAAGCCAGAGTTTTAGCCCAATTTGGTTGAAATTTTGCACGAGGAGTACAATTAGTAGTGTAGTACAGTGTGCTAAATTTTATTGAAATCGGTTCAGATTTGGATATAGCTCCAATATATACCATTCGCCCGATTTACACTCATATGACCACAGTGGCAAATCTTATACTCCGATTTACTTGAAATTTTGCACAGGAAGTAGAATTAAAATTCCAACTATCTGGTTGAATCGGTTCAGATTCGGATATAGCTCCCATATATATCTGTCCTTCGATTTTCATTCATATGATCACAGAGGTCAAAGTTGTAATCCGATTTGCGTGAAATTTGGCACAGGAAGTAGAGTTAAAATTGTAGCTATGCATGCCACATTGGGTTGAAATTGGTTCAAATTTAGATATAGCTCCCATATATATGTTTTTCTGATTTCGGCAAAAATTGCCAAAATACTAACATTTTCCTTATAAAATCACCACTGCTAAGTCGAAAACTTGTAAAAATGACTCAAATTTTCCTCTACGTCTAATACATATATATCTACCGATAAATCATAAATACACTTTTGCGAAGTTGCCTAAAAATTGCATCACATTTAAATGTTTCCCATATTTTATATAGGATGGGGGGTATATTAACTTTGTCATTCCGTTTGTAACACATCGAAATATTGCTCTAAGATCCCATAAAGTATATATAGTTATTCTGTGTCGTGGTGAAATTCTGACTCGATCTGAGCATGTCCGTCCGTCCGTCCGTCCGTCCGTCCGTCTGTTGAAATCACGCTAATTTTCGAACGAAACAAGCTATCGATTTGAAACTTGGCACAAGTAGTTGTTATTGATGTAGGTCGGATGGTATTGCACATGGGCCATATCGGTCCACTTTTACGTATAGCCCCCATATAAACGGACCCCCAAAATTGGCTTGCTATTGCTCTAAAAGAAGCAAATTTCATCCGATCCGGCTGAAATTTGGTACATGGTGTTAGTATATGCTTTCTAACAACCATGCATAAATTGGTCCACATCGGTCCATAATTATATATAGCCCCCATATAAACCGATCCCCAGATTTAGCTTGCGGAGCCTCTAAGAGAAGCAAATTTCATCCGATCCGGCTGAAATTTGGTACATGGTGTTGGTATATGATCTCTAACAACCATGCACAAATTGGTCTACATCGGTCCATAATTATATATAGCCCCCATATAAACCGATCCCCAGATTTAGCTTGCGGAGCCTCTAAGAGAAGCAAATTTCATCCGATCCGGCTGAAATTTGGTACATGGTGTTAGTATATGCTTTCTAACAACCATGCATAAATTGGTCCACATCGGTCCATAATTATATATAGCCCCCATATAAACCGATCCTCCGATTTGGCTTGGGAGGCCTCTAAGAGAAGCAAATTTCATCCGATCCGGCTGAAATTTGGTACGTGATGTTAGTATATGGTCTCTAACAGCCATGCAAAAATTGGTCCACATCGGTTCATAATTATATAGCCCCCATATAAACCGATCACCAGATTTGACCTCCGGAACCCCTTGGAAGACCAAAATTCATCTGATTCAGTTGAAATTTGGTACGTGGTGTTAATATATGGCCTCAAACTCCCATGCAAAAATTGGTCCACATCGGTCCATAATTATATATAGCCCCCATATAAACCGATCCCCAGATTTGACCTCCGGAGCCCATTGGAAGAGCAAATTTCATCCGATTCGGTTGAAATTTGGTACGTGATGTTAGTATATGGTATCCAACAACCATGCAGGAATTGCTTCATATCAGCCCATAATTATATATAGCTCCCATATAAACTGATCCCCAGATTTGACCTCCGGTGCCTTTTGGAGAAGCAAAATTCATCCGATCTGGTTGAAATTTAGTGCGTGGTGGTAGTATATGATATTTAACAACCATGCCAAAAGTACTCCATATCAGTCCATAATCATATATAGCCCCCATATTAACCGATCCCGAGATTTGGTTTTGGAGCCTCTTGGAGGAGCAAATTTCATCCGAGACAGTTGAAATTTGGTACATTGTGCTAGTATATGGCCGTTAACAACCATGCCTAACTAGGTCCATATCGGTCCATAGTTATAAATAGCCCTCAGATAAATCGATCCCCAATCACACAAAAATTGGACGATATCAAGTTCAGAATTGTATATAGCCCCCATATAAGCGACCCCCATATTTCAATTCTGGCTCTCTACGTATCGTGCAAAAAGTCCATATCGATTCGTAATTATTTGTAGACTTACCTATAGATAACTTTTTTGTATGATATATACCACGTATGAATTAACTCACTATTTTAGAAAACGATGTTAAGAAGTTTTAAGATACCACAACCCAAGTAATTCGATTGTGGATGACAATCTTTCGAAGAAGTCTCTACGCAATCCATGGTGGAGGCTACATAAAATTCGGCCTGGCCGAACTTAGGGTCGTATATACTTGTTATACCCACCACCATAGAATGGTGACGGGGGTATAATAAGTTTGTCATTCCGTTTGTAACACATCGAAATATCGATTTCCGACTATATACATATATATATATATATATATATATATATATATATATATATATATATATATATATATATATATATATATATATATATATATATATATATATATATATATATATATATATATATATATATATATATATATATATATATATATATATATATATATATATATATATATATATATATATATATATATATATATATATATATATATATATATATATATATATATATATATATATATATATATATATATATATATATATATATATATATATTCTTGATCAGGGAGAAATTCTAAGACGATATAACGATGTCCGTCTGTCTGTCTGTCTGTCTGTTGTAATCACGCTACAGTCTTCAATAATGAAGCAATCGCGCTGAAATTTTGCACAAACTCGTCTTTTTTCTGCAGGCAGGTCAAGTTCGAAGATGGGCTATATCGGTCCAGGTTTTGATATAGTCCCCATATAAACCGACCTCCCGATTTGGGGTCTTGGGCTTATAGAAATCAAAGTTTTTTTCCAATTTGCCTGAAATTTTAAATCTAGAGGTATTTTATGACCATAAAGAGGTGTGCCAAAAATGGTGAATATCGGTCCATGTTTTGGTATAGCCCCCATATAGACCGATCTCCCGATTTTACATCTTGGGCTTGTAGAAACCGCAGTTTTTATTCAATTTACCTGAAATTGAAAATCTAGAGGTATTGTAGGACCACAACTACGTGTGCCAAAAATTGTGGGTATCGGTCTATAGTTTGGTATGGTCCCCATGTAAAACGACCTCCCGATTTAGGGTCTTGGGCTTATAGAAACCGTAGTTTTTATCCAATATGTCTGAAATTGGAAATCTAGAGGTATTTTAGGACCATAAAGAGGTGTGCCAAAAATGGTGAGTACAGGTCCAGGTTTTGGTATAGCCCCCATATAGACCGATCTCCCGATTTTACTTCTTGAGCTTATAGAAACCGCAGTTTTTATTCAATTTACCTGAAATTGTAGGACCACAAATACGTGTGCCAAAAATTGTGGATATCGGTCCATGTTTTGGTATGGTCCCCATATAAAACGACCTCTCGATTTGGGGTCTTGGGCTTATAGAAACCGTAGTTTTTATCCAATTTGTCTGAAATTGGAAATCTAGAGGTATTTTAGGACCATAAAGAGGTGTGCCGAAAATGGTGAGTATCGGTCCATATTTTGGTATAGCCCCCATATAGACCGATTTCCCGATTTTACTTCTTGGGCTTCTAGAATCCGAAGTTTATATCCTATTTGCCTGAAATTGTAATCTAGAAGTATTTTCAGGTCATAAAGAGGTGTGCCGAAAACGGTGAGTATCGGTCCATATTTTAGTATAGCCCCCATAAGAACGATCTCCCGATTTAACTTCTTGGGTTTCTAGAAACCGTAGTTTTTATCTGATTTGCCTGAAATTGTAAATATTCTGGTATTTTAGGCTCACAAAAACGTGTATCGGTTTAAGTTTTTATCGGTCCATTTGGTAATGCCTCCATATAGACCGACTTCACTTCATGAGGGTGTAGAAGGCGCACTGATCATGAAAATTGCTTGAAACTCAATGTAAAATTTCCAGATTTTACTTCTACAGATTTAAGATTTCAAATCAAGACGTTATTTTATAATTTTCTTGCACACTTACAAGAGATGTTAATGATTCCTCTAAAACTCAAACAAAAATGGTTCCTATAAATCCAGAATCTAATATAGTCCTCATAGGTGAAATCTTTAAATGTATCTTCGGGAAGTGTCCTCAAATCCTCAAGCCCTCCTGAATTTTCAAAGGAAACCCTAATATTTGATTCATGGTGGTGGGTATTTAAGATTCGGCCCGGCCGAACTTACTGCTGTATATACTTGTTTTTTACTAACATTGTGTTCCACCCCAGATCATTAGCCGACTTAAATTTTAAATCTATAGATTTTGTAGAAGTCTAACAAATTTTATCCAGATCGAATCAGATTTAAATGTATGTATTTGGGACAAAAGCCTTTATATATAGCACCCAATGCATTGGACGGATTTGATATGGTAACTAAAATGTGGATCTACAAAATGGTGCAGGGTATAATATAGTCCGACTTTAGACTTGCCTTACTTGTTTTTTACAAAATTTTACTATTTACTGCATTACATTTCGTTTCAATTAGTTATTTTTTTGCTTATCAATAGTTGGCAACCCTGACCTTAAATTCGCCCAAAATAATTTCCGTTATTTTGAAATTTCAAATTCAAAATTGCGGTTAGGAGCATTGAAACATGGGACAAATAATTTAAGTGTTATATTCCTGTTATAAAAGAACTCTTTCATTTTTAAGAGAATTCTCTCGTCTCATATCTATCATATGAGTGGAGAGAATCACTCTCATTTCAAGAGAGAATAGTATCCACTATATATTTAAATTCTGCACAATTGATATGAGAGCATAATATTGTGCTAGGTTATTTCACACACGTACACACCCACACACACATACACTAAACCAAAGGTCTCATCGTGGTGAGCAAGAGAATATTCCTTCCTACTTAAGAGACCTTAAGAGTTGCCTGCACAAGTACAATTGAAGAGATTTATAACGGCTTGGTATTATCCACTGATTGAGTTCCACATGCGACAACAACAATGTAAGAGTAAACAAAAGGCAATTCCATATTGGACATATTTTCCAATTACTTAAAAGAGAATTCTTCACACTGTGTTTTTTTTTACAATCCACACTTTTTATGAGATTATCTGTTGTATTAGTGAGTGTTGGTTTCACTCTAAAAATAATTGTGTTTGGTGGTGGGTATATCGTCCTTAAAGCAGGTCAGTACTACTTCAGTAGGCATATATCTAAGAACGAATGTTAATGCCAAATCTAGGTAATAATTAAGTTGAACATAATAATGAAGTAATTAATGATTAAAGGGAAAAAAATATTTTTTTCGAAAAAAAAACAAAAGAAAAGGGTCTTTTGGCTATTGAAATTTAGTTAGATGGCGTTACGTTGTGTGAACTAGGGCAAATGTATGAGTTTAATAGAGGTTATATATAAGAAAATAATAAACGTAATATAATCCATATATTTAGTCTAGCTAGATATTGACTATTTTAGTCCTTCTGAAAACTATGTTTACAAGCCTTTACAATAGAATACGTCTCATTTGAAGTGATATTTGTGGCTAGGGAGTGACTTTTTTAAAATCTGAAAAAAAAACAAGAATACACAGCCAAAAGTTTGCTTTTGTATAATTTTTGCTACATAGCTAGATTTCACATAGATAGGTGACCACGATAGGGGTTTGGCCCTATATTGGACCAAATCAAGTAACATTTCCACAATTCGGAGCCTTATCTACACTGAAAAAAAGCATGCCCGTTTACAAAGATTTTGTCTTTACTTTAAAAGAGTTGGTATTGATTCCGAGCCAAAGTAGCGGAGAATACAAGTAAGGATATTTTTAAGACACAATTCTCTTTTAAATTGGGGTTTTGTGTACTTGCTTCTACGAAGCAAATTTTAATTTTTCGCTTTCTCAGCTTTTGTTCTTCATATGCTATCAAAGTCCTTTAAAAACGAGTTAACGACAACTCTATTTTCCAAATTAAGACTCGACTTCCAGTAGAAATTATGCTATGTTTAAAGTAAAAAACTTCTTTAAAATAAAGTTTTGTAAACCATGTCCTATATTTGAAAGATTTTTTGCTTTGTAGTCAAGATGCAAAAAGACAACCAATTTAAAGACAATTTCATTAAATTTAAAGAATTTTTATGAATTATTAAAGTCAAGTTGACCTTAGCCCAAAACGTTTTTTCTTTCATGTTATGATACCCATTTTTAAGTGAAATCACTTAATATAAGGACAATACGACTTCATTGAACAGTTTATCGACTTTTAGACAAGGAAAAAAAACTTTATATTAGAGAAATGCGTCTTCTATGCTAAGCAAAATTTGCATTCGTATTTTAAAGACATGAAATCTTTGACCTTTTATTTCTATATAATATAATTTTGTCAAAATTTTATTTCTATAGAAAATTTTGTCAAAATTTTATTTCTATAGAAAATTTCATCACAATTTTATTGTTACAGTAATTTTTTTCAAAATTTTATTTCTATCGTAAATTTTGTCAAAATTTATCTCTTTAGTAGATTTTGTCAAAATTTTATTTCTATAGAAAATTTTTAGAAAATTTTACCAAAATTTTTATTTCTATAAAAAATTTTATCAAAAATTTTTTCCTCAAAATTTTACTTATAAAGAAAATTTTGTCAAAATTTTACTTCTAAAGAAAATTTTGTCAAAATTTTACTTATAAAGAAAATTTTGTCAAAATTTTTTTGCCATAGAAAATTTTGTCAAAATTTTATTGTGACAGTACATTTTTTCAAAATTTTATTGCAATAGAAAATTTTGTCACAATTTTATTGTTACAGTAAATTTTTTCAAAATTTTATTTCTATAGTAAATTTTGTCAAAATTTATCTCTTTAATAGTTTTTGTCAAAATTTTATTACTATATAAATTTTTTGCAAAATTTTATTTTTTTAGAAAATTTTGTCAAAATTTTTATTTCTATAAAAAATTTTCCTAAAATTTTTTTTCTAAAGAAAATTTTGTCAAAATTTTACTTATAAAGAAAATTTTGTCAAAATTTTATTGCCATAGAAAATTTTGTCAAAATTTTATTTCTATAGAAAATTTCGTCAAAACTTTATTTCATTAGAAATTTTTGTCAAAATTTTATTTCTATAGAAAATTTTCTCAAAATTTTATTTCTATAAAAAATATTCTCAAAATTTTATTTCTATGGAAAATTTTGTCAAACTGTTATTTCTTTAGAAACTTTTGTCAAAACTTTATTTCATTAGAAACTTTTGTCAAAATTTTATTCCTATAGAAAATTTTGTAAAAAATTTATTTCTTTAGAAACTTTTGTAAACATTTTATTCCTATAAAAAAATTTTGTCAAAAATTTTTTCTTATAGAAAATTTTGTCAAAATTTTACTTCTAAAGAAAACTTTGTCAAAATTTTATTGTGACAGTACATTTTTTCAAAATTTTATTTCTATAGTAAATTTTGTCAAAATTTATCTCTTTAGTAGATTTTGTCAAAATTTTATTTCTATAGAAATTTTTTGCAAAATTTCATTTTTTTTTTAGCAAATTTTACCAAAATTTTTATTTCTATAAAAAATTTTGTCAAAAATTGTACGTCTAAAGAAAATGTTGTCAAAATTTTATTTATATGGAAAATTTTGTCAAAATTCTTAATTCTCATAGAAATTTTTGTCAAAATTTTATTTCTATAGAAAATTTTCTCAAAATTTTATTTCTATAAAAAATATTCTCAAAATTTTATTTCTATGGAAAATTTTGTCAAACTGTTATTTCTTTAGAAACTTTTGTCAAAACTTTATTTCATTAGAAACTTTTGTCAAAATTTTATTCCTATAGAAAATTTTGTAAAAAATATATTTCTTTAGAAACTTTTGTAAACATTTTATTTCTATAAAAAATTTTGTCAAAAATTTTTTCCTATAGAAAATTTTGTCAAATTTTACTTCTAAAGAAAACTTTGTCAAAATTTTATTGCCATAGAAAATTTTGTCAAAATTTTATTGTGACTGTACATTTTTTCAAAATTTTATTTCTATAGTAAATTTTGTCAAAATTTATCTCTTTAGTAGATTTTGTCAAAATTTTATTTCTATAGAAATTTTTTGCAAAATTTAATTTTTTTTAGAAAATTTTACCAAAATTTTTATTTCTATAAAAAATGTTGTCAAAAATTTTCTCCTATAGAAAATTTTACTTTTAAAGAAAATTTTGTCAAAATTTTATTTATGTGGAAAATTTTGTCAAAATTCTTTATTCTCATAGAAAATTTTGTCAAAATTTTATTTCTATAGAAAATTTTTTCAAAATTTTATTTCTATAGAAAATATTCTCAGAATTTTATTTCTATGGAAAATTTTGTTAAAATTTTATTTCTTTAGAAACTTTTGTCAAAACTTTATTTCATTAGAAACTTTTGTCAAAATTTTATTCCTATTGAAAATTTTCTCAAAATTTGATTGCTATAGAAAATTTTGTAAAAATGTTATTTCTTTAGAAACTTTTGTAAAAATTTTATTTCTATAGAAAATTGTGTCAAAATTTTTATTTCTATAGAAAATTTTGTCTAAATTTTATTTCTATAGACATTTTTTTCAAAATTTTGTTTCTTATTTTGCCAAAATTTTATTTCTATAGAAAATTTTGTCAAAGATATATATTTATACCCACCATAGAATGGTGGCGGGGTATAATAAGTTTGTCATTCCGTTTGTAATACATCGAAATATCGATTTCCGACTATATAAAGTATATATATTCTTGATCAGGGAGAAATTCTAAGACAATATAAGCATGTCCGTCTGTTTGTCTGTTGCAATCACGCTACAGCCTTCAATAATTGCGCTATCGTCCTGAAATTTGGCACAGATTCGCCTTTTGTTTGCAAGTAGGTCAAGTTCGAAGATGGGCTATATCGGTTCAAGTTTTGATATAGTCCCCATATAAACTGATCTCCCGATTTTACTTCTTGGGCTTATAAAAACTGTAGCTTTGGTCCAATTTGCCTGAAATTGGAGATCTAGAAGTATTTTAGGACCATCAAAAAGTATACCGAAAATGGTGTCTACCGGTCCATGTTTTGGTATAGCCCCCATATGACCCGATTTCCCGATTTTGCTTCTTGGGCGTCTAGAAAGTGTATTTTCTATCCGATTTGCTTGAAATTTGAAATCTAGGGTTACTCTAGGACCCTAAAGACGTGTGCCAAAAATGGTGAGTACCGGTCCATGTTTTTATATAGCCACCATATAGACCGATCTCCCGATTTTACTTTTTGGTCTTCTAGAATCCGTAATTTTTACCCAATTTGCCTCAAATCAGAAATCTAGAGGTATTCTAAGACCTTAAAGAGGTGTGCCGAAAATGGGGTGTATCGGTCCATGTTTTGATATAGTCCCCATATAGACCGATCTTCCGATTTTATTTCTTGGGCTTCTAGAATCCGTAGTTCTAATCCAATTTACCTGAAATTTAAAATCTACTGGTACTCTAGGACCCTAAAGACGTGTGCCAAAAATGGTGAGTACCGGTCCATGTTTTTATATAGCCACCGTATAGACCGATCTTTCGATTTTACTTTTTGGTCTTCTAGAATCCGTAATTTTTACCCAATTTGCCTCAAATCGGAAATCTAGAGGTATTCTAAGACCTTAAAGAGGTGTGCCGAAAATGTTGGGTATTGGTCCATGTTTTTATATAGCCCCCATATAGACCAATCTCCCGATTTTACTTCTTGGGCTTCCAGAATCCGTAGTTTTTACCCAATTTGCCTGAAATTGGAAATCTAGAGGTATTCTAGGACCATAAAGAGGCGTGCCGAATATATTGAGTATCGGTACAGTTTTTGATATAGCCCCCTTATAAACCTGCCCTTCGATTTGGGGTATAGATTCTTGAACTACAATTAAATGTGCTGAATACTGTGTTCATGTTCTGGTATATACCCGTTACACCGAACTCCCGATATTACTTCTTAGGCTTCTAGAATCCGTAGTTTTTATTCGATTTACCACAAATTGAAATTATACTGGCATTTTAGACCTACAACAAAGTGTATATGATTTAGTTTTATCGGTCCATTTGGTAAGGCCTCCATATAGACCGATTTCGCTTATTGAGGGTATAGAAGGGGCACTGATCATGAAAATTGCTTGAAACTGAATGCAAAATTTCCAGTTTTTACTTCTCGTAGTCATTTAAATAATTGGGATAAAAATCCACAGATTATAGATTTCAAATCAAGGCGTTATTTCGTCATTAAAATTTTATTTCCATAGAAAATTTTGTCAAAATTGTATTTCTTTAAAATGTTGTCAATGTGGAATTATGGAAGTACCTTGCCATCGGTAACTGTTACCACAACCGAAGTAATTCAATTGTGCATGACAGTCTCTGGCAGAACTTCATATGCATGTACATGGTGGAGAGAGTATAAAATTCGGCCGTATATACTTCTTCCCAGTGGCATATCTTCTAATCAATCCCTCTAATTAATCTTTTCTGCCCAGATTCTAATGAATTCATTTGCTCATTCAATTTACCTTCGATACCTTTTAAAAATTATTTATTGTCTACTTTTTTGGGGGATTTAAATCTACAACGAAGAAAAGGCGACAAAGTAATTGCCAATTTGCAAACAGCCATCTTTTACCACGCTAGCCTACCCCACTTGAGTTTTAATTAAACCCAATAATTATGTTGATAGGAAATTTATTTATTTTTTTCTGCTTCTTCTTCATTATTTATTGATAATAATCTCTTATGCTTATTAAGTTCATTGAAATTACCTTGAAAATAGGGAAAAAAATAAAACGACAAAATCCAATAATGTCTGTCTGTATAGAGACTGATGATGTTGCTGCTGTTGGTGAAAGGTTCAATTAATGCAAAAATATAGCCTACTTACAGGGATGAGTTATCAACAGCTTACAACCTAGCTGCGTGTAAATATTATAAAATATTATCTATGTTTATGTGAGTATTATGTTCGTTAGAGTGTTTTGTTTTTTTTTTTGTTTGTTGTTGTTGTCTAAATAGGGCGATTTTGTTTCATTTTCCTTTTGTTAGAGACCTAACCGGCATTAGGCAAATAGCCCTAAGCATAATATAAAACTGTAATAGTAGATATTGAATAGCAAAGTCTATACCTTGCAGCCTAAAAGTATGCTGCGAATTTCACATTATGCAGACAACGATCAAGGTGAGTGTGTGGCATTGCACCCAATGTGACCTTATGATAGGAGCTGAACAGCTGGATCGCTGTTTGTTAATGTAAATTGTATTTAACATAGAAGATTGATTAAATAATTGGCATTGGCGTTTACTATAACTCAAGATAATTAGACTCAACACAAAAAGGTTTAAATTTCTTTTATGTTGTCACGTCACTGTATCCTATTCCATAAATAGCATAAATTAAATGAAATTTAACTTTTTTTCTGGCACTATGAAAATCGACCCCAAGAAAACGAGACCTATACCACAAATTAAACTGGCCCCAAATACGGGCGAAAAATATAACCCCCAAAAGTTAAATGAAGTTCTATAGCAAATTTTATTTCTATAGAAATTTTTGTCAAATTTTTATTTGTACAGAAAATTTTATCAAAATTTTATTTGTACAGAAAATTTTGTCCAACTTTATTTTTTATAGCAAATTTCTTCAAATATTTCTATAGAAAATTTTCTCAACATTTTATTTCAATAGAAAATTTTATCAAAAATTTATTTCTATAGAAAATTTTGTTAAAATTTTATTTCTATAGAAAATTTTGTCAAAATTTTATATCTATAGAAAATTTTACAAAATTTTGTTTCTTTAGAAAATTTTGTCAAAATTTTATTTCTATAGAAAATTTTCTCAAAATTTTGTTCCCATCCAAATTTTTTCAAAATTTTATTTCCATAGAAAATTTTGTTAAAATTTTATTCCTATAGAAAATTTTCTCTAAAGTTTATTTCTATAGAAAATTTTGTCAAAATTTTATTTCCATAGAAAATTTTGTTAAAATTTTATTTCTATAGAAAATTTTGTCCACATTTTATTTCTACAGAAAAATTTGTGAAAACTTTATTTCTATAAAAAATTTGGTCAAAATTTTATTTCTATAGAAAATTTTGTCCAAATTTTATTTCTATAGAAAATTGTGTCAAAATTTTATTTCTATAGAAAATTTTGTCAAAATTGTGTTTCTTTAGAAAATTTTGTCAAAATTTTGTTTCTTTAGAAAATTGTGTAAAAATTTTATTTCAATAGAAAATTTTGTCAAAATTTTGTTTCTTTAGAAAATTTTGTCAAAATGTTATTTGTACAGAAAATTTTGTTCAACTTTATTTTTTATAGCAAATTTCTTCATAATTTTATTTCTTTAGAAAATTTTGTCAAAATTTTGTTTCTTTAGAAAATTTTGTCAAAATTTTATTTCTATAGAAAATTTTCTCAAAATTTTGTTCCCATCCAAATTTTTTCAAAATTTTATTTCCATAGAAAATTTTGTTAAAATTTTATTCCTATAGAAAATTTTCTCTAAAGTTTATTTCTATAGAAAATTTTGTCAAAATTTTATTTCCATAGAAAATTTTGTTAAAAATTTATTTCTATAGAAAATTTTGTCCACATTTTATTTCTACAGAAAAATTTGTGAAAACTTTATTTCTATAAAAAATTTGGTCAAAATTTTATTTCTATAGAAAATTTTGTCCAAATTTTATGTCTATAGAAAATTGTGTCAAAATTTTATTTCTATAGAAAATTTTGTCAAAATTGTGTTTCTTTAGAAAATTTTGTCAAAATTTTGTTTCTTTAGAAAATTGTGTAAAAATTTTATTTCAATAGAAAATTTTGTCAAAATTTTGTTTCTTTAGAAAATTTTGTCAAAATGTTATTTGTACAGAAAATTTTGTTCAACTTTATTTTTTATAGCAAATTTCTTCATAATTTTATTTCTATAGAATATTTTATCAAAATTTTATTTCTATAGAAAAATTTGTTAAAATTTTATTTCCATAGAAAATTTTGCCAACATTTTATTTCCATAGAAAATTTTCTCAACATTTTATTTCAATAGAAAATTTTATCAAAAATTTATTTCTATAGAAAATTTTGTCAAAATTTTATTTCTTCAGAAAATTTTCTCAAAATTTTGTTTCCACACAAAAATTTTGTCAGAATTTTATTTCCGTTGGAAATTTTGTCAAAATTTTATTTCCATAGAAAATTTTGTTAAAATTTTATTTCTATAGAAAATTTTGTCAACATTTTATTTCTATAGAAAAATTTGTGAAAATTTTATTTATATAAAAAATTTGGTCAAAATTTTATTTCTATAGAAAATTTTGTCCAAATTTTATTTCTACAGAAAATTTTGTCAAAATGTTATTTCTATAGAAAATTTTCTGTAAAGTTTATTTCTATAGAAAATTTTGTCAAAATTTTATTTCCTAAGAAAGTTTTGTTAAAATTTTATTTCTTAAGAAAATTTTGTTAAAATTTTATTTCTATAGAAAATTTTGTCAAAATTTTATTTTTATCGAACATTTTGTCAAAATTTTATTTCTATAGAAAATTTTCTCTAAAGTTTATTTCTATAGCAAATTTTGTCAAAATTTTATTTCCTAAGAAAATTTTGTTAAAATTTTATTTCTATAGAAAATTTTGCTAAAATTTTATTTCTATAGAAAATTTTGTCAAAATTTTATTTCCATAGAAAAAAATTTTATTTCTAGAGAAAAATTCTCAAAATTTTGTTTCCATACAAAATTTTGTTAAAATTTTATTTCTATAGAAAATTTTGTCAAAATTTTATTTCCATAGAAAAATTTGTTAAAATTTTATTTCTATAGAAAACTTTGTCAAAATTTTTTTTTACAGAAAATTTTCTCAAAATTTGTGTTTCTATACAAAATTTTGTTAAAATTTTATTTCTATAGAAAACTTTGTCAAAATTTTGTTTCTTCAGAAAATTTTGTAAAAATTTCATTCCTATAGATAGTTTTCTCAAAATTTTATTTCTATACAAAATTTTGTCCAAATTTTATTTCTATAGAAAATTGTGTCAAAATTTTATTTCTATAGAAAATTTTGTCAAAATTTTGTTTCTTTAGAAAATTTTGTCAAAATTTTATTTCTATAGAATATTTTATCAAAATTTTATTTCTATAGAAAATTTTATCAACATTTTATTTCCATAGCAAATTTTGTCAAAATTGTTTTTCTATAGAAAATGTTGTCCCAACTTTATTTCCGTTGGAAATTTTGTCAACATTTTATTTCTATAGAAAATTTTGTCAAAATTTTATTTCCATAGAAAACAAATTTATTTCTACAGAAAATTTTCTCAAAATTTTATTTCTATAGAAAATTTTGTCAAAATTTTATTTCTATAGAAAATTTTGTCAAAATTTTATTTCCATAGAAAACAAATTTATTTCTACAGAAAATTTTCTCAAAATTTTGTTTCCATACAAAATTTTGTTAAAATTTTATTTCTATAGAAAATTTTGTCAAAATTTTATTTCCATAGAAAACAAATTTATTTCTACAGAAAATTTTCTCAAAATTTTGTTTCCATACAAAATTTTGTCCAAATTTTATTTCTATAGAAAATTGTGTCAAAATTTTATTTCTATAGAAAATTTTGTCAAAATTTTGTTTCTTTAGAAAATTTTGTCAAAATTTTATTTCTATAGAATATTTTATCAAAATTTTATTTCTATAGAAAATTTTGTTAAAATTTTATTTCTATAGAAAATTTTGTCAAAATTTTACTTCTATAGAAAATTTTCTCTAAAGTTTATTTCTATAGAAAATTTTGTCAAAATTTTATTTCAATAGAAAATTTTGTCAAAATTTTGTTTCTTTAGAAAATTTTGTCAAAATTTTATTTCTATAGAATATTTTATCAAAATTTTATTTCTATAGAAAATTTTATCAAACTTTTATTTCCATAGCAAATTTTGTCAACATTTTATTTCTATAGAAAATTTTGTCAAAATTTTGTTTCTTTAGAAAATTTTGTAAAAATTTTATTTCTGTAGAAAATTTTCTCAAAATTTTGTTTCCATACAAAATTTTGTCAAAATTTTATTTCCACAGAAAATTTTGTTAAAATTTTATTTCTATAGAAATTTTTCTCTAAAGTTTATTTCTATAGAAAATTTTGTCAAAATTTTATTTCCATAGAAAATTTTGTTAAAATTTTATTTCTATAGAAAATTTTGTCAACATTTTATTTCTACAGAAAAATTTTTGAAAACTTTATTTCTATAAAAAATTTGGTCAAAATTTTATTTCTTTAGAAAATGTTGTCCAAATTTTATTTCTATAGAAAATTGTGTCAAAATTTTATTTCTATAGAAAAATTTGTCAAAATTTTGTTTTTTAGAAAATTTTGTCAAAATTTTATTTCTATAGAATATTTTATCAAAATTTTATTTCTATAGAAAATTTTATCAAACTTTTATTTCCATAGCAAATTTTGTCAACATTTTATTTCTATAGAAAATTTTGTCAAATTTGTATTTCCATAGAAAAAAATTTTATTTCTAGAGAAAATTTTCTCAAAATTTTGTTTCCATACAAAATTTTGTTAAAATTTTATTTCTATAGAAAATTTTGTCAAAATTTTACTTCTATAGAAAATTTTGTTAAAATTTTATTTCTATAGAAAATTTTCTTTAAAGTTTATTTCTATAGAAAATTTTGTCAAAATTTTATTTCCATAGAAAATTTTTTTAAAATTTTATTTCTATAGAAAATTTTGTCAACATTTTATTTCTATAGAAAAATTTGTGAAAACTTTATTTCTATAAAAAATTTGGTCAAAACTTTATTTCTATAAAAAATTTGGTCAAAATTTTATTGCTATAGAAAATTTTGTCCAAATTTTATTTTTATAGAAAATTTTGTCAAAATTTTGTTTTTTAGAAAATTTTGTCAAAATTTTATTTCTATAGAATATTTTATCAAAATTTTATTTCTATGGAAAATTTTGTCAAAATTTTATTTCTATAGAAAATTTTGTCAAAATTTTATTCCTATAGAGAATTGTGTCAAATTTTGTTTCTTTAGAAAATTTTCTCAAAATTTTGTTTCCATACAAAATTTTGTGAAAATTCTATTTCTATTTAAAATTTTATTTCTATAGAAAATTTTGTCAAAATTTTATTTCTATAGAAAACTTTTGTCGAAATTTTATTGTGAAAGAAAATTTTGTAAAAATTTTATTCCTATAGATAATTTGGTCAAAATTTTATTTCTACAGAAAATTTTATCAAAATTTTATTTCTATAAAAATTTTGTCAAAATTTCATTCCTATAGATAATTTTCTCAACATTTTATTTCTATAGAAAATTTTATCAAAATTTTATTTCTATAGAAAATTTTATCAAATTTTTTCCATAGAAAAGTTTGTTAAACTTTTATTTCTATAGAAAATTTTGTCAAAATTTTATTTCCATAGAAAATTTTGTCAAAATTTTATTTCTATAGAAAATTTTGTCAAGATGTTATTGCTATAGAAAATTTTATCAAACTTCTATTTCTATAGAAAATGTAGTGAAATTTTTATTTCTAAAAAAAATTTGTCAAAATTTTATTTCTAAAAAAAATGTTGCCAAAATTGTATTTCTATAGAAAATTTTGTTAAAATTTTATTTCTATTAAAAATTTTGTTTACTTAGAGCATTTTGTTTTGCATATTACTTAACTTTTTAGGGCCCGTTTGCATTATGAAAATAACACCAATATTTTAAATGAAAATAAACCCTAATCTTCTTTTTGGGATTGTGATTCGTTTCCATGTGGGGCCTATTTTCGCATTCTGGGGTTTGCCAATAGTGGGAACTGTTCATACGTTTGTTGTTCTGAATAAATACTTATTAATGTTTTTCATAAATTATTTAGGATTCATTTTCACGCGGTCTTTTAAATTAAAAACGAAAATGAACCCTACTTGTATTTGGGGTCGATTTTGTTGGGGCTTATTTTTCTGGACTAATATTCATTATTAAGTGTCGCCCCGCAGTTTTGCCCACCCTTTCATTTGCGATTTGCAGCTCATTTTCAGGGGGGGCCATTTTCATTGAAATGTAATGTTGGCCCTAAACATTATCAAAGTGTCGGTCATCTCAAGACAGTGCGTCGCCAGGCATGTGATGACTTTATAATCTAAATTTGCTTCTAAAATTTGATATTATTTCCCCAAGTTTTGCAATAAAATAAAAAATAAAATTCAAATTGAAATTGAAATTAATTGCATTAGCAGTCAAAATGTACACAAAGGCCATAACCATGTGGCAAACTGTGCTTCTTTCTTCCTTTGTTCCACTTATGATAAGATTTTTTGTGTATCATGCGTTTTGCATTGAAAGTCGTTTTAGTTGTTGTTTTGCATTTTTCAGTATTAAATCAACAACTTCACAAACCAATGTGAATGTAAGCTCAACATTCAAACTGGCTCAGACTGAATTTAAGTTGGCATTTATGTCGTACACAGGTCAAGGAGAACATAGAGATTTGTATAAAACTATTGCCTGTATTTAGGCGCAATAAATTAACTTGCTAAGCGATGATACTAAAAACAAAAAGTATATACGCTCGTAAGTTCGGCTAGACCGAATCTTAAATAGCCACCACAATGAGTCAAACATCCTTTGAAAACTCTTTGTCGTAGCAAGTTAATCTTGATAAAATTTTCTATAGAAATACAATCTTCACAAAATTGTCTATAGAAATAAAATTTTGACAAAATCTTCTATAGAAATAAAATTTTAGCAAAATTTTCTATAGAAATTAAATTTTGTCAAAATTTTCTATGGAAATAAAATTTTGACAAAAGTTTCTATGGAAATAAAATTTTGACAAAATTTTTATAGAAATAAAATTTGGACAAAATTTTTTATAGAAATAAAATTTTGACAAAATTTTTTATAGAAATAAAATGTTGACAACATTTTCTATAGAAGTAAAATTTTGACAAAATTTTTATAGAAATAAAATGTTGACAAAATTTTCGATAGAAAATAAAATTTTGACAAAATTTTTTATAGAAATAAAATTTTGAGAAAATATTCTGTAGAAATAAAATTTTGACAATATTTTCTATAAAAATAAAATTTTGAAAAAATCTCTATAGAAATAAAATTTCGACAAAATTTTTTATAGAAATGAAATATTTACAAAATTTTCTATAGAAATAAAATGTTGACATATTACTGTGTTATACACTATTGAGAGGTGTCCGATTTTCAAAGGGTCCAAGTTTGAGAGGTTTCACTGTATACCATTTTGGGTTTCGGAACCATTAATTCGATGTATTACAAACGGAATGACAAAGTTAATATGTCCCCTATAGCGAAGGTTATAAAAATAAAATCTAGCAATAGCAGCTAACATACATGGCTTTAGAGGTTTCTGTAGCGTGAGCACACACACACATAAGCCTATTATCCTTTTTCTTACCCCCAGTTGAAAGAGTTAGAAAGTTTAAAAAGCTTCATTGACATTGGATAAAGTTTCATTTCCGGCCTTAACTTGACTCTTACATTGTCGCCTGTGTGCTTTTTTGCTTTTTGCCTTATGGTATTGAGCGTTTTTTTTTTTGCTCCAAGCGCTTGCAGCGTTTGTTATTTCTTGTTCCTTTTATTTGAGCAACAGTCAAAAGCAAAGGCAAAATTTGTTCTATGGCAAAAAGAATCACACAAAAGAATCGTATTTGACATTTTGGATAAATTCTAGGTCCTACGCTTGAGGCTAGCATATGACACGAAAATGTCGTGATGGTTATGCAAGTGTGAGGTATTGGGACTATTTTGATTGACTTCGTTGATTAATGGTTACTGCAATTGTAAGCATGTCAGCTTTGCCATAACTGTGTGTTCTCGTCATCCAGGGTCTTCGTATGGATGGGTTTCTTCATGATCGGTGGTGGATGAGAACGTCGGCTGGTAAATATTCATTAATCGATTCATTGATCATAGGTAGTCGATGCAAAATTCGGTTCGTTGGTGAGAAGGAGAATGTTGGTACGTCGATGATCGGTAGTTGAGAAGAAATTCCGTTCGTTGATGTCGTCGATTTGTACATCTGATATCTTCGCTGAGATGATCGTTATTTGATGAGAGATTCGGTTCGCAGATGAATGGGTCGGTTTTTTGATGATCGGTAGTTGTTGAGAATTCGGTTCGGTTGATGATCGGTGGTGGATGAGAACGTCGGCTCATAAAGCTTCGTTAATTAATGAGGAATTCGGTCCGTTGATGATCGGTAGTGGAGGAGAACGTCAGTACGTCGGTGATCGGTAGTTGATGAGAAATACGTTTCGTTGGTGATCGGTAGTGGAGGAGAATGTCGGTTTATCGAGGTTCGGTGGTCGATGAGAAATACAGATCGTTGATGATCGGTAGTGGAGAAGAACGTCGGTTCGTCGTTGATCAGTAGTAGATAAGATATTTGTTTCGTTGATGTCGCCAATTTGTAGATCTGATATCTTCGCTAAGATGAAGAAGGAATTCGGTTCGGTTCGACAGGTTGTAAGTTCTTCGATTGCTTGATGACCGGTAATCGATGAGAAATTCGTTTCGTTGACGAGTGAGTCGATCTCTTGATGATCGGTAGTTGTTTAGAATTCGGTTCGTTGATGATCGATGGTGGATGAGAACGTCGGCTCGTAGAGATTTCAGATGAGAGGAATTCGGTTTGTTGATGATCGGTAGTCGATGAGAAATTCGGTTCGTTGATGATCGGTAGTGGAGGAGAAAGTCGGTTCGTCAATGATTGGTAGTTGATGAGAAATGCGGTGCGGTAGTAGAAGAGAACGGCGGTTCGTCGATGATCAGTATTTGAAAGAAATTTCGTTTCGTTGATGTGGTCGATTTGTAGATCTGATATCTTCGCTGAATCAAGAGGGAATTCGGTTGGTAAATAATTGACAGGTTGTAAGTACTTCGATTGCTTGATGATCCGCACTGGATGAGAGATTCTATTCTCTGATGGTTGCGTCAGTTTCTCGGTGATCGGTAGTTGTTGAGAATTCGGTTCGTTGAGGATCGATGGAGGATAAGAACGTCGGTTCGTAGAGATTCGGTAATTTATAAGGAATTCGGTTGTTGATAATTGGTAGTCGATGAGAAATTCGGTTCGTTGACGATTGGTAGTGATGAGAACGTCGGTTTATCGATGTTCGGTAGTTGTGAAAACTTGGGTTAGTTTATAATCGGTAATGGAGGAGAACGTCGGTTCATCGATGATCGGTATTTGATGACATATTCGGTTCGTAGATGAGTGCGTCTATTTATCGATTCGTAGTGTAGAGGAACTTCGGTTCATCTACGATCTGTAGTTGATAAGAAATACGTTTCGTTGATGATCAGTAGGATAGTTGATGACTCATTGATATCTAAGGGCTCTTGCATTAGTAGGAGCGTAGATGAATGATCGTTGCTGAGTAGATCGGTTCGCTGGCGATTGGGATGCTGTGTATTCGTCGATTTTTAGGTGATAGGTTTTCAGACTGTTTCTAGTGTTGCTACAGTGGATTGTTGTAGGAGCCGTGTGGTATCAGTAGTGGCGCGATAGTCGTCCCGGGTTGGTAATCGGTTACGCTTGATTTAGTATTATTGACGACTACAATGCTAGCTATTCTAGTTGCTAGTCTACGAACGAACCGAAGGTCTCTGTGATGGAGCATTAGACCTGGAAGTCTCTGTGGGGGGACAGTAAGCCCGAAGGTGTCTGTGGTGGAACAATAGACCCGAAGACTCTGTGGTGAAACAATAGGAAGGAGGGACTCTGTGTTGGAAGAGTAGGCCTCAAAGTCTCTATGGGGGAACAGAAGCCCGAAGGTCTCTGTGGTGGAAGAGAAGGCCAAATGGTCTCTGTGTGGGGACAGTAGACCCGAATTTCTCTATGGGGGATCAGAAGGCCCGAATGTCTCTGTTGGGGAATAGTCAGTCCGAAGGTCTCTGTGGAGTGAACAGTGGGCCCGAAAATCTCTGTGATGGAACAGTAAACCCAAAGGTCTCTGTCGGCCCGAAGGCATCTGCGAGGGAACAGTAGACCCGAAGGTCTTTGTGGGGAAACAGTAGGCCCGAATGTCTTTGTGTGTCTCTGTGCTATAGCAGTGGCCCCGAAGATCTCTGTGAGGGAATAGAATGCCCGAAGTCTCAGTGGTGGAACAGTATACGGACTCGTTGGGGGAACAGTAGGACTGAATGTCTCTGTTGGGGGAACCTTAAGCCTTGAGGTTTCTGTCGGGTAAAATAGGCCCAAAGGTCTATGTGCTGGAACAGGTTCTCAGGGGTGGAACAGTAGGCCCAAAGGTCCCTTTGAGGGAACAGTCGGCCCGAGGGTCTCTGTAGTGGAAGAGTAGACCAGAGGGTTTCTGTTATGGGAACAATATGCCCGAAGGTTTTTGCGGTGGAAGAATAGGCCCTAGGGTCTCAGTGGTGGAACAGAAGGCCCAAAGATCTCTGTGGTGGAACAGTAGGTCCGAAAGTCTCTGTGGTGGAACAGAAGGCCCGCGAGTCTCTGTGAGGGAACAGTAGTCCCGAAGGTCTCTGTGGGGGTAACAGTAGGTCCGCAGGTCTGTGTTGAGGAACAGTAGCCCCGAAGGTCTCTGTGGTGGAACAGTAGGTCCGAAAGTCCCTGTGGTGGAACAGAAGGCCCGCGAGTCTCTGTGAGGGAACAGTAGTCCCGAAGGTCTCTGTGGGGGTAACAGTAGGTCCGCAAGTCTCAGCGGTGGAACAGTTGGTCCGAATGTCTGTGTTGAGGAACAGTAGCCCTGAAGGTCTCTGTGGTGGAACAGTAGGTCCGAAAGTCCCTGTGGTGGAACAGAAGGCCCGAGAGTCTCTGTGAGGGAACAGTAGTCCCGGAGGTCTTTGTGGGGGAACAGTAGGCACTAAGGTCTCTGGGGGCGGGGGGAACAGAAGACCCGTAAGTCTCTGTGGTACTATTTATTTCGCATGCAGGAATAAATTTTTCAGACGACGCTAAAATATAACCGAACCATAATCAGAACGACGGGCAATGAGCCGACCGTCGAGCGATTAGAACCTAATTTGCCTTTGGTTGGCAAAGGTCAACAATATATGTTACCAATGCGATGAACTGATAGATAATTAGCTTCTCTCGCGTGAATTGAATTATTTGGTGGTTCGTGTACTCGCGTATGTTTGTTTGTTGGTTGACTGTTGGTTACTTCAAAGACATACGACTTAAAGAAGTCAAACCATCACCCTTGAATTCATTCCATCACGAATAACGAATAAGCTCTTAAGCAATAAAATGAACTTTCACTCGAATAAATCTGTCAACTGCGGGGCAATACATACCAGTCACCCATTATATCATAACTACCATCATAATTCCTAATGCTTATGTATTATATTTGGGGGCATGTAATGCCAGTTAACGTTTGCAAGAATGACATGGCTGCATACTTAAGTCTATCGAGTACAACAAAACGAAAAATCCTAACATAAGTTCAAGTGTGCTAAATTGAATGTAACTATCACCCTTTTGAGTTGTACTTATTTGCCTGATTTGTTATTTTCTGTGTGATTTTGTACTCGTATTCCCTTCAGCAATGGCACCATTCATTCATTCCATCTTTCATCCATTTGCTTGGCATTGATTTTCGTCTAGATTTTGTGATTTTCTCCTCATGATTTTCAATGGGAGATGAGAAAATCTGCATGAACAAATCAATGAATGAATGAGTAAAGGATGCGGGATGATGTGGTTTTGATTTTGAGGGAAGGTCTAAGTGTAAGCCAGAATTTTGCTGTAGGATTTTTGGTAGAGTATGCCATAAAGTATGAGAATGAATGAAGAGATTCCTTCATTCAATCTCCTAGTTATTTAAATGCAATCACACTGGAGGATATTTGAAACAGCCACACACACATACACACATATCGAATATGAAACCACATTCATTTGGAGTGAAATACAAATTTACTAGGGTGGTCGTGAGGTCGGTTGTAAGGTGTATTGGATCGAGTAAGGCCCAATGAAATTATGGGGGACTCAAACTCTTTTAGCCATTGAATGTAAAAATTAATTGTGAGGAAGGCTAAATCTATACTCCAGGGCATAGAAGGAAAATTAAAACTCAATTGAGTCCCTAAAATTGATAGACATTAACCAAAAAATTCATGATCGACAAGCATGATACAATCAGAGATGAACAAACACTTGGGAAAATTGGACGGAAGACTCCTACCATTTTCTGTCCAAGAGTCCGGCCTTTAGAAGAAACCAGATACTGGGCTCCCATTTTCTTTCAGGATATTACCGATGTATGGGACTGTAATCTGAAAAATATAATTGCCTTCATCAAGGCTTCTGGATGGAAGATCTAGAAAACTCGAAGATCTAGATCGCAAATGTGATGGGATCAATCTGGACGGAGGAAGGTAGATGATGACGGGGAGAGAAACCGGCATTATCATTTAGAGGAAACCAGATACTGGGCTACTTTTTCTTTCACGATATTACCGATGTACGGGACGGTAATTTGAAGAATATATTTTCCTTCATCAAGGATTTTGGATAGAAGCCCTTGAAAACTCGTTTGGAGATGCAAATATTATGGGATCAATCCTGACGGAGGAAGATAGATGAAGAGAGATAGAAAAGCAACTGTGAGGAATCGCAATGGTCTAAGTGGAAACCAATTCCTTTTCCACAGATTTGTGTCATCCTCTATTGGCGATTATTTGCAACATAGTATCACTTTAACATGATATTATCGACAACGAGGTTTGGTTATAATGGCAGGCCTTTATCTCGGGGTCACTTGGACAATTTAGTCCGTTGTGATAACTCAAGTGGTGGAAATCTCTTTGAAATCAACCAAATTCTATTGGTAACTCTATAACAATGAATCTGTTTTGGAACCGAGTCCGAATGTCATGCCAATCAGGCACCTCTTAGAGAAGATTTGATTCCCTCAACAATAGCATCATTATTGTGGAGAGGACATAAACCACAGTTTAAAAAGTTTTTAGATTTAGGACAAAACTAAGATTGATCTCCAGACCCTTATACGCAAGATGGGTACGCTTACGATAATATTTCAGCGAGTGACGGTCATTACAAGAACTAAAGGAGATCGGAAAGGCTATGGCTGGTCAAGACCCAAGGACCCGTGCTTTAAGACCAGACAGCTCTCCCTGTAGTCATTAGCCTAGAGTAGAGTGGCGATAAAGGCCGCCAATGGTTTGGCTACGAGGATGTTGAAGCACATTGCAGGAAAGGCGGCTAGGCTAGGTATAGCGGCAGTCGAATTTTTCCGGATCAAATGTGAACCCGAAGAAGACAGAACAAAGACTGTTTCCCGAAAGACTTTCACCAAGGAGGGTCTCTTTGTATCATGCCCGGTATGTAGGTCAGACTACAGTGAAGGTCAAATACCCTCAGGCCGCAAACCATTTGCTTCCACCGGTCAGCAATGATGTGGGGTTGTAATCCCGTGGGGTTGTTGCAAGGAGGGACGCCTCCTATCGTCCCCGGTATGACAGTGAGAGTTGAACACCCCCAGACCGCAAACTGTCCAAGCAACGACGTATTTTCCGTGCATTCAGAGCAGACATCTCCCTCTACGGTCATTAGGCTGGAGTGGAGTGTACTTCTGTCAATAACGGACGCCAAAGGATCGGACGCAATTGGCCCGGATGTTATTGCTACAAGGATGTTGAAGCCCATTGGATGGAAATATGCTAGGTTAGGTATAGTGACAGTCCGATATTTTAGGCTCACTTAAATGTGAACCAGGAGAAGACAGAACAATGACTGTTTACCTGAATACTGGCACCACCACTTTGGGCAACCATTATACACTTGTTGCAATCTCGTGGAGTTGTTGCATGTCTTGGATAAAGAGGGACTCCCTGTATCTTTCCTGATAAGTAGGACAGACTGCATTTAAGACCGAACGCCCCTAGACTGCAGATCGTCCAAGCAAAAGGCAGGGAGCCACCGTGGTGCAATGGTTAGCATACCCGCCTTGCATACACAAGGTCGTGGGTTCGATTCCTGCTACGACCGAACACCAAAAAGTTTTTCAACGGTGGATTATCCCACCTCAGTAATGCTGGTGACATTTCTGAGGGTTTCAAAGCTTCTCTATGTGGCTTCACTGCAATGTGGAACGCCGTTCGGACTCGGCTATAAAAAGGAGGTTCTTTGTCATTGAGCTTAACATGGAATCGGACAGCACTCAGTGATAAGAGAGAAGTTCACCACTGTGGTATCACAATGGACTGAATAGTCTAAGTGAGCCTGATACATCGGGCTGCCACATAACCTAACCTAACCTAACCTAAGAAAAAGGTAACAACGAATCGTCCGTGTAATCAGACCAGACAGCTCCCCATATGGTCATAAGCCTGGAGTGTAGTGTAATCTTTACTTCGAAAATGTTGAAGCACACTTGGACGGAATGGTGCTAGGTTAGGTATAGTGACCGTCCGATATTCAGGCTCCCAGGCTTAAATCTGAACCCGGAGAAGGCAGAACAATGCCTGTTTAGCTGTAAGACTATGTCCACCACTTTGGGTAACCACTATACACTTGTTGTAATTTGGTGGGTTGTTGCAAATCTTGGACAAGGAGAATCTCCTTGCATCTTCCCTGGTATGACAGACTGCAGAGAGTTTCAAACACCCTCAGATCGCAGACAGTGCAAGCAAACGGCAGCGACGAATCTTCCGGGTATTCAGACCAGACAGCTCCGCCCAAGGTCATTAGCCTGGTGTGGAGTGTACTTCTGACGATGAAGGCCACCAAAAGTTCCACCCAAATGGTGTGGCTTCGACGATTTAGAAGCTGTAAAAGTAAGAGGATTGTTCCAGTTCTGAAACCAGGAATCTGCAACTCGCATAGGCCATGGTTTGGCTTGGGTTCTCATGTGAATGTATGGTACGGGAGAACCATAAAGCGAGGAAAATACAATGATGTGACTCCAACAAAAACGTGCTGAAGAACTCCTGAAAGAGAGTAAGACGCCAGTCAGAAAGGCCATGGGAATCATGGCTGGATACTTTGAGTTATGCCGAATAGGAGCAGCGGATGCTGATGTATGTAGGACGTGTTTTGAGTAGGTGGTGTTTACTTTGGAACCTTATCTTGGATGTTTTGGGATCTGAGCTAGCTTGGAAAAATGTCCTGTTAGAGACTCAGAGTTCCTGAAATAAAAGAAGGATACCATGGAAAAACGAAGTTTGAGCGTCGAGTACTGCCTTAGTTGTATGTCAGCCAACATGAGATAGGGCAATCGAAATCCCCTCTTCAACCTGACCTAACCTTCATCAATATAAATGAAATCTTTTTTAAATCGAATGCTGGGCTGAATAAAGGATGATACGGTCAAAATTTGGTCAATTCTTCCGGAGAAATATTAAAAAGCAAACACTATGGTGGGGAAAGCGCCCCTCTTGGACAAGGCCTCCATCGTTTCCATGGAGTTTCATAATTGGCCAAAATTCTTGTACTGTTTGGCAACATACAATTACTCACATTGCCATTGATTGCATTTGCATTTCGAATTGAATTGGATTTATTTGCATGCGACATGGAGTGAAGTATCAGTTAAGGCACCGTGTTAGTAACTGTCTCGTTGCTATGCTCTATGAATTTTGCCTCTTTCAACAATGAGTGCATTGGGTTGGATGCTTAAGGTTTGGATCCTGGTTGGTTGAGTCCACCGCCACCACCACAAACCAAGACTCTTACAGTTTCTTAGTTGCACAAAGCCGATCGGCTTTGTGGTGATGACGGCGACCACGTTCATGTGCCAATGAAAAGATTTTCCAGTTTGCAATTTATGAATATACAAAAGGAAAATGCGGTCTTGATTGTGGTTAAGAAAGGGGGACGTTGGAAAAAAAGAAATGAAAAAAAAAATCACTATCAAACCAAGAATTGCCAATGGGAAATGAAACAACGGAGTACTGGAATCATTGTCACTTGCCGGAATTACCACTGATGCATAAGTTGGTTTTTGCTCTTTCTCTTATCCACCCTCGCACTCTTTACGCTACCACATCCACATTGGCAAGTTTGTGATAGTTGACGCAATAACATCAGTAAATCCGCTAAGTTGATGTTAAGACAACAACTGAACTCAAAGCAAACAAGCATCCTTTGGCCTTTCAGATGAGGGGGGGGGGGATGCATGCATGCAGAAGTGCTGAATGTCATGCATTATATGGGCGAAAGAGGATTATTGAGATTTTTTCCTCCGGTCTGGGGTGTCTTATGTGCATCGTTTATTGTGACTCCTTCTGCTTTTTATACCTCCACCATAGGATGGGGGGTATATTAACTTTGTCATTCCGTTTGTAACACATCGAAATATTGCTCTAAGACCCCATAAAGTATATATATTCTGGGTCGTGGTGAAATTCTGAGTCGATCTGAGCATGTCCGTCCGTCCGTCCGTCCGTCTGTTGAAATCACGCTAACTTCCGAACGAAACAAGCTATCGACTTGAAACTTGGCACAAGTAGTTGTTATTGATGTAGGTCGGATGGTATTGCAAATGGGCCATATCGGTCCACTTTTACGTATAGCCCCCATATAAACGGACCCCCACATTTGGCTTGCGAGGCCTCTAAGAGAAGCAAATTTCATCCGATCCGGCTGAAATTTGGTACATGGTGTTAGTATATGGTCTCTAACATCCATGCAAAAATTGGTCCACATCGGTCCATAATTACATATAGCCCCCATATAAACCGATTCCCCGATTTGACCTCCGGAGCCTCTTGGAAGACCAAAATTTGTCTGATTCAGTTGAAATTTGGTACGTGGTGTTAATATATGGCCTCAAACTCCCATGCAAAAATTGGTCGGTATCGGCCGATAATTATATATAGGCCCCATATAAACCGATCCCCAGATTTGACCTCCAGAGCCCGTTGGAAGAGAAAAATTCTTCCCATTCAGTTGAAATTTGATACGTGGTGTTAGTATATGGTATCCAACAACCATGCAGGAATTGGTTCATATCAGTCCATAAGTATATATAGCCCCCATATTAACCGATCCCCAGATTTGACCTCCGGTGCCTTTTGGAGAAGCAAAATTCATCCGATCTGCTTGAAATTTGGTACGTGGTGATAGTATATGATAGTTAACAACCATGCCAAAAGTTGTCCATATCAGTCCATAATCATATATAGCCCCATATAAACCGATCCCGAGATTTGGTTTTGGAGCCTCTTGGAGGAGCCAATGTACCAAGCCAAATCATCCGAGTGAGTTGAAATTTGGTACATTGTTCTAGTATATGGTCGTTAACAACCATGCTTAACTAGGTCCATATCGGTCTATAGTTATATATATCCCTCAGATAAATCGATTTCCAATCACACAAAAATTGGTCCATATCAAGTTCATAATTGTATATAGCCCCCATATAAGCGACCCCCATATTTCAATTCTGGCTCTCTACGTACCGTGCAAAAAGTCCATATCGATTCGTAATTATTTGTAGACTTAACTATACATAACTTTTTTGTCTGATATATACCACGTATGGACTAACTCACAATTTAGAAAACGATGTTAAGAAGTTTTAAGATACCACAACCCAAGTAATTCGATTGTCGATGACAGTCTTTCGTAGAAGTTTCTACGCAATCCATGGTGGAGGGTACATAAGATTCGGCCTGGCCGAACATACGGGCGTATATACTTGTTTGTTTTTTTTTTTTTGCATTCCTCCGTTGGATTACTTCCATTGCAAGAGATGATATACCACTTGGAAAATACTTTTATGCCGAAGTCAAGTACACTTCTAGTTATTGAGACCTTGATGTTTCATTGCATCGATACGATACGATATGCATATGCATATGAAATGGTTGAAGGGGGAGGGCGAAAGGGAATGCAAAAAACAAAAAAAAAACAAAAGAAAATATCACTTGTAGCTTCTTTCATGGCATTCAATAATCCCATTAAGGCTATATATTGAGGGTAACCCTAGCACAAATTGACTGTGTAACTTTTCTTAGGGATAAGTAGAGATATCATTTGAATTTTTAAGATACAAAAGTGTATTGGAAAATTTAGTATATTTAGTATTTGTCAACATTTTATTTCTATAAAAATCTTTTTCAAAATTTTAGTTCTATAGAAATTTTTTGCAAACTTTTTTTTTCCAAAAAAAAAACTTTGTCAAAAATTTATTTATATAGAAAATTTTTTTAAAAATTTTATTTCCATAGAAAATGTTGACCAAATTTGATTTCTATAGAATTTTTTTGCAAAATTTTATTTCTTTCATTCGTTTTGTTCTTTAATCAAAATTTTATTTCTATTAAAAAATTTTAGCAAATTTTTAAGCTACACTTGTAGTTAAGTCAGTGCATGGTTTTAAGCTGAAATCAAAAAAAAAACAACAACAATGATTAAAGAACAAAACCAACAATAACAAAACAAAACGAATGAAAGAAAGAAGAGGAAGCACGCTCAAAATAAAACCCAGCCAACTGCACTCAAATCGATGATTTGACGGTGGCAAAGGAAAAGAGATATGTTTGTACGAATTTATTTTGGCATAAGCCGGCTATCAATGTAAAACCTTTTTTCGGAAGGTTCAAGTGTGGTTCATTGTTGGGTTTAATGAACTGCCTGAATTTATTCTGATAATTGGTTGATAGTTTTGCTGCAAGAAGAGCATGCTGATGAGGAATGTGGTAATCCGAAACGTGCGTCCATCCAACCATTTTGCAGTCTATAGGGCTTTGCCCAAATAAATTTGACAAACATTCTTTTCCTCTGTTGGTTAAGCTACACTAGTAATTTAGTCAATGCATGGTTTTAAGCTGAAACCAAAATTTTATTTCTATATTTTAAAACATTCCATTTTTATAGAACATTTTTACACAATTTTATTTTTATAGAATTTTTTTTTTTCAGAAAATTTTCTTAAAATTTATTTCTGTAGAAAATTTTTGCAAAATTTTATTTTTGTAGAAAATTTTTGCAAAATTTTATTTCTATAAAAAAATTTGTCAAAATTTTATTTTCATAGAAAATTTTGTCCAAATTTGATTTCTATAGAATTTTTTTCAAAATTTTATTTCTATAGAAAATTTTTGCAAAATTTTATTTCTATAGGAAATTTTGTCCAAATTTGATTTCTGTAGAAATTTTTTTTTAAATTTGATTTCTATTCTTTTTTTTAAATTTTAGTTCCATAGAAACTTTTTGCAAAATTTTATTTCCAAAAAAAACTTTGTCAAAAATTTATTTATATAGAAAATTTTTTAAAAATTATTTCCATAGAAAATTTTGTCCAAATTTGATTTCTATAGAAATTTTTTGCAAAATTTGATTTCTATCGAAAATGTTTGCAAAATTTTATTTCTATAGAAAATTTTTGAAAAATTTTATTTCTATAGAAAATTTTTGCAATTTTTTGTTTGTTTTGTTATTGTTGGTTTTTTTCTCTTTAATCATTGTTGTTGTTTTTGATTTCAGCTTAATACCATGCATTGACTAAACTACAAGTGTAGCTTAACCAATAGAGGAAAATAATTTTTGTCAAATTTATTTGGGCAAAGCCCTACAGGCTGGAAGATGGTTGGATGGACGCACGTTTCGGAATTACCACATTCCTCATCAGCATCCTCTACTTGCAGTTTATTCTGATAATTGGTTGATAGTTTTGCTGCGAGAAGAGAATGCTGATGAGGAATGTGGTAATTCCGAAACGTGCGTCCATCCAACCATTTTGCAGTCTATAGGGCTTTGCCCAAATAAATTTGACAAACATTCTTTTCCTCTGTTGGTTAAGCTACACCAGTAATTTAGTCAATGCATGGTTTTAAGCCGAAATCAAAAACAACAACAATGATTAAAGAGAAACAAACCAACAATAACAAAACAAACAAAAAATTGCAAAAATTTTCTATAGAAATAAAATTTTTCAAAAATTTTCTATAGAAATAAAATTTTGCAAACATTTTCGATAGAAATCAAATTATGCAAAAAATTTCTATTGAAATCAAATTTGGACAAAATTTTCTATGGAAATAATTTTTAAAAAATTTTCTATATAAATAAATTTTTGACAAAGTTTTTTTTGGAAATAAAAATTTTGCTGAAATTTTCTATGGAACTAAAATTTTGAAAAAAATAGAAATCAAATTTAAAAAAAAATTCTACAGAAATCAAATTTGGACAAAATTTCCCATAGAAATAAAATTTTCCAAAAATTTTCTATAGAAATAAAATTTTGAAAAAAAAAATTCTATAGAAATCAAATTTGGACAAAATTTTCTATGAAAATAAAATTTTGACAAATTTTTTTATAGAAATAAAATTTTGAAAAATTTTCTACAGAAATAAAATTTTGCAAAAATTTTCTACAGAAATAAAATTTTCAAGAAAATTTTCTGAAAAAAAATTCTATAAAAATAAAATTGTGCAAAAATTTTCTATAAAAATGGAATGTTTTAAAATATAGAAATAAAATTTTGGTTTCAGCTTAAAACCATGCATTGACTAAATTACTAGTGTAGCTTAACCAACAGAGGAAAAAATGTTTGTCAAAAATTATTGGGCAAAGCCCTATAGACTGTAAATGGTTGGATGGACGCACGTTTCGGAATTACAACTACAGAAAATTTTCTTAAAATTTTATTTCTGTAGAAAATTTTTGCAAAATTTTATTTCTGTAGAAAATTTTTGCAAAATTTTATTTCTATAAAAAAATTGTCAAAATTTTATTTTCATAGAAAATTTTGTCCAAATTTGATTTCTATAGAAATTTTTTTTTCAAAATTTTATTTCTATAGAAAATTTTTGCAAAATTTTATTTCTATAGAAACAACATTGTTGCTAAATTGTATTTCTATATTTTAAAACATTTCATTTCTATAGAAAATTTTGTCAAAATTTAATTTCTATAGAAAATTTTGTCAAAATTTTATTTTTTTTTATAAAAAATTTTGTCAAAATTTTATTTTTTATAGAAAATTTTGTCCAAATTTGATTTCTATAGCAAATTTTTTCAAAATTTTATTTCCATAGGAAATTTTGTTCAAATTTGATTTCTATAGAAATTTTTTTCAAAATTTGATTTCTATAGAAAATTTTTGAAAAATTTTATTTCTATCGAAAATTTTTGAAAATTTTTATTTCTATAGAATATTTTTGGAAAATATTATTTCTAAAGAAAATTTTTGCACAATTTTATTTCTATAGAAATTTTTTCAAAATTTTATTTCCATAAAAAATTTTTGCTAAATTTTATTTCTATATTTTAAAACATTTCATTTCTATAGAAATTTTTTTCAAAATTTTATTTTTTATAGAAAATTTTGTCAAAATTGTATGTTTTATAGAAACTTTTGTCAAAATTTTTTGTCTATAGAAACTTTTGTCAAAATTTTTTGTCTATAGAAAATTTTTGCAAAATTTTATTTCTATAGAAAATTTTTGCAAAATTTTATTTCTATAGAAAATTTATGCAAAATTTTATTTCTATAGAAATTTTTTGCAAAATTTTATTTCTATTTTTATGTTAGCCTGATATCAGCGCATGCTGGTTTTTCGCCCAAATCAATTACTTTACATTAATTACAATTTTAAATGCGAGCTAATTGGACATGAAGATTAAGGAATTGGTATTATTATGCTATTGAAAAGAAAATGCCAGATACTCATCTTACAAACCTGACTATACATATGTTTCAGTGTTGGCAAATCCACATTTGCATAGTCTCTAGTAAGATCTGGCTGGGTGAGATGAAAAATTTTGTCAAAATTTTATTTCTGTTTTTGATCTCAGCTTAAAGCCATGATCTCAGCTTAAAACAAAACTGCAAGTAGAGGATGCTGATGAGGAATGTGGTAATTCCGAAACAGCTGTACATCCAACCATCTTGCAGTCTATAGGGCTTTGCCCAAATAAATTTGACAAGCATACTTTTCCTCTGTTGGTTAAGCTACACTTGTAGTTTAGTCAATGCATGGCTTTAAGCTAAGATCAAAAACAACAATAACGATTGAAGAGAAGCCAACAATAACAAACAAAACGAAAAATTTTATTTCTATAAAAATTTTTTTAAAAATTTTATTTCTATAAAAAATTTTGTCAACATTTTATGTCTATAGAAAATGTTGTCAAAATTTTAGTTCTATGAAAAATGTTGTCAAAATTTTAGTTCTATCAAAAATGTTGTCAAAATTTTATTCTCAGAAAATTTTATCAAAATTTTATTTTAATAGAAGGGTTTTCCAAAATTTTATTACTGTAGAAAATTTTATCAAAATTGTATCTCTTTTTTGCAAAACTTTTCTTAGGTATAGGAAGAAGTATCATGTAAATTTTAAGATACAAAAGTGTATTGGAAAATGTAGTATATTTAGCATTTGTCAATATTTTATTTCTATAGAAAAATTTGTCAACATTTTATTTCTATAGAAAATTTTAGCAAAATTTTATTTCTATAGAAAATTTTGTCAAAATTTTTTTGCTATAGAAAATTTTGTCAAAATTGTATTTCTATAGAAAATTTTCTCAAAATTTTATTTCTATAGAAAATTTTGTTAAAATTTTATTTCTATAGAAAATTTTGTCAAAATTTTATTTCTATAGAAAATTTTGTCTAAATTTTATTTTTATAGAAAATGTTTGCAAAACTTTTCTTAGGTATTGGAAGAGGTATCATGTAAATTTTAAGATACAAAAGTGTATTGGAAAATGTAGTATATTTAGGATTTGTCAATATTTTATTTCTATAGAAAAATTTGTCCACATTTTATAGCAAAAATTTTATTCCTATAAAAAGTTCATTTCTAAGAAAATTTTGTGATTTTTTTTCTATTTCTCAAAATCTACAATAACATCCAGAACACTACCAATCTACAAAACAGTAAAATATGTACCATTTTTGGTAGAATTGTACCAACTGTGGCTACAGTGAATACGATTCCAGATGACATACTTTAATATAATTTTGTACTAGGGTTTTCTTTTTCCCGGACTTTTTTCATTCCCGGGAAAGCGGGAATTTTTTTCGAGTTTCTCGGGATCCCGGTCAAAGGGAAACCTGCTTCGATGTGGCATATATTTAGACGTTTGAATAAATTAGAAATGGCCTAAGGTTCCGGTTATAAAGCGCTGTCTGGACAACTAACAATTTATTATTATGTTAATCGCTTATATCAGCCATAAATCATACTAAAATAAGATATTTTGTAATACAAAAAACTTGTACAATGGTTACAATAGACAGTCTCTTCCGATATAGTGGTATTTTTAACATTAAAAATTGTATGGAAATGAAAGAAACTTAATTAGATGTCACTAAATGTCACACTAAAAATAATGTTTTTTGTAGTATTTATCCCTCCATTTTATATAAAATATGGTAAAGAAAAATTCCCGGGAATTCCCGCACTTAATTCCCGGGAAAGCGGGAGCGAAAAAATAGCGAATTCCCGGGATTCACGGGATCCCGTTCCTGGGAAAAAACCGTATTTTGTACGCAATCCATGGGGGAGACTTTGTTTTTCTTTCCTTACATCACTTTAAGAAATTCTGGTTGTCCTTTCCGATGGCCACATACCTAGCAAAGTGTAACACTATGATAGCCCATTATTGTTAGTTAGTAAAGATCTCATATCATATATGACATTGAATAGAGTCTATTGACATAATCATTAAATAGGAGGTATCATGCATGTGACACGTGCTCCCTAAAGTCTATTTGCATTGTTGTTGTTTTTATAGTAATCTCTGTTAATTTTCTCAAACAATGAAGACCTGGAGATACACATAAACACACTTAAGTATATAGGCCACACAATGACATTCGTATGCATTGCTCTCAACTCTCACCTATATTTGTTTTGATACGAGTACTCATACACACCCACACACATTTGCTCACCCTAAGGAGTACTCACTCTTATTTTCATTTTATAGAAATTTGTGGTATGTTTAGTACTATTAGATATACTCAAGCACTTATATAAGGTTGTAGTTTTTATGTTTGTGTGTGTGTGTGTGTGTGTGAGTGTAATGTGATATCCAAGTATCCTAGGCAAAATTTTGTGTTTTTTTCGTTTGCTAAAAAAGGCCTTAAATTACATAATCATATTATTTGCCAATAAGAGGTGTCATTTTGGTAAAAATATTCTTTAGAAATAAAATTTTTACAAAATTTTCTATAGAAATAATATGTTGACAAAATTTTCTAAAGAAATAAACTATTGAGAAAATTTTCTATAGAAATAACTTTTTAAGAAAATTTTCTATAGAAATAAGATTTTGGCAAAATTTTCTATAAATATAAGTAAAATGTTGACAAAATTTTCTGTAGAAATAAAATTTGTAAAAATTTTTCTATAGAAATAAAATTTTGACAAAATTTTCTATAGAATTAAAATTTTGACAAAATTTTCTATAGAAATAAAATTTTGGCAAAATTTCCTATAGAAATAAAATTTTGACAAAATTTTCTCTTCAAAAAAACTTTGCAAACATTTACTATAGAAATAAAATTTTGCAAAAATTTTCTATAGAAATAAATTTTGAGAAAATTTTTTATACAAATAAATTTTGAGGAAAAAATCTATTGAACAAAGTATTTGGAAAATTTTTCTATAGAAATAAAATTTTGCAAATTTTCTATATAAGTAAAATGTTAACAAAATTTTCTGTAGAAATAAAATTTTAAAATTTTTTTCTATAGAAATAACATTTTGACAAATTTTATAGAAATAAAATTTTGAAAAAATTTTTCTATAGAAATAAAATTTTTAAAAATTTTTCCATAGAAATAAAATTTTGACAAAATTTTCTATAGAATTAAAATTTTGACAACATTTTCTATAGAAATAAAATTTTGACTAAATTTTCTATAGAAATAAAATTTTGACTAAATTTTCTATTGAAAAAAAAACTTTGAAAACATTTTCTATAGAAATAAAAATTTGCAAAAATTTTCTATAGAAATAAAATTTTGCAAAAATGTTCTATAGAAAAAAATTTTTGGCAAAAATTTTCTATAGAAATAAAATTTGACAAAATTTTCTATAGCAAAAAAAATTTGACAAAATTTTCTATAGAAATAAAATGTTGCTAAAATTTTCTATAGAAATAAATTTTGAGAAAATTTTTTATAGAAATAAATTTTGAGAAAATTTTCTACAAAAATAAAATTTTGACAAAATTTTCTATATAAGTAAAATGTTAACCAAATTTTCTGTAGAAATAAAATTTTTCAAATTTTTTCTATAGAACTAAAATTTTGATAAAATTTTCTATAGAAATAAAATTTTGGCAAAATTTCTTATAGAAATAAAATTTTGACAAAATGTTCTATTGAACAAAAAATGTGCAAAATTTTTCTATAGAAACAAAATTTTCTCTTGAAAAAAAAACTTTGCAAAATTTTTCTATAGAAATAAAATTTTGCAAAAATTTTCTATAGAAATAAAATTGTGCAAAAATTTTCTATAAAAATAAAATTTTGACAAAATTTTCTATTGAAAAAAAATTTGCAAACATTTTTTATGGAAATAAAATTTTGCAAAAATTCTCTATAGAAATAAAATTTTGCAAAAATTTTCTATAGAAATAAATTTTGAGAAAATTTTTTATAAAATACATTTTGAGAAAATTTTCTAAAGAAATAAAATTTTGACAAAATTTTCTATAAATATAAGTAAAATGTTAACAAAATTTTCTGTAGAAATAAAATTTTTAAAATTTTTTCTATAGAAATAAAATTTTGACAAAATTTTCTATAGAATTAAAATGTTGACAAAATTTTCTATAGAAATGAAATTTTGGCAAAACTTCCTATAGAAATAAAATTTTGACAAAATTTTCTATTGAACAAAGAATTTGCAAAATTTTTCTATAGAAATAAAATTTTGCAAATTTTCTATATAAGTAAAGTATTAACAAAATTTTCTGTAGAAATAAAATTTTTAAAAATTTTTCTATAGAAATAAAAGTTTTACAAAATTTTATATAGAATTAAAATTTTGACAAAATTTTCTAAAGAAATAAAATTTTGGCAAAATTTCTTATAGAAATAAAATTTTGACAAAATGTTCTATTGAACAAAAAATTTGCAAAAATTTTCTTTAGAAATAAAATTTTGCAAAAATTTTCTATAGAAATAAAATTTTGAGAAAATTTTCTATAAAAATAAAATTTTGAAAAAAATGTTCTATAAAAATAAATTTTTGCAAAAATTGTCTATAGAAATAAAATTTTGCAAAAATTTTCTATAGATAAAATTTTTTCTATCATTACCTTAATTGGCCTAATTTCTCTAGTTTGATTACTAGTTTTCATTGAAAAGGTCTCCAGCATCAATCATTCTTTTAATTAGAAATATGTTGGTGATATTTTTTACTGTATTATAACACATCTCCTCTGTAGGCCTAAAAATCATAAATATTCTATCTCCAGCCTTCTCACTTTTCCTTCCAGCTTTGTTTACCAATCCATGTGTGTAGGAGTGCATGTGTGTCATTTGCTTGAAACCAAATGGAGAATCTTTACATTTCCATCTCTAATCCTTGTGTTTTGAACATTGACGAAAAAATTGAGTGAGTCAAGTACTCTAAGGAGATTTCTGGGTGTATTATTCATGCATATGGTATGTGAGTACTCTTATTATTGTTGTTAGTTTTCAATATATGAAGAATTATGTGTGGGTGTGCTAGAGTGTATATCTCTGCCTTCACTGTCGCCCTGAGATTGAGAGTATTTTGCTGTCGTTGTTGTTCCTTTCATTATCTTCTTACGGTCTTTTGTTATTCTCTAATTGTAGGAATGTTTCGGGAGGGGGGGTTGCAATGTGGCGTTTCGCTTCGTTTCATTTTGATATGAAAAACCGAGTAAGTATATGGAAGAGGACGAATTTGATTCAATTTGACTTTGGTTTTATTTGTCACAGTGTGACAACCGACAAACAATAGGAGTCACCCATCACGTTTTGCACCCCCACCCATTCCCTTATTCGTCATCCATCCATCCTGTAGTCTATAGTGCTTATTGTAATGGTAATGGTACCAACAATGCTGGTGATTGTGATGGTTAACATAATGATTTCGTAGTGTTAGCTAATAGCACTACAGGGTGTTGAAATGATAAAAATCTTGAGAGAAAATTTCTTTTGTGTGTGGGTCGGGGGGAGGTGGTGTGATAGTATTAGCTGTTGTTTTTGTAAGTCACTTATAACTGGTATGGCCAAAATAAACAAATATTTCTTTTGTTTTGTTTTATGGCAAGACCACCTATGGTTTATTCTCTATCACAGAGAAGTGTCTTTAAGTCATAATATAACAATTGAAATTTTGTTGCCTTATGTTAAAGAATATTTGAAAATATTTGTTTATACTATAATGATTTAGGAAGTGTAACACCATCATCAAATGATTATTATTTTGAGTGCGAGGCTGGGTTTTATTGATGCAAATACTAAAAAAAAACAAGTAAGGAAAGTCTAAAGTCGGGCAGAGCCGACTATATTATACCCTGCTCCACTCTGTAGATCCACATTTTCGATATTATATCAACTCGGTCAAATCTGGCTCGATTGGGACAAATTTTCTTATACTTCTACAAAATCTATTGACTTAAAATGTTAGTAAAAACATATGGGAAACATTTAAATCTGAAGCAATTTTTAGGCAACTTTGCAAAAGTGTATTTATGGTTTATCGGCCGATAGATATGTATTAGAAGTATACGAATATTGGAGTGATTTTTAAAATTTTTCGACTTAGCTGTGGCGGTTTTACAAGGAAAATGTGGGTATTGTAGCCAATTTTGCTGAAATCAGAAAACCATATACAGTGAAACCTCTCAAACGTGGACATTCTGAAAACTAGACACCTCCCAAACATGGACATTTTCTATATTAACACATTAAAATAAACTTCTCATACCTGGCCACCTCTCACAGGTGGACAAAATTTAGGCGACCTTTCAGAGGTTTCACTGTATGTGAGGGCTATATCTAAATCTGAACCGATTTTAAGCAAATTCGGCATGCAAAAATACAATGTGCAAAACTTCACGAAAATCGGATTACAAATTTGACCTCTGGGGTCATATGAGTGTAAATCGGACGAAAGATATATGTGGGAGCTATATCTAAATCTGAACTGATTTCAATCAAAATTGGCATGTATATTGAGAACGTTAATTGTACTCCCTGTACAAAATTTAAAGCATATCAGGGTAGAACTCTAGCTTCTGGGGCCATATAAGTATATATCGGACGAATGATATATATGGGAGCTATATCTAAATCTGAACCTATTTCTTCCAAAATCAATAGGGTTCTATTCTGACCAAAAACATATTCTTGTGCCAAATTTGAAGTCGATTGAACTAAAATTGCGACCTAGACTTTGATCACAAAAATGTGTTCACAGACAGACGGATATGGCTAAATCGACTCAGGGGCCGGCCTTGAGCAATATTGCCAAAGACACTATATGTCTATCTCGTCTCCTTCTGGGTGGTGCAAACATATGCTCTAACTTATAATACCCTGTTCCACAGTGTGGCACAAGGTATAAAAAAAAACAAAATTGACAATTTTTTTTATAGAAATAAATTTTGACAAAATTATCTATAGAAATAAAATTTTGACAAAATTTTCTATAGAAATAAAATTTTGACAAAATTTTCTATAGAAATAAAATTTTAACAAAATTTTCTACAGAAATAAAATATTGACAAAATTTTCTATAGACAAAAAAAAATAACAACATTTTCTATAGAAATAATATTTTGACAAATTTTTCTATAGAAATAAAATATTGACCAAATTTTCTATAGAAATAAAATATTGACCAAATTTTCTATAGAAATAAAATATTGACCAAATTTTGACAAAATGTTCTATAGAAATAAAATTTTGACAAAATTTTCTACAGAAATAAAATTTTAACAAAATTTTCTACAGAAATAAAATATTGACAAAATTTTCTATAGACAAAAAAAAATTTAACAAAATTTTCTATAGAAATAATATTTTGACAAAATGTTCTATAGAAATAAAATATTGACCAAATTTTCTATAGAAATAAAATTTTGATAAAATTTTCTATAGAAATAAAATTTTGACAATATTTTCTATAGAAATAAAATTTTGACAAAATTTTCTATAGAAATAAAATTTTGATAAAATTTTCTATAGAAATAAAATTTTGACAAAATTTTTTATTTTCGATATTTCTTATATATTTATTATTTTCTATAGAAAGAAATAAAATGTTGACAAAATTTTCTATAAATGAAAATAAAATTTTTACAAAGTTTTGTATAGAAATAAAATTTTGACAAAATTTCTTATAGAAATAACATTTTGACCACACCACGCCCAGCTGGTCCCACCAGATTTGGCTTGCAGAGCTCCTTGATGCAGCAAATTTACGGTGCGGTTGAAATTGGGTATTCAGTGTTTGGAGAAACAAATTTCATCCTATGCGGTTAAAATATGGTACGTGATCTTAGTCTATCGCTTCTAATCCTCTAACAACCTCTAAGCATCTAACAATCATGCAACAATTTGTCTATATCGGTCCATAATTATATACAGATTCCATATAAAAACATTCCAGATTTGATTTCGAAGCTGCCTGGAGGTGCAAATTTCATCCGATCTGCTTAAAATTTGGTACGTATATGTCCTCTGATAATCATGCAAAATTTTGTCCAAATTAGTCCATAAGTATATATAGCCCCCCCCCCATATAAACCCTATAATTTTAACCTTAAAAATCAACTTCCAAGCTTTACACTGTCACACTCAACATGGATACCTCACACCTTCACTTCACATAAAAATCAACAGAAGAATAGGTTACGGAGTGACTGAATGAAGGCACAAATGTAAAAAATTACCAACCAGTTTTTGTAAATCTCCCCACTTTGTAAATCCTCCTCCTTCCTCACCACCACCAAACCAAGTTAAATAAGGAGAGTACAAAAAACCACAACCAGCGGTAAAGAAATAAATTAAAATTTTATTATTAAATATATACATCAAACACACACACTCTGCTCTCCTAAACACACACACATAGCAAAGGGGAAAAAATAAAATTTACATAAATTTTAAAAGCCATTACAGAAAGTAGACAAATTTGAGTTGCTAAGAAAATAAATGGCAGGCATTTACAAACTTAAGATCGACAAATATTCACTTGGCACAAATATTCATTGCTCTGAGTATGTTAAATCTTCCATATGGAAATGGAGTCATAGCAGAGGAGTAATTAATGCCAGCCATGAAGAGGGAAGGGGGATCAGAACTACAACTAAGTCTTTTTTGAAGAGAATCATAAGAGGTGGCACTCGTAAAGTCTAAATCGGATGGAAAATTTTTAATTTGACAAAATTTTCTATAGAAATGCAATTTTAACAAAATTTTCTATAGAAATAAAATTTTGACAAATTTTTCTATAGAAATAAAATTTATCAAAATTTTCTATAGAAATAAAATTTTGACAAAATTTTCTATAGAAATAAAATTTTAACAAAATTTTCTATAGAAATAAAATTTTCACAAAATTTTCTATAGAAATAAAATTTTTATAACATTTTCCATAGAAATAAAATTTTGAAACAAATTTTCTATGGAAAAAAAATTTCCATAGAAATAAAATTTTGACAAAATTTTCTATAGAAATAAAATTTGTTTATATGAATAAAATTTTGACTAAATTGACTATGGAAAACAAAATTTTGACAAAATTTTCTATAGAAATAAAGTTTTGACAAAATTTTCTATAGAAATAAAATTTTGACAAAATTTTCTATAGAAATAAAATTTTGACAAAATTTTCTATAGAAATAAAAATTTGACAAAATTTTCTATAGAAATAAAATTTTGACAAAATTTTCTATAGAAATAAAATTTTGACAAAATTTTCTATAGAAATAAAATTTGTTTATATGAATAAAATTTTGACAAAATTGACTATGGAAACAAAATTTTGACAAAATTTTCTATAGAAATAAAGTTTTGACAAAATTTTCTATAGAAATAAAGTTTTGACAAAATTTTCTATAGAAATAAAATTTTGACAAAATTTTCTATAGAAATAAAATTTTGACAAAATTTTCTATAAAAATAAAATTTTGACAAAATTTTCTATAGAAATAAAATTTTGACAAAATTTTCTATAGAAATAAAGTTTTGACAAAATTTTCTATAGAAATAAAATTTTGACAAAATTTTCTATAGAAATAAAATTTTGACAAAATTTTCTATAGAAATAAAATTTTGACAAAATTTTCTATAGAAATAAAATTTTGACAAAATTTTCTATAGAAATAAAATTTTGACAAAATTTTCTATAGAAATAAAATTTGTTTATATGAATAAAATTTTGACAAAATTGACTATGGAAACAAAATTTTGACAAAATTTTCTATAGAAATAAAGTTTTGACAAAATTTTCTATAGAAATAAAATTTTGACAAAATTTTCTATAGAAATAAAATTTGTTTATATGAATAAAATTTTGACAAAATTGACTATGGAAAACAAAACTTTTACAAAATTTTCTATAGAAATAAAGTTTTGACAAAATTTTCTATAGAAATAAAATTTTGACAAAATTTTCTATAGAAATAAAATTTGTTTATATGAATAAAATTTTGACAAAATTGACTATGGAAACAAAATTTTGACAAAATTTTCTATAGAAATAAAGTTTTGACAAAATTTTCTATAGAAATAAAGTTTTGACAAAATTTTCGATAGAAATAAAATTTTGACAAAATTTTCTATAGAAATAAAATTTTGACAAAATTTTCTATAGAAATAAAATTTTGACAAAATTTTCTATAGAAATAAAATTTTAGCAAAATTTTCTATAGAAATAAAATTTTAACAAAATTTTCTATAGAAAAAAAATTTTGACAAAATTTTCTATAGAAATAAAATTTGTTTATATGAATAAAATTTTGACAAAATTGACTATGGAAACAAAATTTTGACAAAATTTTCTATAGAAATAAAGTTTTGACAAAATTTTCTATAGAAATAAAATTTTGACAAAATTTTCTATAGAAATAAAATTTTGACAAAATTTTCTATAGAAATAAAATTTTGACAAAATTTTCTATAGAAATAAAATTTTGACAAAATTTTCTATAGAAATAAAATCTTGACAAAATTTTCTATAGAAATAAAATTTTGACAAAATTTTCTATAGAAATAAAATTTTGACAAAATTTTCTATAGAAATAAAATTTTAGCAAAATTTTCTATAGAAATAAAATTTTAGCAAAATTTTCTATAGAAATAAAATTTTAACAAAATTTTCTATAGAAAAGAAATTTTGACAAAATTTTCTATAGAAATAAAATTTTGACAAAATTGTCTATAGAAATAAATTTTTGACAAAATTTTCTATAGAAATAAAATTTTTATAAAATTTTCTAAAAACTTGAAATTTGACAAAATTTTCTATAGAAATAAAATGTTTATAACATCTTCCATAGAAATAAAATTTTGACAAAATTTTCTATAGAAATAAAATTTTAACAAAATTTTCTATAGAACTAAAATTTTGACAACAATTTCTATAGAAATAGAATTTTGAAAAAATTTTCTATAGAAATGACATTTTGACAAACTTTTTTAAAGAAATAAAATTTTAGCAAAATTTACTATAGAAATAAAATTTTAACAAACTTTTCTATAGAAATAAAATTTGAACAAAATTTTCTATAGAAATAAAAGTTTGACAAAATATTCTATAGAAACAAAATTTTGATAAAATTTTCTATAGAAAAAAAATTGACAAAATTTTCTATAAAAAAATTTTGACAAAATTTTCTATAGAAATAAAATTTTGAGAAAATTTTCTATAGAAATAAAATTTTGACAAAAGTTTCTATAGAAAAAAAAATGACAAAATTTTCTATAGAAATAAAATTTGTTTATATGAATAAAATTTTGACAAAATTGACTATGGAAACAAAATTTTGACAAAATTTTCTATAGAAATAAAGTTTTTACAAAATTTTCTATAGAAATAAAATTTTGACAAAATTTTCTATAGAAATAAAATTTTGACAAAATTTTCTATAGAAATAAAATTTTGACAAAATTTTCTATAGAAATAAAATTTTGACAAAATTTTCTATAGAAATAAAATTTGTTTATATGAATAAAATTTTGACAAAATTGACTATGGAAACAAAATTTTGACAAAATTTTCTATAGAAATAAAGTTTTGACAAAATTTTCTATAGAAATAAAATTTTGACAAAATTTTCTATAGAAATAAAATTTGGACAAAATTTTCTATAGAAATAGAATTTTGACAAAATTTTCTATAGAAATAAAGTTTTGACAAAATTTTCTATAGAAATAAAATTTTGACAAAATTTTCTATAGAAATAAAATTTTGACAAAATTTTCTATAGAAATAAAATTTTGACAAAATTTTCTATAGAAATAAAATTTTGACAAAATTTTCTATAGAAATAAAATTTTGACAAAATTTTCTATAGAAATAAAATTTTGACAAAATTTTCTATAGAAATAAAATTTTGACAAAATTTTCTATAGAAATAAAATTTTGACAATATTTTCTGTAGAAATAAAATTTGTTTATATGAATAAAATTTTGACAAAATTGACTATGGAAACAAAATTTTGGCAAAATTTTCTATAGAAATAAAGTTTTGACAAAATTTTCTATAGAAATAAAGTTTTGACAAAATTTTCTATAGAAATAAAATTTTGACAAAATTTTCTATAGAAATAAAATTTTGACAAAATTTTCTATAGAAATAAAATTTTGACAAAATTTTCTATAGAAATAAAATTTTAGCAAAATTTTCTATAGAAATAAAATTTTAACAAAATTTTCTATAGAAAAAAAATTTTGACAAAATTTTCTATAGAAATAAAATTTTGACAAAATTTTCTATAGAAATAAATTTTTGACAAAATTTTCTATAGAAATAAAATTTTGACAAAATTTTCTATAGAAAAAAAATTTTGACAAAATTTTCTATAGAAATAAAATTTTGATAAAATTTTCTAAAAACTTGAAATTTGACAAAATTTTCTATAGAAATAAAATGTTTATAACATTTTCCATAGAAATAAAATTTTGACAAAATTTTCTATAGAAATAAAATTTTAACAAAATTTTCTATAGAACTAAAATTTTGACAACAATTTCTATAGAAATAAAATTTTGAAAAAATTTTCTATAGAAATGACATTTTGACAAACTTTTTTAAAGAAATAAAATTTTAGCAAAATTTACTATAGAAATAAAATTTTAACAAACTTTTCTATAGAAATAAAATTTGAACAAAATTTTCTATAGAAATAAAAGTTTGACAAAATATTCTATAGAAACAAAATTTTGATAAAATAAAAAATTTTCTATAGACAAAAAAATTGACAAAATTTTCTATAAAAAAAAATTTGACAAAATGTTCTATAGAAATAAAATTTTGAGAAAATTTTCTATAGAAATAAAATTTTGACAAAAGTTTCTATAGAAAAAAAAATTGACAAAATTTTCTATAGAAATAAAATTTTGAGAAAATTTTCTATAGAAATAAAATTTTGACAAAATTTTCTTATAGAAATAAAATTTTTCAAAAATTTCCTATATAAATAAAATTTTGACAAAAATTTTCCATAGAAATAAAATGTTTGCAATAGTGCCCACCTGGGTGGACGAATGCCCCCATGTTTTGTCTAACCCATCTTCTTCTTGGAATAGCATACATATGCATTAACTTTCAATACCCTCTTCAAATAATTATAATATAAATCAAAATCATACTTGGAAATCGTAATGAAGGAATATTGTCCACTTTTTTCATAGTATCTATCTGAAAAATCCTACGACAAACATGCTTGCATTCATACATACGTATATACATGCATACCATATAAACAATTTCATATATCTATGTGCAGTAATTAAAAATGTTGCCTTTCTCAAAGTGTAAAAACCAGAGCATAGCTTTTGTCGACTATGAACTGTGCAGGTCTAGAGATATGTTGGCATAGAGCATCAATGGAATGTTCTATTGGATGTATATGAACAAAGGATTTTACACATAAATGAACATATGCATACATATGTGTCTGTATTTATGTATGTGTCTGCGTGTGTGTGCGTTAATATAAATTCTCTGTAGTTACTTTTTCGCTTTGAGCGGCATAATACAATACTGTATTTTTGTTTTTAATCAAAGCCATTATTAAATTACTGTAGCAAATCAAAAACTTGCAATTCTCTAGCACACAGACAGATGTATGTATATACACACAGCCATACAAACACACACAGTGAGGAATATATGCTTTCCTACATATGGAAAGTTAAACAAACAAGAGTATTAAAATCGTTAATAATTACTCATGAGGTCATTTTATCTATAATGGATGAATATCAAGTAAGGATGTTCTCCCTATTATAATAGGGAGAATACGACATAAATTAATTCGCCAGATTTCCAAATCAATGGATATTTAAATATGTGCCCATTTTAGAGAGCAATGGTAGGACTAAACAAGTAAAGGGTTTATCAATAAAGGAAGTTTGTCAAAAATGTATTTCTATGGAAAAATTTGTAAAAATTTTATTTCTATAGAACATTTTGTCACAATCTTATTTCTATAGGAAAATTTCTCAAAATTTTATAGAAAATTTTCTCAAAATTTTAGTTATATAGGAAGTTTTTTCAAAAACTTATTTCTATAGAAAATTTTGTAAACATTTTATTTCTACAGACATTTTGTAAAAATATTATTTCTATAGAAAATTTTGCCAACATTTTATTTCTATAGAAAAAATTTGCAAAATTTTATTTCTATAGAAAATGTTGTCAAAGATTTGTTTCTATCGACAATTTTCCCAAATTTTATTTATTAAGAAGATTTTCTCAAAAGTTTATTTTGTCAAAAATTTATTTGTATAGAAAATTTTGTCAAAATTTTATTTCTATAGAAAATTTAGTCAAAATTATATTTCTGTACACTAGTTTGTCAAAATTTTATCTCTATAGAAAATTTTGTCAAATTTTATTTCTATAGAAAATTTTTGCAAAACTTTATTTCTATAGAAAATTTTTACAAAATTTTATTTCTATAGAATATTATGTCAACATTTTATTTTAATAGAAAATGTTGTCAAAATTTTAATTCTATAGAAAACTATGTCAAAATTTTACTTTTATAGAAAATTTTATCAAATTTTTTTCTATAGAGAATTTTGTCAAAATTTTACTTCTATAGAGAATTTAGTCAAAATTTTACTTCCATAGAAAATGTTGTCAAGATATTATTCCTATGGAAAATTTTGCTAAAATTTTATTTGTTTATTTTTATAGACAATTTTATCAAAATTTTTATATCTGCAGAAAATCTTATCAAAATGTTATTTCTAGAGACAATTGTCAAAATGTTATCTATATTGAAAAATTTGTCAAATTTTATTTTTATAGAAAATTTTGCAAAATTTTATTTCTATAGAAAATTTTTTCAAAATTTTATTTCTATAGAAAATTTTTTCAAAATTTTATTTCTATAGAAAATTTTTGCAAAATTTTATTTCTATAGAATATTATGTCAACATTTTATTTTAATAGAAAATGTTGTCAAAATTTTATTTCTATAGAAAATTATGTCAAAATTTTACTTTTATAGAAAATTTTATCAAATTTTTTTTTCTATAGAGAATTTTGTCAAAATTTTACTTCTATAGAGAATTTAGTCAAAATTTTACTTCCATAGAAAATGTTGTCAAGATATTATTCCTATGGAAAATTTTGCTAAAATTTTATTTTATTTGTTTATTTTTATAGACAATTTTATCAAAATTTTTATATCTGCAGAAAATCTTATCAAAATGTTATTTCTAGAGACAATTGTCAAAATGTTATCTATATTGAAAAATTTGTCAAATTTTATTTTTATAGAAAATTTTGCAAAATTTTATTTCTATAGAAAATTTTTTCAAAATTTTATTTCTATAGAAAATTTTTTCAAAATTTTATTTCTATAGAAAATTTTTGCATAATTTTATTTCTATAGATTATTATGTCAACATTTTATTTTAATAGAAAATGTTGTCAAAATTTTATTTCTATAGAAAATTATGTCAAAATTTTACTTTTATAGAAAATTTTATCAAATTTTTTTTTTTTTAGAGAATTTTGTCAAAATTTTACTTCTATAGAGAATTTAGTCAAAATCTTACTTCCATAGAAAATGTTGTCAACATATTATTCCTTTGGAAAATTTTGCAAAAATTTTATTTTATTTGTTTATTTCTATAGACAATTTTATCAAAATTTTTATATCTGCAGAAAATCTTCTCAAAATGTTATTTCTAGAGACAATTGTCAAAATGTTACCTATATTGAAAAATTTGTCAAATTTTACTTTTATAGAAAATTTTGTCAAAATTTTATTTCTATAGAAAATTTTTGGAAAATTTTATTTCTATTTTTATTTATACCTATAGACAATTTTGTCAAAATTTTATTTCTATAGAAAATTTTTGCAAAATTTTATTTCTATAGAAAATTTTTGCAAAATTTTATTTCTATAGAAAATTTTTGCAAAAAAAATTATCTCTTCAGAATATTTTGTCAAAATTTTGTTTCTATACAAAATGTTGTCAAACTTTTATACCTATAGAAAATTTTGTCACAATTTTATTTCTATAGAAAATTTTGTCAAAATTTTATTTCTGTAGAACATTTTGTCAAAATTATATTTTTATAGAAAATGTTGTCCATTTTTTTCTATAGAGACTTTTGTCAGAATTTTACTTCTATAGAAGATGTTGTCAATTTTATTTTTTTAGAAAATTCTGTCATTTTTTTTCTATAGAGAATTTTGTCAAAATTTTACTTCTATAGAGAATTTTCTCAAAATGTTATTTCTATAGAAAAATTTATTTCTATAGAATATTTTGTCAAAATTTTATTTCTATAGGAAATTTTTTGTCAAAATTTTTCTGTAGAAAATTTTGTCAAAATTTTATTTCTATGGAAAATTTTGTCAAAATTTATTTCTATAGAAAATTTAGTCAAAATTTTATTTCTATAGAAAATTTTGTCAAAAGTTTATTTATATAGAACATTTTTGTCAACTCGTTATTTATATTGAAAATTTTCTCAAAATTTTATTTCTATGGAAAATTTTCTCAAAATTTTATTTCTATAGCAAATTTCTTCAAAATTTTATTTCTATAGAAAATTGAAGTATCTCTTATTTGGAGAGGAATGTTTTGCAAAATCTTCCCTCAAGAATTCTTCCATTCTACCAAAAAAATATTTTCTCAACATTTATTTTTTCTATAGAAAGTTTTTGCAAAATTTTATTTGTATAGAAAATTTTGTCACAATTTTATTTCTAATGAGAATTTTGTCAAAACTTTATTTCTATAGAAAATTTTATCAAAATATTCTTATTTTATTCAATCTCAGTTTTTAATTCAATTCAATATTTCAATAGTCTTCATTTCTTTTTATATTTACAATATTTGAAAGAGATTTTAGCTTTTGCATATTTCCACAAATAACAATATTCATCAGAGATATTAACAATATTTTTATACCCTTCACCACTACTGTGGTACAGGGTATAATAAGTTTGTGCATTTGTATGTAACGCCAAGAAGGAGTAATCATAGACCAACCTTTTAGTATACGGCTCGGCTTAGAATTAAATTCTGAGTCGATTTAGCGAAGTCCGTCTGTCTGTCTGTCTGTCTGTCTGTTGATGTATTTTTGTGTGCAAAGTACAGCTCGCAGTTTTAGTCCGATTGTCTTAAAATTTCGTATAGGGTCCTGTTTTGGCTCAAAAACGATCCCTATTGATTTTGGAAAAAATCGGTTGAGATTTAGATATAGCTGCCATATATATAAAATTTTCACCGATCTGGTCATAATTGGCCTGTATATCAACCGATCTTCCTCAAATTCAGTACATTCGAATATTTTATGAGTCTCGAAAAACTCGCAAAATATCAGCCAAATCGGTTCAGATTTAGATATAGCTTCCATATATAGCTTTCGCCCAATTTACACTCATTTGCCTACAGAGGCCAATTTTTTGCTTCGATTTAGTTGAAATTTTGCATAGGGAGTAAAATTAGCATTGTAAATATGCGTGCCAAATTTGGTTGAAATCGGTTCAGATTTGGATATATCTCCCATATATAGCTTTCGCCCGATTTACACTCATATGACAACAGAGGCCAATTTTTAACTCCGATTTAGTTGAAATTTTGCACAGGGAGTAGAATTAGCATCGTAGCTATGCGTGCCAAATTTGGTTGACATCGGTTCAGATTTAGATATAGCTCCCATATATATGTTTTTCTGATTTCGACAAAAATGGTCAAAATACCAACATTTTCCTTGTTAAATCGCAAAGGAAAAAATTAGCACAAAATTTTATTTCTATAGAAAATTTTTGCCACAATTTCCATAGAAAATTTTGTGAAAATGTTATTCCTATGAAAAATTGTGTCAAAATTTTATTTTATTTATTTATTTCTATAGAAAATTTAATTAACATTTTGTCAAAATTTTATTTCTATAGAAAATGTTGTCAAAATTTTATTTCTATAAAAAATGTTTTTAATTTTTTTATGGAGAATTTTGTCCAAATTTTATTTCCATAGAAAATATTGTCAAAATTTTATTTCTATAGAAAATATTGTCAAAATTTTATTTCTATAGAAAATAAAAAACAAAATTATGGAAAATTTTCTCAAAATTTTATTTCTATAAAAAATGTTGTTAATTTTTTTATGGAGAATTTTGTCCAAATTTTATTTCTATAGAAAATTTTGTCCAAATTTTATTTCTATAGAAAATTTTGTCAAAATTTTATTTCCATAGAAAATATTGTCAAAATTTTATTTCTATAGAAAATAAAAAACAAAATTATGGAAAATTTTCTCAAAATTTTATTTCTATAGAAAATTTTGTCAAAATTTTATTTATTAAGGAAATTTTCTTATTTCTATAGAAAATTTTGTCAAAATTTTATTTCAATCGAAAATTTTAACAAAATTTTATTTCTATAGGATAATTTATCAAAACTTTCTATCTATAGGAAACTTTTTCAAAATTTTATTTCTATAGAAATTTTGTCAACATTTCATGGCTATAGAAAATTTTGTCAAAATTTTATTTCCATAGAAAACTCTCCAAAAATTTTATTTCTATATAAAATGTTCTCAAAATTTTATTTCTATAGAAAATTTTGTAAAAAAAATTTTTTTTCTATAGAAAATTTTGTCAAAATTTTATTTCCATAGAAAACTCTCCAAAAATTTTATTTCTATATAAAATGTTCTCAAAATTTTATTTCTATAGAAAATTTTGTAAAAATTTTATTTCTACAGGAAACTTTGTCAAAATTTTATTTCTATGTAAGAAATTTTATTAAAATGTAATTTCTACACAAAATTTTGTCCAAATTTCATTTCCACAGAGAATTTGTCCAAATTTTTTTTTCTTTAAGAAATTTAATCAAAAATTCATCTCTATAAGAAATATTGTCGAAATTTCTTTTCTATAGGGAATTTGATAAAAATTCATTTCTATAGGGAATTTCCTAAAAATTTTATTTCTATAGAAAATTTGGTTAAAATTTTATTTATATAGGAAAATTTCTTAAAATTTTATTGTGTATTTATTTCTTAATATGTTACCAATGAACTCACCTTAATTGATTATCTTTAGAAAATCATAATTATCAGATGTTGTTTTTTATTTAAATTTTTATATAGAATATTTATTTTGGGGTATAACATAGTATTGCCTAATTCTTTATTATATATAATGTTTTCTTGAACAAATAAAAATTAATAAAAAAATACATTATAAAGGTATTTACACAAACTAAAATGGGCTTTCAGACAAAAAAACAAAATTTGTTTTAAAAACTTAAGCTAGATTTGTTTTGCAACTTTTTTTTTTTTTAATTATTATTATTGTTAATATTATTTTATTTATTACGTTTTATTTATCCATTTTGGTTGTCACATATCGCTCCCTATATATTTTGTTTTGTAAAGGACTTTATATGGACATTGTACATCTACAAAAACTTAATACAACTACAATCATTTGCAACTTGCACTCTTTGGCCTCCTGGCTAAGCAGATGACCACCATTCACACGCTCACAAAAAGTTTACACTCATTCACACTCGCACTCATACATTCACACATCTCACTTTACATGTAGAAAAGGAGATAAAAAGAAAAGAAAAAAAACAATTTAAACTCTATTCATTAGTTCCATGGATGTCTGAGGATCTCCTGTGGTTACACCGCTACCATTCATCAATTCCGAACTCAGATCACTAATGGAGGTCACCACTGAGTTGACCACAGTATTGACGACTGTCGATAATACTGCCACTGTTGCTGTTGATGGTATAGAGGGCGAGGGCGTTGTTACTGCCCCCGCTGCCGCTGTGGTTATTGATCCTATGGCCGCCATAGAAGTTGATGTGGTCGCATTTAAAATGGCCAAAAGCGTAGATGTCTCCAAGGTGGAAGCTGTACTGCTGGTACTCGAAACTGTACTCGGTAGATAGGCTGAGACTGAGGCCACCGATGATGTGCTATTAAGTAATGTGGCACTGGTAGTGGTGGTGGTATAATGATATTGCCCATGATCCATTATATAGGGATACTTGGGGCATGGATTTGTCAGCTGAGCTCCCAGCATTGATTCGAAAACATAGCCAATGAAGGAGCCCACTGTTAGACCCACATTATAGGATAAGGTCATCATATTGCCCGTAACCTCTCTCAGAGTTGCATTCACTTTGGCCGGGGCCAACATCATGGGCAAACTACCAGCCAGACCATTACTAACACCCAAGGCTATGGTGAAGATGAATGCAGCCGTTTCTCCCGAGATGACAGGCTGATGACGTGGAGCACAGCATAGCAATAACAATGGAACCAATACAATTCTCAGCCCAGACATCAAAATCAATTGCCTCCGCGACCATGGATAGGGCACTCCTGCCAAGGTCTTGCCAATCAAATCGGATGTATTGAAGGTGAACATTAGCAACACTGGCATCCATGTGCCCAAACTGCAAGAGACAATTTCCGACTCAATACCCGGATACAGGGACAAAGTAACACAATAAGCCAAGGCAATGCACACCATATAGGGATATATGGATTGGGCCACTTGCCAACGAGACGCAAAGCCTGTCTTTAAATCGCTTAATTTGCCTGGATTGCATGTACCGGGTGTCAAGACATGTTCTACCTTAAAGGCCACCGTAGTGGGTGTGGTGGGTTCCTGGGGTGTTGTCGGTATATCGGGTAGATTGTTAAGCCCTTCGATGACACTTTCACCCGCCGAGGGATTTGAAAGTTCATAGACTGGATTGGAGAAACTCAATGCGGCCGGTGTTACCTTGGTAGCCATTGGTACGGTGGGGCTACTGGGTTCCAGTGTTAAAACGCCATATTTTGCTGTTGGTGTAGAGCCATCGATTTCATTCTGGAAATTGAAAAAGGAACTCATGAAAATTGTATGGAAGATATGATGAGACTATAAAATTCTCAAAGAGAAATATAAGGGTCATCTCTCTCTCTCTCCCTCTAAATTTGGTTCTCCCATATAAACTAGAGGTGTATACGTAACACTGCTTGTTTCTCATAATTTCATTTCTTAAGGAAATTTTATCATTTCTATTGGAAATTTTATCGAAAATTAATTTCTACAGGCAATATTAACAAAATTTTAATTTCTATAGAAATTTTTCTCCAAATTTCATTTTTATAAGAAATTTTATCTAAATTTAATTTCTATCGAAAATTGTGTCAAAATTTCATTTCTGGAAGGAATTTTGCCAAAATTTCATTTCAATAGAAAATTTACTCATAATTTAATTTTTTAAGGAAAATTTTTCAAAAAATTTCATTTCTATATTCTGTCACAATGTCATTTCTACAGGAAATTTTAACAAAATTTTAATTTCTATAGAATATTTTCATTTCTATAGGAAATTTTGTCAAAATTTCACTTCAATAGGAAATTTTGCCAAAATTTCATTTCTATAGGAAATTTTGCCAAAATTTGATTTCTATAGAAATTATGTCAAAATTTTGTTTTTATAGAAATATTGCAAACATTTTATTTCTATAGAAATTTTTATAAAATTTTAATTCTATAGAAAATTTTTGCAACATTTTATTTCTATAGAAATTTCATTTCTATAGGCAATTTTCTCGTAAATTCATGTCTTTAGGAAATTTTGTCCAAAATTTCATTTCTATAGGGAATTTTGTCAAAATTTCACTTCAATAGGAAATTTTGCCAAAATTTCATTTCTATAGGAAATTTTGCCAAAATTTGATTTCTATAGAAATTATGTCAAAATTTTGTTTTTATAGAAATTTTGCAAACATTTTATTTCTATAGAAATTTTTATAAAATTTTAATTCTATAGAAAATTTTGCAACATTTTATCTCTATAGAAATTTCATTTCTATTTCTCGTAAATTCATGTCTGTAGGAAATTTTGTCCAAAATTTCATTTCTATAGGGAATTTTGTAAAAATTTTATTCCTACAGGCAGGTTTGTCAAAATTTTATTTCCATCGAAAATTTTGTCAAAATTTTATTTCTACAGGAAATTTTAACAAAATTTTAATATCCATTAGAAAATTTCCATTAGGGCATTTTGTCACATTTTGTCCAAAATTACATTTCTATCGAGAATTTTGTCAAAATTTCATTTCTATAGGAAATTTTAACAAAATTTTAATTTCTATAGAAACCTTTCTCAAAATGTTATCAAAAATTAATTTCTATAAGGAATATTGTCAAAATTTAATTTCTATAGGAAATTTTTCCAAAATTTCATTCCTATAGGGAATTTTGTCATAATTTCATTTCTACAGAAAATTTTCTTCATATTTCATTTCTATAGGAAATTATAAAAAAATTTCATTTCTACGGAAACTCTATCAAAATTTCATTTCTATAGGAAATTTTCTCATAATATCATTTCTTTAGGAAATTTTGTCCAAAATCTCTCCCTACAGAAAATTTTGTCAAATCTTTTTTTTTTTTTGATAGAAAATTTTGTGAAAATTTTATCTATTTCTATGGAAAATTTGGCAAAATTTTATTTCTATAGAAAATTTTATCAAAATGTTATTTCTACAGAGAATTTCTGTCTATAGGGCATTTTCTCAACATTTCATTTTGCCAAATTTCATTTCTACAGAAAAAATTGTCAAAATTTCATTTCTATAGAAAATTTTCTCATAATTTCATTTCTTTGGGAAATTTTTTCCAAAATTTCATTTCCACAGGGAATTTTGTCAAAATTGCATTTCTATTGTATTTCTAAAGAAAATTTTGTCAAAATTTTATTTCTATGTAAAATTTTCTCAAAATTATATTTCTATAGAAAATTTTGTCACAATTGTATTTCTATACAAAAATTTCTATAAGAAATTCTATCAAAATATCATTTCTACAGAAAATGTTGAAAAAGTTTCATTTCTACAAGAAATTTTCTCATAATTTCATTTCTTTAGAAAGTTTAGTCCAAAATTTCACTTCAACAAGAAATTTTAACAAAATTTTAATTTCTATAGAAACTTTTCTCCAAATTTCATTTCTATAGAAACTTTTCTCAAAATTTCATTTTTATAGAGAATTTTGTCAAAATTTCATTTCTATAGAAAATGTTCTCAAAATTTCATTTCTATATAAAATTTTCTCAAAATTTCATTTCTATATAAAATTTTCTCATAATTTCATTTCTTGAGAAATTTTGTCCAAAACTTCATTTCTATAGAAATTTAGTCAAATTTTCATTTCTACAGGAAAATTTTGTTAAAATTTTTGACAAATATTTCGCCTTGGAACGACCACCGAAGCACCGTTCGTTTTGACAATGGGTAGGTTAGGTTACATATAGTGGCAGCCCGATTGTGATACCACAATGGTGAACTTTTCTCTTATCACTAAGTGCAGCTCGATTCCATGTTAAGCTCAATGACAAGGGACCTTCTTTTCATAGACGAGTCCGAACAGCGTTCCACATTGCAGTGAAACCACTTGGAGAAGCTTTGAAACCCTCAGAAATGTCACCAGCATTACTGAGGTGGGATAATCCACTGCTGAAAAACTTTTTGGTGTTTGGTCGAAGCAGGGATCGAAACCACGAACTTGTGTATGCAAGGCAGGCATGCTAAACATTGCACCACGGTGGCGTTTTGCCAATAGGGCCTTGTGTCGGTGGTGATTCCGGTATGTACAGGCAACGTGTCATACAGTGTTAATTTTGTGGAAAATTTGCGACTTTTTTCAAGCCTTGACACTTTGTGTCAAAATTTCATTTCTAAGAAAATGTTGTCAAAACTTTATTACTATAGGAAATTTTGTCAAAATTTTATTTCTATAAAAATTTTTCTCAAAGTTTTATTTCCATAGAAAATTTTGTTAAAATTTTATTTCTATAGAAAATTTTGTCAAAATTTTATTTCTATAGAAAATTGTGTAAAATTTTATTTCTGTCGAAATTTTGTCAAAATTTTATTTCAATAGAAAGTTTTGTCAAAATTCCATTTTTATAGGGAACTTTGTCAAAATTTTATTTCTACATAAAATTTTGTCAAAATTTCATTTTTACTAAAAATTCTGTCAAAACTTCATTTTTACTGAAAATTTTGTAAAAATTTTAATTTCTATAGAAAATTTTGTCAAAATTTTATTTCTATAGAAAATTTTGTCAAAATTTTATTCCTATAGAAAATGTTGTCAAAATTTTATTTCTATAGAAAATGTTGTGAAAATTTTATTTCTATAAAAAATTTTGTCAAAATTTTTTTCTATAGAAAATTTTGTCAAAATTTTATTTCTATAGAAAATTTTGTCAAAATTTTATTTCTATAGAAAATTTTGTCAAAATTTTATTTCTATAGAAAATTTTGTCAAAATTTTATTTCTATAGAAAATTTTGTCAAAATTTTATTTCTATAGAAGATGTTGTAAAAATGTTATTTCTATAGAAATTTTTGTCAATGTTTTATTTCCATAGAAAATTTTGTTAAAATTTTATTTCTATAGAAAATTTTGTCAAAATTTTATTTCTACATAAAATTTTGTCAAAATTTCTTTTCTACATAAAATTCTGTCAAAATTTCATTTTTACTGAAAATTTTGTAAAAATTTTAATTTCTATAGAAATTTTATCAAAATTTTATTTCTGTAGAAAATTTTGTTAAAATTTTATTTCTACAGAAAATTTTGTCAAAATTTTATTTCTATAGAAAATTTTGTCAAAATTTTATTTCTATAGAAAATTTTGTCAAAATTTTATTTCTATAGAAAATTTTGTAAAAATTTTATTTCTATAGAAAATTTTGTCAAAATTTTATTTCTATAGAAAATTTTGTCAAAATTTTATTCCTATAGAAAATTTTGTCAAAATTATAGTTCTATAGAAAATTTTGTCAAAATTTTATTTCTATAGAATATTTTGTCAAAATTTTATTTTTATAGAAAATTTTGTCAAAATTTTATTTCTATAGAAAATTTTGTCAAAATTTTATTTCTATAGAAAATTGTGTAAAATTTTATTTCTATAGAAAATTTTGTCAAAATTTTATTTCTATAGAAAATTTTGTCAAAATTTTATGTTTATAGAAAATTTTGTCAAAATTTTATTTCTATAGAAAATGATGTCAAAATTTTATTTCTACAGAAATTTTTGTCAACGTTTTATTTCCATAGAAAATTTTGTTAAAATTTTATTTCTATAGAAAATTTTGTCAAAATTTTATTTCTATAGAAAATTTTGTCAAAATTTTATTTCTATAGAAAATTTTGTCAAAATTTTATTTCTATAGAAAATTTTGTCAAAATGTTATTTCTATAGAAAATTTTGTCAAAATTTTATTTCTATAGAAAATTTTGTGAAAATTTTATTTCAATAGAAAGTTTTGTCAAAATTCCATTTTTATAGGGAACTTTGTCAAAATTTTATGTCTACATAAAATTTTGTCAAAATTTCATTTTTACTAAAAATTCTGTCAAAACTTCATTTTTACTGAAAATTTTGTAAAAATTTTAATTTCTATAGAAAATTTTGTCAAAATTTTATTTCTATAGAAAATTTTGTCAAAATTTTATTCCTATAGAAAATGTTGTCAAAATTTTATTTCTATAGAAAATGTTGTGAAAATTTTATTTCTATAAAAAATTTTGTCAAAATTTTTTTCTATAGAAAATTTTGTCAAAATTTTATTTCTATAGAAAATTTTGTCAAAATTTTATTTCTATAGAAAATTTTGTCAAAATTTTATTTCTATAGAAAATTTTGTCAAAATTTTATTTCTATAGAAAATTTTGTCAAAATTTTATTTCTATAGAAAATTTTGTCAAAATTTTATTTCTATAGAAGATGTTGTAAAAATGTTATTTCTATAGACATTTTTGTCAATGTTTTATTTCCATAGAAAATTTTGTTAAAATGTTATTTCTATAGAAAATTTTGTCAAAATTTTATTTCTACATAAAATTTTGTCAAAATTTCTTTTCTACATAAAATTCTGTCAAAATTTCATTTTTACTGAAAATTTTGTAAAAATTTTAATTTCTATAGGAATTTTGTCAAAATATTATTTCTATAGAAAATTTTGTTAAAATTTTATTTCTACAGAAAATTTTGTCAAAATTTTATTTCTATAGAAAATTTTGTCAAAATTTTATTTCTATAGAAAATTTTGTCAAAATTTTATTTCTATAGAAAATTTTGTAAAAATTTTATTTCTATAGAAAATTTTGTCAAAATTTTATTCCTATAGAAAATTTTGTCAAAATTATAGTTCTATAGAAAATTTTGTCAAAATTTTATTTCTATAGAATATTTTGTCAAAATTTTATTTTTATAGAAAATTTTGTCAAAATTTTATTTCTATAGAAAATTTTGTCAAAATTTTATTTCTATAGAAAATTGTGTAAAATTTCATTTCTATAGAAAATTTTGTCAAAATTTTATTTCTATAGAAAATTTTGTCAAAATTTTATGTTTATAGAAAATTTTGTCAAAATTTTATTTCTATAGAAAATGATGTCAAAATTTTATTTCTATAGAAATTTTTGTCAACGTTTTATTTCCATAGAAAATTTTGTTAAAATTTTATTTCTATAGAAAATTTTGTCAAAATTTTATTTCTATAGAAAATTTTGTCAAAATTTTATTTCTATAGAAAATTTTGTCAAAATGTTATTTCTATAGAAAATTTTGTCAAAAGTTTATTTCTATAGAAAATTTTGTGAAAATTTTATTTCTATAGAAAATTTTGTCAAAATTTAATTTCTATAGAAAATTTTGTCAAAATTTTATTTTTATAGAAAATTTTTTCAAAATTTCATTATTATAGAAAATTTTTTCAAAATTTCATTTCTGCAGAAAATATCAATATTTCATTCCTATAGAAAATTGTCTCATTATTTCATTACTTTAGGAAATTTTCATTTCTACAGCAAATTTTGCCAAAATTTTAATTTCTATAGAAACTTTTTTCCGCAGAGCCACTTTCGTGTAATGGTTTTTTCTATCAGTTGAAGACCATAATTCTACTTTTAAACAACTAACCACTCTGTATAATATTATTTAATGAAAAGTTCAAATTAAAATTGGACGTAAATGCGAGAGTCCAAAAGAAAACTGATGGTGGTGAAATTCTGAATCGATCTAGCGATGTCCGTCCGTCCATCCGTCTGCTGAAATCACACAAACTTCCGAACAAAACAAGCTGTCGACTTGAAACTTCGTACAGGTATTTGTTATTAATGTACGTCAGATGGTATTGTAAATGGGCAATATCGCACTCCCAGATTTGTTTTGCGGAGCCTCTTGGAAGAACACCTTTCATCCGATCCGATTGGAATTTGGTACGCGATGTTGGTACATGCCCTCTAACAACCATACAAAAATTGGTCCATATCGAGACATAATTACCCTACGGGAATTGGATCAATCCCAGAAGCTTACAGGGCCAGTCCTTGATATGTATGAACCAGTCCCAGTTCTGATCAAATGAGCCGAGGTAAGACCCTATGCCCCATTTGAGGACGATCGAATTTAAACAGCGTCCTGGACTTTGCTCACAAAAATACAACAACAGACAAACAGACGGACATCGGTAAATCGACTCAGAATTTAACCCTAAGATGATTGGTATACTAAACGTTTGGTCTCAGACTGATCCTTTTTGGCGTTACATACAAATACTTCATGGACCTTCTCAGCCCATATCTCATACTTACCAAACGGTCTTCATCGGGTCGCAAAACAATTTTGGCACATGCCTTCATGTGATACCGTACAAATGGTGAATTAATTGTGGCCAAATGCAACAAATAACTAAACAGGATATACAGTGTGGAGGTGAAGAAGAAAATGACCGTTGACACACGGTCATTTTGTATCAATAGCTTGGTACCAACACGATTGGAAGACACTAGGAAACCGGCCAAACTCTCACCCGTCATAACAGCCTGTGTATAACGTTTGGGAAACATACTAGCAAATCCATAGAAACTCGATTGTTGAACTGTAAAACCAAAAACAAAAATCCATTAAATCAGAAAAAAATGCCCATCCCAACACAATACTCACCTGTACATCCAATGGCCACTAACGAAACTGCTGCCAAATTGACAGTATAAGCTGTATTGGCAGCAAACATATGCCAAGCCACCTCACATACGGCCACAAATACCAATGTCGTAAAGGACACTATATAGCCGAACATAACTCGCACCCTAAAGGGTGCCAACGAAAGGAAAACATTATTCAATAGTACCGTGCCAAATGCCACCACAATGTACGTCATGGACATATCCAAAGCCACAGATCGTCCAGGAAAACGTGCTTGCCAATAGTCCGCAGCAATTATGAAACTAAAAATAGATAACAAGGGGAAAAACCAAACGAACTCTGTATTGTCAAAATCTAATTTCACAAAAAAAAAAATATTGAGGAAATTTAGAAAATCAATAAATGGAAGTTGTAACCACATGAAGCATGAAGTACAGCAGGTCCTTCATGCTTCATGCCGTTACAACTTCCATTTATTGATTTTCTAAAATAAAGAGAATATTTTCAAATTAAATTTCTATCAAGCGTTAATGTCTAAACGTTCCGAAATAAAAATAAAGTGAATTAAATCTATAGAAATATAATTTTAATAAAATTATATATATATATATATAGAAATAAACATTTCCATAGAAATAAAATTTTGCAAAAATTTCTATAGAAATAAAATTTTTCGAAAATTTTCTATGATAATAAAATTTTGCGAAAATTTTCTATATATTTCTATATCAATAAAATTTTGCAAAGTTGTCTATTCTATAGAAATAAAATTTTGACAAAATTTTGTATAGAAATAAAATTTTAAGAAAATTTTCTATAGAAATAAAATTTTGACAAAATTTTCTATAGGAATAAAATTTGGACAAAAGTTTCTATAGAAATAAAATTTTGACAAAAATTTCCATAGAAATAAAAATTTTACAAAATTTTCTATAGAAGTAAAATTTTAAGAAAAATTTCCATAGAAATAAAAATTTGACAAAATTTTCTATAGAAATAAAATTTTGACAAAATTTCCTATAGAAATAAATTTTTGACAAAATTGTCCAGAGAAATAAAATTTGTGCAACAATTTTCTATGCAAATAAAATTTTGACAAAATTTTCTATGGAAATAAACTTTTGACAAAATTTTCTATAGAAATAAAATTTTGCACAAATTTTCCTACAGAAATAAAATTTTGCAAAATCTTCTATAGAAATAAAATTTTAAGAAAATTTTCCATAGAAATAAAATTTTTTTACAACATTTTCTATAGAAGTAAAATTTTCCGCAGAAATAAAAATTTGACAAAATTTTCTATAGAAATAAAATTTTGACAAAATTTTCTATAGAAATAAAATTTTAAGAAAAGTTTCCATAGAAATAAAAATTTGACAAAAATTTCTATAGAAATAAAGTTTTGACAAAATTTTCTATGAAAATAAACTTTTGACAAAATTTTCTATAGAAACAAAATTTTGCACTAATTTTCCTATAGAAATAAAATTTTAACAAAGTTTTCTATAGAAATAAAATTTTGACAAAATTTTCTATAGAAATAAAATTTTAAGAAAATTTTCCATAGAAATAAACATTTGACAAATTTTTCTATAGAAATAAAATTTTGACAAAATTCTCTATATAAACAAAAATGTTGACAAAATTTTCTATAGAAATAACATTTTCTATAGAAATAAAATTTTGAAAAAAAAATCTATATAAATAAATTTTTGACAAAATTTAATATAGAAATAAAATTTTGCAAAAATTTTCTATAATAATACAATTTTGAAAAATGTTCGATAGCAATAAAATTTTGACAAAGTTTTCTATAGAAATAATATATTGACAAAATTTTCTATAGAAATGAAATTTTGCAAAACTTTTCTGTAGAAATAAAAATTTGACAAAATTTTCTATAGAAATAAAATTTTAAGAAAATTTTCCATAGAAATAAAAATTTTAAAAAATTTTCTATAGAAATAAAATTTTGACAAACATTTCTATAGAAATAAAATTTTGACAAAATTTTCTATAGAAATACAATTTTAAGAAAAATTTCCATAGAAATAAAAATTTGACAAAATTTTCTATAGAAATAAAGTTTTACAAAATTTTCTAATTTCTAAAATTTGGCAACAATTTTCTGTAATAAAATTTTGCAAAAATTTTCGATAGAAATAAAATTTTGACAAAGTTTTCTATAGAAATAATATATTGACAAAATTTTCTATAGAAATGAAATTTTGCAAAATTTTGCTGTAGAAATAAAATTTTGACAAAATTTTCTACAGAAATAAAATTTTAAGAAAATTTTCCATAGAAATAAAAATTTTCTATAGAAATATAATTTTGACAAAAATTTCTAAAGAAATAAAATTTTGACAAAATTTTCTATAGAAATACAATTTTAAGAAAAATTTTCATAGAAATAAAAATTTGACAAAATTTTCTATAGAAATAAAATTTTGACAAATTTTTCTATAGAAATAAAATATTCCACAAATTTTCCAATAGAAATAAAATTTTGCACAAAGTTTTCTATAGAAATAAAATTTTGACAAAATTTTCTATAGAAATAACATTTTAAGAAAATTTTCCCTAGAAATAAACATTTGACAAAATTTTCTATAGAAATAAAATTTTAAGAAAATTTTCCCTAGAAATAAAAATTTGGCAAAATTTTCTATAGAAATAAAATTTTGACAACATTTTCTATAGGAATAAAATTTGGACAAAAGTTTCTATAGAAATAAAATTTTGACAAAAATTTCCATAGAAATAAAAATTTTACAAAATTTTCTATAGAAGTAAAATTTTAAGAAAAATTTCCATAGAAATAAAAATTTGACAAAATTTTCTATAGAAATAAAATTTTGACAAAATTTTCTATAGAAATAAAATTTATATAGAAATAAAAACATGACAAAATATTCTATAGAAATAAAATTTTGACAAAATTTCCTATAGAAATAAAATTTTGACAAAATTTCCTATAGAAATAAAATTTTGACAAAATTTTCTATAGAAATAAAATTTTGCACAAATTTTCCTATAGAAATAAAATTTGGCAAAAATTTTCTATAATAATAAAATTTGGCAAAAATTTTCTATAATAATAAAATTTTGCAAAAATTTTCGAAATAAATAAAAATTTGACAAAATTTTCTATAGAAATAAAATTTTAAGAAAATTTTCCCTAGAAATAAAAATTTCACAAAATTTTCTATAGAAATAAAATTTTGACAAAATTTACTATAGAAATACAATTTTGACAAAATTTCCTATAGAAATAAAATTTTGCAAAAATTTTCGATAGAAATAAAATTTTGACAAAGTTTCCTATAGAAATAAAATTTTAAGAAAATTTTCCATAGAAATAAAAATTTGACAAAATTTTTTATAGAAATAAAATTTTGACAAAATTTTCTATGGAAATAAACTTTTGACAAAATTTGCACAAATTTTCCTATAGAAACAAAATTTTGCAAAAATTTTCGATAGAATAAAATTTTGACAAAGTTTTCTATAGAAATAATATATTGACAAAATTTTCTATAGAAGTAAAATTTTAAGAAAATTCTCTAAGAAATAAAAATGTGACAAAATTTTCTATGGAAATGAAAAAATTGCAAAAATTTTCTATGGAAATAAAATTTTGACAAAATTTTCTATAGAAATAAAATTTTGACAAAATTTTCTATAGCAAACAAAGTTTGACAAATTTTCTATAGAAATAATTTTTTTTGTTACTGTTGGTTTCTCTTCAATCATTATTGTTGTTTTTGATCTCAGCTTAAAACCATGCATTGACTAAACTACAAGTGTAGCTTAACCAACAGAGGAAAAGTATGCTTGTCAAATCTTAAGTTGAGATCAAAAACAACAATAATGATTGAAGAGAAACCAACAATAACAAACAAAACGAATGAAAATAGAGGAAGCACGCTCAAAAACAAACCCAGCCAACTACGTTCAAATCGATGATTTGAGTTTGGCAAAGGAAAAGAGATATGCTTGCAAATTTGTTTAGGCAGTAGCCGACTATCAAACCTTTTTTCGGAAGGTTCGAGTGTATAGAAAATTCTGAAAATGGGTTGGTAGTTTTGCTGCAAGTAGAGGATGCTGATGTGGAATGTGGTAATTCCGAAACAGCTGTACATCCAACCATCTTGCAGTACATAGGGCTTTGCCTAAATAGATTTAACAAGCATACTTTTCCTCTGTTGGTTAAGCTACACTCGTAGTTTAGTCAATGCATGGTTTTAAGCTGAGATCAAAAACAACAGAAATAAAATTTTGCAAAAATTTTCTATAGAAATAAAATGTTGGCAAAATTTTCTATAGAAATAAAAATTTGCAAAAATTTTCTATAGAAATAAAATTTTGATAGAATTTTCTATGAAAATAAAATTTTTCAAAAATTGTCTATAGAAATAAAATTTTGCAAAAATTTTCTATAGAAATAAAATTTTGCAAAAATTTTCTATAGAAATAAAACAAATTACAAATTGTACCTCGAAGGCTATCTTCGTGGACCTAAACCTATTGCTAATCAAATAGGATTCAAATCAAAATAATACATTTTCATAATAGAACTCATAATATTTTCCTCCTCCAATGGGATGGGTAGGTGATTAGAATCTAAGACTTCCCCTTCTGGGGGTATTCTACAAGTGCATTAATGTTCTATGAAACAGTGGCAACCTTTCCAAAGATATTTGGAAAGGTTGGCACCATGATCATGGTCATTGTGAAAACGGTCACTTACCTACGGTGGAATCACACTACCATTAGAAGAACAAGTGTTATTTTATTTTGTGTAATCCCATAGCATAATATAATAATGACAGCTATGAATCATGAGATAAGTGTCACCTATCCATGATGCCATTCAAACGCTATGTGTGAGACATGACAACGAACAATATTCGGCAAAAAAAACTAACATCCACATAAAATGTATCTGCATACAAAGCACAGTGGACTAAAGTCATCAAATTCGTAATGAAAATATTAATAGGCTCTTATCCGAGAGTAAGTATGAAATGACAGAGAAAGATAGTAAACTACCCTATTATATCTACTGCAGGGAGATTTTCTCAAAATTTTATTTCAGTAGTGATTTTTGTCAAAATTTTATTTCTTTAAAAATTTTTGTCAAAACTTTATTCTATGGAAAATTTAGTCAAAATTTTATTTTTATAGATTTTTTTTTTCCAAATTTTATTTCTATAGAATAGTTTGTCAAAATTTTTGTTTATATAGAGAATTTTGTCAAAATTTTATTTCTATAAAAAATTTTTTACATTTTATTTCTATAGAAAATTCTGTCAAAATTTTATTTCTACAGAAAATTTTGTCAAAATTTTATTTCCACAGAAAATTTTTGCAAAATTTTATTTCTATGGAAAATTTTTGCAAAATTTTATTTCTTTAGAAAATATTTGCAAAATTTTGTTTCTATAGAAAATTTATGCAAAATTTTATTTCTATAGAAAATTTTTGCAAAATTTTATTTCTATAGAAAATTTTTGCAAAATTTTATTTCTATAGAAAATTTTTGCAAAATTTTATTTCTAAAGAAATTTTTGCAAAATTTTATTTCTATAGAACATTTTTGCAAAATTTTATTTCTATAGAAAATTTTTGCAAAATTTTATTTCTATAGAAAATTTAGTCAAAATTGTATTGTTATTTCTATAGTGATTTTTGTCAAAATTTTATTTCTGTAAAAGTTTTTGTCAAAACTCTATTCTATGGAAAATTTTGTTAAAATTTTATTTTTATAGAAAATTTTGTCAAAATTTTATTTCTATAGAAAATTTTGTCAAAATTTTATTTCTATAGAAAACTTTCCCAAAATTTCCCAAAAATTTTGTCCACATTTTATTTTCATTGAAAATTTTGTAAAAATTTTATTTCTATAGAAAATTTTGTCAAAATATTATTTCTATAGAGAATTTTGTCAAAATTTTATTTCTATAGAAAATTTTTGCAAAATTTTATTTCTGTAGAGAATTTTGTCAAAATTTTATTTCTATAGAAAATTTTTGCAAAATTTTATTTCTATAGAGAATTTTGCCTAAATTTCATTTCTTTAAAAAGTTCTATAGAACATTTTATCAATTTTTTTTTTCTATAGAGGATTTTGTCAAAATTTTATTTCAATAGTGATTTTTGTCAAAATTTTATTTCTGTAAAAATTTTTGTCAAAACTTTATTCTATGGAAAATTTAGTCAAAATTTTATTTCTATAGAAAATTTTGTCCAAATTTTATTTCTATAGAAAACTTTCCCAAAATTTTTGTCCAAATTTTATTTCTATAGAAAATTTTTGCAAAATTTTATTTCTAAAGAAATTTTTGCAAAATTTTATTTCTATAGAAAATTTTTGCAAAATTTTATTTCTATAGAGAATTTTGTCAAAATTTTATTTCTATAGAAAATAAATAAATAAATATTATTTCTATAAAATGTACTATAGAACATTTTGTCAAATTTTGTTCTATAGAGGATTTTGTCAATATTTTATTTCTTTAGAGATTTTTATCAAAATTTTATTTCTGTAGAAAGTTTTGTCAAAAATTTTTTTTATGGAAAATTTTGGCAAAATTTTATTTCTATGGAATATTTTGTCAAAATTTTATTTCTATAGAGAATTTTGCCTAAATTTCATTTCTTTAAAATGTTCTATAGAACATTTTATCAATTTTTTTTCAGAGGATTTTGTCAAAATTTTATTTCATGATTTTTGTCAAAATTTTATTTCTGTAAAAATTTTTGTCAAAACTTTATTCTATGGAAAATTTAGTCAAAAATTTTATTTCTATAGAAAATTTTGTCCAAATTTTATTTCTATAGAAAACTTTCCCAAAATTTTTGTCCAAATTTTATTTCTATAGAAAATTTTGTCTAAATTTTATTTCTATAGAGAATTTTGTCAAAATTTTATTTCTATAGAAAATTTTTGTAAAATTTTATTTCTATAGAGAATTTTGTCAACATTTTATTTCTATAGAACATTTTGTCAAAATTTTATTTCTGTTAAAATTTTTGTCAAAACTTTATTCTATGGAAAATTTTTGCAAAATTTTATTTCTATAGAAATCAAAATCTTATTTCTATAGAAAATTTTGTAAAGTTTTTATTTCGATACAAATTTTTGTAAACTTTTTTTATTGATTTTTTTTGGTCAAACTTTTATTTCTATAGATAATTGTTTGTATCCAAATTTACTACCTTTGTGATAATAATACCATGTTTTTGCCTTTTTGGGGGCACTGTGCAATAGCAAACCTCGAGCATGAGGGCGCAATTTATGTGCACCCACCTACACCGCAACAAAACGGCCAAACACTGACCTATTCCAAAAACTAAATTTCATTTGCATATCTAACTAAAGCTAGAACAATTTGATAGATTGCTCTAGGGTCGGTGGTAAATGCCACTAGGGTTGATGGTAAATGCCTTGATTAATGGCCATATATTCTCAATACTACTCACCTATTATAGGGTAATACAAATCCAATGCCGGCTGCCAACATAGCCAAATAGACCATATGCTTTTGGTCTTTAGGTGCACGTACATCATTCTCTGGACTATCCATGGGTTCGTGACGTATACCGGAACTGCGACCCTCCAATGGTTCATATGTGGTTGATTGTGTGGATTCCATGGTAAGAGCGAGTGTTTACACACCCTTTATCCGTTAGCAAGAGTTGTTATCCAATAGCTAGCTCTCCTGCTGGTGGTTATTCAGTTGATGTATTTATTTGTATGGCATATAGAGGACTTGTCCAATGTAATCGTGAAGTATATGCGTGTGTGTATGATACAGAGTCAAACACTCACGGCACACACACACACAATCTCCCGCAAACCGGGGAAAAACGAAAAAATAACCTCACCTATCGTGGCGTTAACATCGACTAGCATACACAACGAATGAGGAATTTACGTGCAGTAGTACTTAAAACCGGATATTATGCACAAACGGTTCGCACACAATATCATACACACACATGCATAAATAAATGCGTATCCGGCACTTAAAGGAAACGCAAGCGAATAAACAGTCCTACAAACCGAACGACCTATACAAGAATGCAAAATAACGGCACACCGAATTTCACAAATCACACGTTGTTGGCGTTGCTGTTGTTATTGCAAATGTACACTCTATGGTAAGACATACAGAGAGAAGAGACAAATAGAGAGACTGTTATTTAGTATTTTTGTTTCAAATGTTAGTGGAATCTCTTTACCTTAGAAATTTGTTTGCCCTTTATCTTATATTTGTGGCGTTGAGTGTTTTCTGTGATTCTTAGTTTGTTTTTGTTTTTCTATTCTTTTGTTTTCCTATAGATCTTTGCAATTTTTCAGACATTTGGGCGCTGCTGCATTTGATGGAAATTTGTCAACTCACTCTCTCTCTCTCTCGCTCTTTCTTTGTTGCTTTCTTCACAAAACCGAAGGGCAAGAACTAACCACCCAAACAAAATACAAACACTAAACAAAACAAAATGATTTGGATTTTATTTAAAGCTTTGTTATAGTATAAGGTGTCGGTGTACAAGAACGGTGTTGCCAGATCTTAAGGGATTTTTAGGCATTTAGGGGAGTCATGCAAACAGAGAATGAAGCCGGCCCATTTTTGTCGGCGGCGGCTGACACTAAATTTTCAGCGGCTTGTTGGCTAAGCCGATAAAAAATTGTCTATTCGGTGGCGCAAAATTATCTATTATAAAATCAATTTGAAGTTTTCCGAATTGTAATGAGATTAGTTGTACAACCAATCTTACAATCAAATTTTCATTTCATTCAAATTTTTTGAACTAACTTTTTTTTAACTATTATAGCAACTTGATATTAATTTATTGAAGGTGGAAAGTTCAAAGTTTTGGCAAAAACTATAACAAATATTATTAAATTTTTCTGATATAAATCAATATTTTAGATTAATTGGCGGCTAAATTTGAGTCGAGATGAGTCGACATATTCAGCGGCGGCGTCGACTGCTAAAAACGGGTCGGCGACGACTAAAATCGGCGGCGCGACTCGGCAGCTTCATTCTCTGCATGCAATATATGGAAAATTTTTAATGGATTATATCATAAAAGTGGGTACTAAGTTCGAGTTGAGCAGCTAAAATTAAAAGTAAAAGCAAAATTAAAAGTATTTGGACAAATTTCTTTGTAATTTTAAAAGGAATGATACAAAGCAAAATTTGAAATATATTTTTTTTTAATTATTAAAGAAAAGTATTCGTGAAAAAATTGCATTTAGCGCAACAATGCGAACTTAATATCGGGCTTAAGTCTCTAAATACTACCATAACCTGAAAAGAAAATTTAGGCTTATATTACAAAATTTAAAAAAAAAATATTTTAGTATTTTTTGTTTTTAGTTATTTTTTTTTTTTTTTTTTTTGTAATTGCTTGATACAAACATGTTAATAATTTTTATCATCTTGAAAAAAAATTTTAAACAATAATTTTTTTCTGTTTAGTAAAATTGAATATTTTGGATGAAAAATTTTGTAATTAAAAATTGTTAAAATGTCTTTTGGGCTATATGAAGTTCTAGACAGATACAATTTAAATAAAATTTACTCATTTGAGAAAATTATGAACTCAGTTTTAGCAAACGTCATCCATTTTAGGAAAATATGAACTATTTTCATATTTAGAAAAATTGCGTATTTCATTTGTATAAAACTTTTTTTTCTCACTTTTCGTTCACGTCATTAAAGTATGCAAAAAATAATTAAAATAAGAAATTTTTGGTTTTCAAATTTGAACAAATTGAACTAAAATCAACTAATTTTCATGAACTAAAATAAAATTAAATGGGCTATTAAAATTTCTGGGGTCAGAGAAGGAATATGAAAATGGAAAAAGTTCGTGTATAAAATTATTAACACGCCTTTAGTGCTATATGAAGTTAAAGAAAAATACAATTTAAATAAAATTTACTTATTATAGAAATTTACGAACACAATTTAGGTAAAATTGGCTTATTAAAGAAAATATATATAAACTATTTTGTATGAATATCGAATTTGTTAAAATTTTGTACTATCTTCTCACGTTTAGTTCACATTATTCAAGTTAGCAAAGATGAATTAGGACATTTTCCTCATATTTTGGCATAATTTTACTACAATCAATTTTTATTTTATGATCTAAAATAAGTAAAGATAAATCTTCTATAGAAAATTTTATTGTTGTCCATTGTTAAACTAATGCGAAAATTAAAAAAGGCTTAGTTAATTTTGAAAAAAAAAATAAAATATTTTCCCTAGCCCAATGAAACTTTATTTATTTCAAGTATGTCTCAAAATTTTTTTTATTTCATGTATGTCTCAAAAATCCAATGACCATACGCTAATAGAAAAAATTTCGTTCCAAAATCGTGAACGAACGGTAACAAAATGAAACGGAAACGTTCATGAAAAATCAAAACGAAATGTTCATGGTTTTGTCCACGGGCATTCACGATTTTGACGTTCTTATGGCAACTCCAAAATCGTGAACGAACGGTAACAAAATGAAACGGGAATGTTCACGAAAAATTAAAACGAAATGTTCATGGTTTTGTCCGCGGACATTCACGATTTCATGAACGGCTTTCGTTTTTCTTTGGCTATGAAAAGTCTTAAAATATTCCTTAGTCGTTCGATGGTCCATTTTGCTAAGGCGACGCGTATGGAGCAGACAATCTAGGTTTGAGTCACAGTAGCGGATTTTTTGTTTTTATAAATTCATAAGCAATACGTTTAGAACATGGACGCTGGTTGTTGTATTGGCAACACATGGTGTCATTTTATCGTTGTCACATAGACATAGACCGTTCTTCGTTTGACACCACATATGTGTTGATTCACTTTCATGAACGGATCGTGTGCACCCCGTTCATGATTTTTTTCTATGGCTATATACCAAATTCCAACTAGATGGGATAAAATTTGCACTTCCTGGAAGATCACGAATTCAAATCTGGGAATCGGTTTATGTGGGGGCTAAATCGCATGAATTATGCTTCTCCAAGAGCATGCACACGCCAAATCTATGAATCGGTTTATATGGGGACTATATATAATTATAGACAGATACGGACAAATTTTTGCATGGTTGTTGAAGACCATAGACTAACACCCCGTACCAACTTTCAAACGGACCGGATGAATTTTGCTCCTCCTAGAGGATCTGCTAGCCAAATCTGTGGATCGGTTCATATGGGGGTTATTTATAATTATGAACCGATATGAACCATATTTTGCATGGTTGTTGAAGACCATAGACTAACACCCGTACCAAATTTCAACCGGATCGATGAAATTTGCTCCTACAAAAGTCTCCGGAGGTCAAAACTGTGGATCGGCTTTTATGAGAGCTATATATTATTATGGACCGATATGAACCATTTTTGCATGATTATTGAAGACTAAATGCCTACACCACGTATCAAATTTCAACCAGATCGGATGAAGTTTTCTCTTTCAAGAGGTCCGGGGATCGGTTAATATGGGGGTTATATGTAATTATAGACCGATACGGACCAATTTTTGCATCATTGTTGAAGACCATAGACCAACACCACGTACCAAATTTCAAACGGATCGGGTGAAATTTGCTTCTCTAAGAGGCTCCGCAAGCCAAATCTGGGGGTCGATTTATATGGGGGCTATACGTAAAAGTGGTCCAATATGGCCCATTTGCAATACCATTCAACCTACATTAATAACAACTACTTATGCCCAGTTTCAAGTCGATAGCTTCTTTCGTTCGAAAGTTAGCATGATTTTAAAAAACGGACGTGTAAAATCTGGGGACGATCTGTCCGTCCCCAGATTTTACTTTTTGAACCCAGTGGAGAAGCAAATTTCATCCGATTTGGTTTAAATTTGGTACGTGATGTTAGCCTATGACCTATAACAACCATGCATTGGTTCATATCGGCCCATAGCACCCATATCCATATCGGCCCATAGCGCCCATATAAACCAATCCCAAGATTTGATTTCTACACAATCCATGGTGGAGTGAACATAAGAATCGGGCTGGCCGAACCAACGGCCGTTAATACTATTCAATATCTCAGTTTAAAGATTATTTCTTAAAATCAAAAATGTTTTTCTCAACTTTAAGGAAATTTTCCTTATTCCAATATTCGCGTTCTAAAATTAATGAATTTTTTTTAAGAAAACATTTCATGAAATTTCTTCATAATATTGTGTAAATTGCTTGACTTAAAAATTATACGGCATAATCATTAATCTTATGCCAATATTGTTATTTTCCAGTCTTTTTTTTTTAATATTTATAATGTAAACATCTTTATATTATTGGGTATTTCTAATATAACCTCTCAACAGAGGCCTCAGTCATCTGGCAACACCGTTATTCACCACCACCTTATAGACATGACCTAACAGCAGTCAGATGATGACTGACTGAGAGTGTGAGAATTATGAGAGTATTACCGAATAAATGAGTGATTCGCCAGCAACCAAAAAAAAACAGGAATACTAGCAATCAGAGAGGGTGATAATAGATTTTTTTCCAAATGATATTTGTTTATAGAGAATAGCTTAATTTCATCATTTTTATTAATTCATCGTTGAAGACAATTTATTTTTTTTCCATTTAAATTATGTTTTAACCAAAGAAGTTGGTATGTGATGTTTTTTTTTTGTAACACTTGTTTTGTAACCAGCGGTTTAAACTATTTTTTTCACATTATTAAGGCGTTTTTATGATGACACAAAATATTGATATTTAAATGGAGCAACACTTTAAAAACCAAAAACGTTTACAATTTAAAATTTTATTTCAAATTATTTTTAGTTTTTCTTTTTTAATTTTATTTAACAAAATTTATATGAGAAACTTTCAAGATTTAATTTTTTTAGAATTTCTTCTGGTATTCTTTAGACCGTGTTGTCAGAATGTATTTTCTTCGGTGTTTGAGGGAATAATTTTGCGCATGTTTCACAAGTAAACATAGTAAAGATGACAAAAAACTGTTAAAGGGCTGTTAATTAACATATAGTTATCGATAAAAGCCCAAGGCCGTTGCCAATCACGTGGATGTTATTGGTTGGCTACACTAGTTCAGACAATAACCTTGAAAAGTAACAAATAATGTTCTATATAAAAAAATAACGAATAAGAAACAAAAAAACTCAAAAATTTTATAAATTGGATCGCCAATAATTATTAAAACTAATGGTTTCAAAACAAGTTGAATTCAAACAATTCCAAAGCACTCAGTAAAAAGCAACGATAATTTTTATAGCCGATTTAACTTTGTTTCAAGATATTTGTTCATGAAAACTGGTTGATTTTAATTAAATTTTGCCAAATGTATGAAATTGTTTCTTAATTTAATTTCTTTTTGCCTAGTTTAAAGATATGAACTAAAAATTAGAAAAAAGGGAGGAACAGAAAACTAACAAATCAACAGAAATGCTATATATCTAAAGGCGACTGCCTTTACAACTAATGTTCAATAACATTTGGGTTCAACAGTGAAAATAGTGGTTGTTTTTTTTTTTTACAACTATTAGGAGATTTTAATAATCTGAACGGAGCACTATCACTGGCCTATTTTTTCAAGCCTCAGACATAAACAGGTATACAAATCTGGCAATTCTACTCTTACTTTTGACTATTCCACTGAGAGCACAGAGAGAGAGAGAGGAAGAGATTGTAAATGATTTGTAACGGTATTTTAAAATATCAGTAATTCAGCATTCTCCCTCTCTCCCTTTGCTGCTGGTACTTATTTACTTCCATAAATTCCAAAAATCATTTGTACTAATGTATTTGTGCCATTAATATTAAATTTTGTAAAGTGTTGTCCAAAAAATAAAGTGTTGTCAAAAAAATAAAATAATATTTATTTATTTACAATGAGCATACAAGATGAAAGTTTTCCCTACGATGATTTGGAGATGTCACAAAATTCAGGTCATCAACGTATGGTATTTCCACATCATAATCCACGTCGTAATGTTTTACAGACAAATCGTGTGGGTAGTGATGGTGATGGTCCAGACTCTACGGATGCTGAAGGGGGCTGCAATGGTTTCTCAGCCCCATCTTCTCCAAGGCATATTAATGATTCGGCCCATTCATCGAATGAAGATGTGGCAGAGTTCGAGACAAGTGGAAAAACTAATGCCAGCGATCCACAAGGTAATAGCTCTGTTCGCGTATTCTTGCAGTAAATAACGTATGCATTAAAAACCAACAAATTAAATTAAACTTTTTGAAAATATTGAACATAAAGAAAATTTTGTTTCTATAGAAAATTTTATTTTTATTGAAAATTTTATTTCTATGGAATATTTTCACAAAATTTTATTTCTATAGAAAATTTTCACTAAATTTTATTTCCATAGAAAATTTTCACAAAATTTTATTTTTATAGAAAATTTTCACAAAATTTTATTTTTATAGAAAATTTTCACTAAATTTTATTTCCATAGAAAATTTTCACAAAATTTTATTTCTATAGAAAATCTTGTGAAAATTTTATTTCTATAGAAAATTTTGTCAAAATTTTATTTCAATACAAAATTTTGACAAAATTTAATTTCTATTTTTGACAAAATTTTCCTAGAAACATTTCCATGAAATATAGAAAATTTTTGCAAAATTTTACTGCCAAAGAAAATTTGTCAAAATTTTGTTTTCCATCGAAAATTTTCACAAATATTTTTTTCTATAGAAAATTTTCTCAAAATTTTATTTCCATAGAAAATTTTGTCAAAATTTTATTTCAATACAAAATTTTGACAAAACTTAATTTCTATCGAAAAATTTTTCAAAATTTTGATTTTCTAGAAACTTTTTGCAAAATTTTATTTCTATATAAAACTTTGTCAAAACTTTATTTCCATAGAAAATTTTCTCAAAATTTTATTTCGATAGAAAATTTTGGCAACATTTTATTTCTATAGAAAATTTTGTTAACATTTTATTTTCTATAAAAAATTGTTGCTAAATTTTATTTCTATAGAATATTTTGCAAAAATTTTATTTCAATACACAATTTTGTCAAAATTTTGATTTTTATAGAAACTTTTTGCAAAATTTTATTTCTATATAAAATTTTGTCCAAATTTTATTTCTATATAAAATTTTGTCAAAATTTTATTTCTATAGAAAATTTTGTCAAAATTTTATTTCTATAGAAAATTTTGTTAAAATTTTATTTCTATAGAAAATTTTGTTAAAATTTTATTTCTATTGAAAATTTTCTCAAAATTTTATTTCTATAGAAAATTTTGGCAACATTTTATTTCTATAGAAAATTTTTGAAAAATTTTATTTCTATAGAAAATTTTTGCAAAATTTTATTTCTATAGAAAATTTTTGCAAAATTTTATTTCTATAGAAAATTTTTGCAACATTTTATTTCTATAGAAAATTTTTGCAAAATTTTATTTCTATAGAGAATTTTGTCAAAATTTTATTTCTATAGACAATTTGGTCAAATTTTATTTCTATAGAAAATTTTGTCAAAATTTTATTTCTATAGAAATTTTTGTCAAAATTTTATTTCTGTAGAAAATTTTCTAATAGAAAATGTAGATAAAATTTTGTCAAAATTTTATTATTTTTATTTTAGAATATTTTCTCAAAAATGTTATTTCCATAGACTATTTTCTCAAAAATTTTATTTCTATAGAATTTTATGTCAACATTTTATTTCTATAGAAAATGTTCGCAAAATTTTACTTCTATAGAAAATTTTATATAATTTCAAAGTTTGTCAAAATTTTATTTCTATAGAAAACTTTCGCAAAATTTTATTTCTATAGAATTTTATGTCAAAATTTTATTTCTATAGAAAACTTTCGCAAAATTTTATTTCTAGGGAAAATTTTGTCAAAATTTTATTTCTATAGAAAATTTTCACTAAATTTTATTTCCATAGAAAATTTTCACAAAATTTTATTTTTATAGAAAATTTTCAAAAAATTTTATTTTTATATAAAATTTTGTCAATATTTTATTTCTATAGAAAATCTTGTGAACATTTTACTTCTATAGAAAATTTTGTCAAAATTTTATTTCTATATAAAATTTTGTCAATATTTTATTTCTATAGAAAATTTTGTCAATTTTATTTCTATAGAAAATTTTGTCAAAATTTTATTTCTATAGAAAATTTTCGCAAAATTTTATTGCTATAGAAAATTTTGTCAATATTTTATATCTATAGAAAATTTTTGTCAAAATGTTATTTGTATAGAAAATGTTCGCAAAATTTTATTTCTAGGGAAAATTTTGTCAAAATTTTATTTCTATAGAAAATTTAGTCACAATTTTATTTTTATAAAAAATGTTGTCTAAATTTTTATTTTGCAAAAATTTTATTTCTATATAAAATTTTGTCAAAATTTTATTTTAGATAAAATTTTGTCAAAATTTTATTTCTATAGCAAATTTTGTCAAAATTTTATTTCTATATAAAATTTTGTCAATATTTTATTTCTATAGAAAATTTTGTCAATATTTTATTTCTATAAAAAATTTTGTCAAAATTTAATTTCTATAGAAAATTTAGTCACAATTTTATTTTTATAAAAAAATTTTGTCAAAATTTTATTATTTTTATTTTAGAATATTTTCTCAAAAATGTTATTTCCATAGAATATTTTCGCAAAAATGTTATTTCTATAGAATTTTATGTCAAAATTTTATTTCTATAGAAAATTTTTGATTTACTTCTATAGAAAATTTTACATAATTTCAAAGTTTGTCACAATTTTATTTCTATAGAATTTTATGTCAAAATTTTATTTTTATAGAATTTTATGTCAAAATTTTATTTCTATAGAAAATGTTGTCAAAATTTTATTTCTATAGAAAATTTTCACTAAATTTTATTTCCATAGAAAATTTTCACAAAATTTTATTTCTATAGAAAACTTTCGCAAAATTTTATTTTTATAGAAAATTTTCACAAAATTTTATTTTTATAGAAAATTTTTGTAAAATTTTGTTTCTATAGAAAATCTTGTGAAAATTTTACTTCTATAGAAAATTTTGTCAAAATTTTATTTCTATATAAAATTTTGTCAATATTTTATTTCTATATAAAATTTTGTCAATATTTTATTTCTATAGAAAATCTTGTGAACATTTTACTTCTATAGAAAATTTTGTCAAAATTTTATTTCTATAGAAAATTTAGTCACAATTTTATTTTTATAAAAAAATTTTGTCAAAATTTTTATTTTTATAGAAAATTTTTTCAAAATTTTATTTCTATAGATAATTTTGTCAGATTTTTATTTTATAGAAAATTTTTTCAAAATTTAATTTCTATAGAAAATTTTGTTAATTTTTTTTTTTTTTTGCGTAATACTCTAACATTTTAAGTATTTTTTTATCTTCTTTTCAGACGCAACAGATATGAATAAAAACGAAAATTCACGCACCAATCAGAAAAAATCCGTATCCTATCAGGACATTCATTCCGAATACACAAAACGCCGCTACAAGCATGTCGAAAGTAAAGTTGGCCAATATATTGCCAATATGAAGGCTCAAGATGAAAAACGCCGGCGTTCAAGTAAATTTCAAAGGCATCGTTCAATGCCCGAAACCCTGAGTGGACCCAGATCCATTGAGCATGTACCCCAAATACGTAATACTCCACCAAAGCGAGGCATATTGCGTCACAGTACCAATGATTTGGATGATATGCGAGAACAAGAATCAATATTGAGTGACCATGATACTGAGAATTTTGATAATATCACAGCTACCACATCATCGTCATCTCGAGATTCGGCTCAACAAGATGCTGGCATCTATTTAGATAAAGATACCTATGAGAAGCTATTGAACGACAGGGAACGATGCGAGTACTTGGAAACAAAGATGGAAGAAGAAAAGGCAGCCTATTGGCGGGTAAAACATAATTTGGATACCATGCGTATCGAGTACACTATGGGCATGGATAAACTTAAACGTCAACTTGAGCAAACACAAAGAATGTCGGGACGCTTTAGCATAGGTGGAATGATGGGAAATTCATTGGGGAGATCGTCATTACCAAGTTTGTCTGACGGTCATCCCAATACTATGGATAAAGGAACACAAACGGATAGTTTATTAACGCCTTCACCAATGCCTTCATCTCATAATAGACATGAGCTATCAATTCCTGGATGTCTGACACCCGATTCCAATAATAATTCATTTGATAATGCCGCAGTGGGTGTCTTGGCTCCAGCCCATCCAAGAATACCAAAATCAATAGCCGCTATTCAACCAACCATTCAGCCTTTATCATTGAATTTCAGTAATATCATGGAACAGGACAATAGCCGTGGCGAAGCCAACATCAACAATACTATGGGTAAGTTTTGAATACTACAATCAATTGAACAATTCCCAGCGTCACCCACATTTTCGACAGAAATTAAATTTGCAAAAATTTTCTATTGAAATAAAATTTTGCAACAAAATTTCTATAAAGATAAAATTTTGACCAAATTTTTCTAAAGAAATAAAATTTTTCAAAAATTTTCTATAGAAATAAAATTTTGCAAAAATTTTCTATAGAAATAAAATTTTGCAAAAATTTTCTATAGAAATAAAATTTTGCAAAAATTTTCTATAGAAATAAAATTTTGCAAAAATTTTCTATATAAATAAAATTTTGCAAAATTTTCTATAGAAATAAAACTTTGAAAAATTTTTCTATAGAAATAAATTTTTTGAAAAAGAAATAAAATTTTGCAAAAGTTTTCTATAGAAATAAAATTTTGCAAAATTTTTATATAGAAATAAAACGTTGACAAAATTTTCTATAGAAATAAGATTTTGAAAAATTTTTCTATAGAAATAAATTAAAAAAAAAAATTCTATAGAAATTAAATTTTTGAAAATATTTTCTACAGAAATTAAAATTTTAAAATAAAATGTTCACAAAATTTTCTATAGAAATAAAATTTTGAAAATTTTTTCTATAGAAATAAATTTTTTGAAAAAGAAATAAAATTTTGCAAAAGTTTTCTATAGAAATAAAATTTTGCAAAATTTTTATATAGAAATAAAACGTTGACAAAATTTTCTATAGAAATAAGATTTTGAAAAATTTTTCTATAGAAATAAATTAAAAAAAAAAAACAATTCTATAGAAATTAAATTTTTGAAAATATTTTCTATAGAAATTAAAATTTTTGAACATGAAATAAAATTTTGACAAACTTTTCTATAGAAATAAAATTTTGCAAAAATTTTTAAAGAAATAAAATTTTGCAAAAATTTTTAGAGAAATAAAACTTTGACTAAATTTCCTATAAAAATAAAATGTTGACAAAATTTTCTTTAGAAATAAACTTTTTCAAAAATTTTCTTTAGAAAAAAAAATTTTCAAAAATTTTCTTTAGAAATAAAATTTTTTAAAAATTTTCTTTAGAAATAAAATTTTTCAAAAATTTTCTTTAGAAATAAAATTTTGACAAAATTTTCTATAGAAATAAAATTTTGACAAAATTTTGCAAAAATTTTCTATAGAAATAAAATTTTGTAAAAATTTTCTATAGAAATAAAATTTTGTAAAAATTTTCTATAGAAATAAAATTCTGCAAAATTTTCTATAGATATAAAATGTTGACAAAATTTTGTATAGAAATAAAATTTTGAAAAAATTTTCTATAGAAATTAAATTTTTGAAAAAATTTTCTATAGAAATAAAATTTTGCAAAAATTTTTATAGAAATAAAATTTTGACAAAATTTCCTATAAAAATAAAATGTTGACAAAATTTTCTTTAGAAATAAACTTTTTCAAAAATTTTCTTTAGAAATACAATTTTTCGAAAATTTTCTTTAGAAATAAAATTTTTCAAAAATTTTTACTAAATTTTCTGTAGAAATAAAAATTTTGGAAAATTTTCTTAAGAAATAAAATACAAAATTTTCTATAGAAATAAAATTTTGACAAAAGTTCGCAAAAATTTTCTATAGAAATAAAATTTTGCAAAAATGTTCCATAGAATAAAATTTTGACAACATTGTCTATAGACATAAAATTTTGACAAAATTTTCTATAGAAATTAAATTTTTAAAAAAACATCTATAGAAAAAAATTGCAAATATTTCTATAGAAATTAAAAGTCAGAAATATTTTCTATAGAAATAAAATTTTGACAAAATTTTCTATAGAAATAAAATTTTGACAAAATTTTCTATAGAAATTAAATCTTTGAAAAAATTTTTTATAGAAATAAAATTTTTGAAAAGGAAATAAAATGTTGCAAAAATTTTCTATACAAATAAAATTGTTCAAAAATTGTATTTCTATAGAAAAAAATTCTATAGAAATAAATTTTTTAAAAAATTTTCTACAGAAATAAATTTTTTTTAAAATATTTCTACAGAAATAAATTTTCTTAAAAAAATTATATAGAAATAAAATTTGTGATATGACATTTTGACAAAATTTTCTATAAAACTAAAGTTTTGCAGAAAATGACTATAAAAATAAAATGTTGCAAAAATTTTCTATAGAAATATAATTTTGCAAAAATTTTCTACAGAAATTAATTTTTTGCAAAATTTAAAAAAAAAAAATTATAAAAATAAAATAAAAAAAGAAGTAAAATTTTGCAAAAATTGTCTATAGAAATAAAATTTTGCAAAAAAATTTCTATAGAAGTACAATTTTCCAAAACTTTTTTAGAAATGCAATTTTGTAAAAATTTTCTATAGGAATATAATTTTGCAAAAATTTTCTACACAAATTAAATTTTTGAAAAAAAATTCTATAAAATTAAATTTTTTTCAAAAAATGTTCTATAGAAATAAAATTTTTGAAAACGAAATAAAATTTTGCAAAAATTTTCTATAGAAATAAAATTTTGACAAAAATGTCCATAGAAATAAAATTTTGATAAAAATTTCTATAGAAATAAAAATTTGACAAAATTGTCTATAAAAATAAAAGTTTGTAAAAATGTTCTATAGAAATAAAATACTATTTACTTTCTCGTATATAATCGAATTATATGTTTTTGTCTTTTTCAGGATTCATTCGTCAGCGTGCAAATTCCTTGGCAAATCGTCAAAGATCCACACCTCTTGTCAACACCACCACCAATGGAAATACCTCAACAACAAGCTCGAAAATGAATGACAGTATTATAGACATTGGCAATTCCGTCAACGAGACGTCGTCCATACAAAAGCCGCGATTAAGTCGTCGCGAAGAATTTCTCCATTATCAAAAACGTCCTCAGCGCTATACATTTATGGAATCACATCGAGGACATGCTATCACAAATCACCGTGAATTGGAGAGCTCATATTCGCCGGATGAAATATCCAATACATTACGAAGTAGTGAGGATAGTGGTGTGGGTTTTCCAAGAAAATTCCATAAACGTCATGGTGGTATACGTGGACGTTTAATGCGTTTATTTGGTGCCTGTACTAAATGCGATGATCCAAATATATCCATGGATACTTTGGGCAATGCACAGCAACGATCATTTTCGCAGATTCCACTTTTGGAAAAAAGTCGAATGAATCTTCGCCAAAATTTACGTTGATATACGAAATTTTGTTTGTTTCTTTTGATTTGTCCATACAAAGTTTAATAGACTTTTCCGCGAGAAAGTTTTTTTAAAACTTTAGATTCTACGTGTGTTTGTGTGTGTGTACATCCCCCCTCAAAACTTTGATTGTCTAGAATTCAGTGTAGCTAATCCCATGTAAGGTTTTCTTTTTTTAATTTGTTCAACACAATTTTCGTTAATTATTATTATTTTTTCCTTAAATTTATATATTTATTTATTTAATTCTTATTCCATATTATTTAAAATATTCCATATTTCTTATTTTATTATTATTTGAGTTTTTGTCAGAAAAAATTATTACTATTCTTGTGTTTGATAAATAATAATAAAATTTGATTAAAATATTTTATTTCATTACAAAGACGGTGTACTAAAATTTTCTAAAAATTTTATTTCTATAGAAAATTTTGTCAAAATTTTATTTCTATAGCAAATGTTTGCCAAATTTCATTTCTATAGAAAATTTTTTCAAAATTTTATTTCTATAGACAATTTTTGCAAAATTTTATTTCTATAGAAAATTTTGTCAAAATTTTATTTCTATAGAAAATTTTTACCAAATTTCATTTCTATAGACAATTTTGTCAAAATTGTATTTCTATAGAAAAGTTTTGCCAAACTTCATTTCTATAGAAAATTTTGTCAAAATTCCCTTTTTGTTTTTATACATGAAATTCCCAGGGGATACAACAACAACCAATTATCAGAATAGATTCAAATAATTCACTAAATCCACTCAAAATTTGTCAAAATTTTATTTCTATAGAATTTTTTGCAAATTTTATTTCTATAGAAAATGTTTGTCAAAATTTATTTCTACAGAAAATTTTGTCAAAATTTTATTTCTATACAAAATTTTGTCAACATTTTTTTTCTATAGAATTTTTTTGCTGAATTTTATTTCTATAAAAAATGTTGTCAACATTTTATTTCTATAGAAATTTTTTGCCAAATTTTATTTCTATAGAAAATTGTGCCAACATTTTATTTCTATAGACAATTTTTGCAAAAATTTATTTCTATAGAAAACTTTGTCAAAATTTTATATCTATAAAAAATTTTGTCAAAATTTTATTTCTATAGAAAATGTTGTCAAAATTTTATTTCTATAGAAAATTTTGTCAAAATTTTATTTCTATAGAAAAAAGTTGTCAAAATTTTATTTCTATAGAAAAATTTTGCCAAATTTATTTCTATAGAAATTTTTGCCAAATTTTATTTCTATAGAAAAATTTTGCCAAATTTTATTTCTATAGAAAATTATGTCAAAATTTTATTTCTATAGAAAATTTTGTCAAAATTTTATTTCTGTAGAAAATTTTTGCCAAATTTTATTTCTATAGAAAATTTTGCCAGAATTTTATTTCTGTTTATGAATTTGTCTCGATAAACCCCAACTAAAACCTTTCGAAATAATAACAGCGGAGTTTATTTGCTTTAGTGGACTGTATTTGACTTGACCGATCTACTTGAATAAATTTGTCTGACTAAATAAAAATACAAAAAAGAACTGAGATGACAGAAAAGAAAATACAGTGATGGAAAATGAGTAAAAGGTACGAAATACAAAAAAGCACAAATGATGCAAAATAAAGGTAGTGTTCATCCATTCATCAACATCCCGGGCGGCCCTGAAACAGCGTTTCAGCATATAGGTAACTTCACAAGCTTCGTTATCGGTCTGGTCATTTCGCCCTGGCTAGTGCGAAGTCTGGCAACTCTCACAAGGCCATCCTTGCCTGGAAAAGTTTCAGTCACGCGTCCCGTGACCCATACGGCTGGTGGTGTATTGTCCTCCTTGACTAGGACGAGATCATTCAATTCAATGTTTTGGGTTATCTTTGTCCACTTCGGACGTTGCTGTAGGGAAGTCAAGTACTCTCTGCTCCATCGCTTCCAGAAGCCTTGATGCATGGCCTGAACGTGCTGCCAATAATCGAGTCGATTCGCAGCCAAGTGTGTCAGATCTCCTTCGGGTACCATTGTCGCAGGTCGACCAATTAGAAAGTGTGAGGGTGAAAGGTAGTCTACCTCTGTGTCTGGAGCAATTCCCAATGGTCTGGAATTGACAACTGCCTCGATTTGCGCCAAAAGCGTGCGCATCTGCTCAAACGTTAGGATAGTATTGCCAATCACACGCTTCATGTGTAATTTCACTGACCGGACAGCCGACTCCCAAATGCCTCCCCAATGAGGCGAATACGGGGGTATAAATACCCATTTTATGCGTTCCTTAGCCAAAGCTGTCGCTACTGCAATGTTGTGGTCTTCTGATTGTAGTTGTCGATACATCTCGTCTAGTTTACGTCGTCCACCAATGAAATTCCTGCCGTTGTCGCTGAATATTGTGGAACACTTGCCTCTCCGAGCCATGAAAATTCGCAGCGCAGACAAAAATGAATCTGTACTCATATCAGTGACCAGTTCCAGGTGGATTGCTGATGTGACCATGCAGACAAATAGGCACACGTATCCCTTGGACGTCTTTGCATTCCTGCCTCTGTGTAGCTTCAAGATGAAAGGTCCTGCATAGTCGCAGCCTGAGTTCTCAAATGGAAATGCCTGTCTAACTCTTACTGATGGAAGATCTGCCATTCGTTGCTCGGTTGTCTGTCGTGAGTAACGGAAACATCTCAAACATTCGTGGGTAACCTTTCGTATCAAATTTCTGGCTCCTATGATCCAATATTGCTGTCGGATAATTACAAACAATGAGAAAACTCCAGGGTGCAGATTAGTTTTGTGTTCCTCGTTGACGATCATACGTGTGACATTATGATTTTTCGGCAGGATAATGGGATGACGTGTATCCTCAGACAGTTGCGAATTTTCGATACGACCTCCAACACGTAGCAATCCCTTATCATCGATAAATGGTGACAGCCTCAAAAGTCTTGACTTGGAGCTAATAGGCTCCCCTCTCTGTAAACATCTCTTCTCTTCCATGAAACATTCTTGAGCCAAACTCAAACATTGTATTCTAGCCTCATCAAGTTCAGCCAACGTCAAATATGAATGTTTCGATTTCTGATGTGTCCTTGTATTCTTGCTAAAACGAATCACATACGCCATTATACGTAGTACTCTCGACCAGGATGATGTTCTTTCAATCAAAGCATTCAATGGAAATTGCGAAGTATCTGGACATGATACGAGCGTTGTCTGATGCTTCATTTCGACGTCAATCTGTTCATTGTCTATTGGATCCAAATCGTTATCGTGTTCTGCACAGTTCAATGGTTCCCTCAACCATCTGGGCCCATTCCACCATAAATCGAAATCCAAAAGTTGCTCAGCCATAACTCCCCTTGATGCGCAGTCGGCTGGGTTTTGTTTAGATCGGACATGACGCCATACATTCCTAGGAAGCGAGTCTAGTATCTCCGATGTCCGATTGGCGACAAATGTCTTCAGTCTGGCAGGTTGAATAGATAGCCATGACAATACGACGGTGGAATCACACCAGGCAAATATCTCCATATTCTGTTGTCCTAAACTTGCCACAACTGTTTTCATTAATCTTGTCAAAAGCAACGCTCCACAGAGCTCCAATCTGGGCAATGAGACTTGTTTCAGGGGTGCAACGCGTGTCTTCGATGCCATAATTGAAACGTGAACATTCCCCTCGTCGTCTAAAGCTCGGCAAAATATGACCGCTGCGTATGCCTTAGTTGACGCGTCACTGAACCCGTGCAGCTGCATCTCATTCCGGTTCTCAATAAAGCGTCTCAATCTTAGGTTGTCCAGATTAGTCAAATCACACCGATATTTGTGCCATATTGCAGCTAATCTCTCGGGTAAAGGATCATCCCAACCTAGATTCTGTAGCCACAACTCTTGAAACAGGATCTTAAATTTGACTGTCACTGGTGACACCAGTCCAAGAGGATCGAAGACGCGTGCGACATCTGATAGAACCATTCGTTTAGTCGCCAGACTGGAACTATTCAACCGAACTCTGTAGAATATAAAGTCTTCGGAATCCCAATAAATTCCAAGAACCTTTGTCAAATCCGAATCAAGTCGTAAAAAACCGTTTTCATTGTCGCTAGCTTGTTCCTTGATCTTCGGTGAATTAGAAACCCATTTTCCTAATTCCAATCCGCATTTCGAAAATAAATCAACCAATTCATCACGATATTGTTGCAAAGTTATTTCTGATGACGCACCTGTGAGTACGTCGTCGACGTAAAAATCCTCCATAAGTATTCGTGATGCATTCGGGTGCGTATCTCGATAATCCTCAGCAATCTGTTGCAGAACTCTGACTGCCAAAAAAGGTGCACAGGCTGTGCCATAAGTCACCGTACAAAGCTCAAAATGTTGAAGCTTCTCTTTCGAATCTTCCCTCCATACAATTCTTTGAAAATTCCGATGTTTTTCCGCAACCCAAATTTGCCGGAACATCTTGACTATGTCAGCCGTAAATACGTATCGATGAAATCTAAATCTCAAGCAGACTGCAAAGAGATTCCTTTGTATTGGAGACCCAATATGTAACTTGCTATTCAACGAGTGTCCAGTAGAGTCCTTGAATGACCCGTCAAATACAATTCTAAGCTTCTTACCCACAATGGGATGATGTGGAAGATAGAAGATTCTCCCGTCTGTTACATTGATCTCATTCTCTGACAATTCTCTCATATGACCAAGGCTTTTGTATTCATTCATAAAATTCGTGTATTGCTTCTTCAGATTCAAATCCTTTTCAAGTCGTCTTTCCGTGGCACGGAAACGTGTCATAGCTCCTGATAACGTATCTGCAAATGCTGGCTCCTCGTTGACAAACGGAAGCTCCACCACATATTTCCCATCCGAGGCTCGGCCATGGGTTGTTCTAAAATGTTCTTCCACGACGTGGAACGGTTCATCCGCCGATGGCGAAATAAAATTCTCTTCGATTTCCCAAAATGACCGTAATAGGTCATCGACGTCTACCAACGATACCATGGAGGTAGCAGCTGCCTGTTGTTCCGAATAAGCCACACCGGTCACAATCCAGCCAAATATAGACGATACTGCCACAATGTTGTCATGTTGATCCCGTATCTTATCCATGGTGAAGATATCCCATACATATCCTGCTCCAATTAGAATATCCACTTCGCTTGGTCTATTAAAAGCAGGATCGGCAAGTTTAACATTAGCAAATCTATCTAACAGAGACCCTTCTAGCATAAATCTTGGCATATTCGAGGTTATCTTGTTCAAAACATGGACTCGTGCATCTATTGTCTTATCCATAACTCTTGATCGCATCTGAATGAAGCAATGTCCATTGGTCGTATCAGCCTTAATCGATGATATACCAGAAAGTGATATTCGAGAAGGTTGTCTTGAAATTCCGGTTTTCTTTAAAAAGTTCTCTGTGATATAAGAAAGTTCAGATGCTGTATCCAATAATACGCGACACGGTACATATTCACCCTTGTGATTTCGAACTTCAACCAGAGCTGTTGGCAAAATATGACTCAGTCCTCTGACAGAGCGAGTTCCTGCTGCAAATGATTCCGGAATTGAGCTGAGAGATACATGTCTATCCGCCACAGCTGCATCCCTAGATGATGAAGGACTATCAACAGCCTCCTCCTGATGAGTCAGTGAATGATGCTTACGTTTGCATGTCTTGCACCTGTTGTTCGAGCTACAAGCATTAGCGGTATGTCCCTTCCCCAAACAATTGAAACATAAATTTCCAACTCGTACAAATGAACGACGCTGATCTATCGATAGTGATAAAAACTGTGGACATTTATGCAGTAGATGGTCGCTAGCAGAACATTTAAAACAACTTCTAGAATCACCCGTAGCTACCATTGTTGTCATTGATTGTTGTCTACCACCATGCTGTTTATGCCTCTTCGATCCAAGTTCAAGTTGCTCACAACGTTGATCCAGGAATTTCAAAAATATGCCTACAGTTGGATCTACCTCATCGCGACTATGCTCAAACCATCTTCTACGCGTCTCGGCATCCAATTTCCCACTCAACAGATGCAACAACCATGGATCTCTGCCATTCTTTCCGATTGCGTCTAAACCTCGTATGACTTCATGAGTTGTATCTGATATCTTGCGTAGACCCACAGGATCCTCTTCTTTGGCTGGCTTCAAACTCATAAAAGTTTCAATGTACGACGTAACAATGTGCCGTGGTCGATCATATCGTTCCTCAAGCCGTTCCCAGGCGACAGAATACGATGCGTCAGAAACCTGCAGATGTCGAATAAGCCTAGAAGCATCATCTCGTAAAAGCGAAGTCAAATAATGAAATTTCTGAACGTCTGATAAATCGGTTCTTGACCCAATTGTAGATGAAAATAAATCTTTAAAAGCGCACCAATCCTTGTAGTTACCAGTAAATGGTTCAATTCTAATCTTCGGTAATTCACCTCTCGACTGCGATGGAACCTCTGCTACTCGTTGAAGTATGGACGACTGTTGATCAGCAAATCGCGAAAATGCATCATTTAAATTAGGCGTAGATTCCCTAGGACCTAAGGAACGTTTCAATGTCTCAAATCTTCCTTTCGTCGAAAGGTATTTCTCCTCGTATGTTGCGATATCCTGATCTGGACATGTATATCCGTCAATTTCCTCATAATCATAAAGTCTTGTAGTCCATTCTTCAAATTTTACCCACAAATTGTCTAATCGTGAAATACGTACGTTCAAATCCTCAACGGTCAAATTGTCGATAGGTTCATTCGCAAATGTATGAGCTCGTGTCAGTGATGCCTTAAGAACACGAATGTTCTTCAAAACCACGTTCATTTCATCAGCCATAATAAATCAAATTAAAATGAATGTACTTACAGTTTTTCACAGCAGTGTTTATGCAAACAATATTGACAATCGAAATTCCACATAAATACGTTAAAATCATGCAACCAATTCAATGTTGCCAATGTTCAAATGTTGCAAATACCATTCAAATGTTGCCGAAATATCCACTAGCTGCCTTATAAATCAATACACGCACATAATCGTAGTCATATGGCAACCAATCACACACACACGAATCGTTCACCAACCGATTGTTCCAGTTTACGACGTAAACAACACACATACATTCATACAATTTCAAAATAACGAATTTTTTCTTATGGCAACAGTATACATATATTACAAACACAAACAACGAGTAATAGCAAAGGCGAAGACACAACAACAAGCTCAACACAAATTAGGCAAAACACAAATTTCAAATCCAACGTATTCCTTCAACAACAACAATTCACGACGTCAATGCTCTCAATCACTCTTTTTCCTTCTTCGCTTTTATTTACGTATGTAGATCTGTCGTTAAACTTTGGTAATTCTGAGAGACATTAGAACATGTACATATGTATATGAACGATTGTACGCACGAAACATGTAGCTGACAAACAACCCTTATTTTTCACTCTCATGACAAATGCATGTATGTATGGCTAACATAGATACATGCATTCACAACAGATCTTCTCCTGCAACCAAACGATTTATTTGTATGTATGTATACCGATTAAGTATGTCTTGTACCGAGGCTTTCACGTATATGCCCGTCACTCGTGTACAGTGTATATACAAACAATTTAACAATATTGCATCATCCTTTTGTCAGACTGACTATTTGTTCGACGAACACAATTTTTCATACATATTTACGTCAATATGTATTTCACAATTCACATTGTTTAAAAATCGATCACTATGACAAATTCCTTCTTTTCACACGTAAGACCATAAATACCGATTTTGCGAATGTCTAAAAATCGCGATCCGACTCCAGAAGGACCAATAAATGTTTATGAATTTGTCTCGATAAACCCCAACTAAAACCTTTCGAAATAATAACAGCGGAGTTTATTTGCTTTAGTGGACTGTATTTGACTTGACCGATCTACTTGAATAAATTTGTCTGACTAAATAAAAATACAAAAAAGAACTGAGATGACAGAAAAGAAAATACAGTGATGGAAAATGAGTAAAAGGTACGAAATACAAAAAAGCACAAATGATGCAAAATAAAGGTAGTGTTCATCCATTCATCAACAATTTCTATAGACAATTTTTGCCAAATTTTATTTCTACAGACAATTTTTGCACAAATTTATTTCTATTCAAAATTTTGTTTACATTTTATTTTCTATAGAAAATTTTTGCTAAATTTTATTTCTATAGAAAATTTTGTCAAAATTTTATTTCTATAGAAAATTTTGTCAAAATTTTATTTCTATAGAAAATTTTGTCAAAATTTTATTTCTATAGAAAATTTTGTCAAAATTTTATTTCTATAGAAAATTTTGTCAAAATTTTATTTCTATAGAAAATTTTGTCAAAATTTTATTTCTATAGAAAATTTTGTCGAAAGTTTAATTCTATAGAAAATTTTGTCAAATTTTATTGCTATAAAAAATTTTAAGAATTATTTTTCATAGTTTCGGCTATAGGTCGATTAAAAAACGTAGATATGATGTTTTTCTTTTATTTTTATTTCCAATATTTCGGTTGACTTCGTCAAAACCGTTTTCAAGGCTGAAGTGAAACAAAAAACAGAAAATTGTTTTTAAATTTAATTACAAAAATCACTAACAAACAAAACCAAACAATAAATTATTAAACTATTATAATTTACATTTGTTCTGGTGTACACAGCTTCACACTCTGTTTTACACTGAATTTAACTTTCTATTGTGCTTTTGTATTGTATGTCTATATATTCGAGCGCAGTTCTCAATGTCTTTCTTGTAATTCATTCTCTCGTCAGGTGGAGTGTTGATAATGTGTAGCATCTCAAGAGTAAATCTGCGTCTGTAATTGTTTTCGTGGTCTAAAATTTCTACCCCTTCAAAGTTTGGCTTGTGACCAGTCTGCGCACAGTGGGCCGCGAGTGCTGTTTTCTGCTCCATGGGTTTGTCAGTGGCTTTAATGTCAGATTTGTGAGAAGATAGTCTGGTTTTGAGTTTTGTCATTGTAGTGCCAATATATGTCTTTTGACATAAATTAGATTTGTCACCTTTACATTTAATCTTATATATTATATTGCTTTTATCGTCATTTTTAATTTTGGTTTTAGTTTTGCTAAATAGTCCCTTTACTGTTTTGGTAGTCTTTAACGCGAGCTGATATTTATCTTTGTCGTATATATCAGACTTACACAGTCGCTCCGAAAAGCCAGCTATATAAGTCACTGGCTTGTAAATTTTCATAACTTTTTCGTTACTCTCATTTTTGTTGTTCATCTGTTTCGATTTTACCTTATTTATTAGATTCTGAATTGTTCTTTTTGGGAAGTCATTATTGGTAAGTATCTTTCTAATTTTCTCTTCATTTTCCAAGTGAAATCCAGGATCACTAATGCTGAGTACTCTTCTGATGAAGTTAGTCGCAGTGTTAATTATGATACGTTTGTTATGATTGGAATAAAAGTTAAGTAGACGTCCAGAAGCTGTTGGTTTTTGATACCAGTTTAATTTTAGTTGGTTACCTTGTCTATGAACTATTGTGTCAAGATATGGCAACTTTTGGTCCAGCTCCTCTTCCTTCGTGAATTGGATTTGTCGGTTGTAAGAATTTAAAGCGTTAAGAGTTTCTTCGACGTCTGATCTTTTTATAATGGCGAATATGTCATCTACATACTTAGTTACTACACGAGGCTTGGTTGTCTTCTTAAATACGTCGTCCAAAAGTTCCTCCATAATGATGTCCGCTATGATTGGTGAAGCGGGGGATCCCATGGGCATGCCTTTTAGTTGCTCATAAACTCTGTCCTCAAATTTGAAATATCGTGTATCCTTAATGCAAAATATTATTAAATCTTTGAATATGTCCTTTGGTATTTCTGTATATTGCTCAATTTTTGTCCATTTTCTTTCAATCGTCTGAATCGCCAAGTTTATGGGTATACTTGGAAACAGGGATACAACGTCAAAGGAGATTAGAACTTCGTCATCTTGTATTGGCATGTCATTCACTTTAGACTTAAAGGCTATCGAGTCTTTTACATTGTATTTTGAGTCTTCTGTAATATTCTTTAATATGTTTACTATGTATTTGCATAGATTATACGAAGGTGAGTTTACTGACGAACAAATAGGTCGTAATGGTGTGCCCTCCTTGTGTATTCTTGGTAGACCGTAAATCCTTGGCGCTATTGCGGTCCTGCTTGTCAATTTGTTTTTTTCTTGCATACTAATAATATTAAGGTTAAACAGTTTATCCACTAATTTATTATTCTTTGTCTGGAGTCTTGAAGTAGGATCCACTTTTAATCGTTTGTACGTACACATATCGTGTACAATCTCTTTCATCTTTAAATTGTATTCCATTTTGTCCATTGTCACTGTTTTTCCACCTTTGTCACTAGTTAGAATCAGAATGTCGTCATTGTCCTTTAAATATTTTCTTGTTTGTACCACTGTATTTGCTGTATATCTGTCTCTCATTTTGTCAAAATTTTATTTCTATAGACAATTTTTGCCAAATTTTATTTCTATAGAAAATTTTGTTAAATTTTATTTTTATAGACAATTTTGTCAAAATTTTATTTCTGTAGAAAATTTTTGTCAAATTTTATTTCTACAGAAAATTTTGTCAAAATTTTATTTCTATAGAAAAATTTGTCAAAATTTTATTTCTATAGACAATTTTTGCAAAATTGTATATCTATAGACAATTTTTGCAAAAATTTTATTTATATCTATAGAAAACTTTGTCAAAATTTTATTTCTATAGAAAATTTTGTCAAAATTTTATTTCTATAGAAAATTTTGTCAAAATTTTATTTCTATAGGAAATTTTGTCAAAATTTTATTTCTATAGAAAATTTTGTCAAAATTTTATTTCTATAGACAATTTTTGCAAAAATTTTATTTATATCTATAGAAAACTTTGTCAAAATTTTATTTCTATAGAAAATTTTGTCAAAATTTTATTTCTATAGAAAATTTTGTCAAAATTTTATTTCTATAGGAAATTTTGTCAAAATTTTATTTCTATAGAAAATTTTGTCAAAATTTTATTTCTATAGACATTTTTGCAAAATTGTATATCTATAGACAATTTTTGCAAAAATTTTATTTATTCCTATAGAAAACTTTGCCAAAATTTTATTTATACAGAAAATTTTTGCTAAATTTTATTTCTATAGAAATTTTTGTCAAAATTTTATTTCTATAGAAAATTTTGTCAACATTTTATTTCTATAAAAATTTTGTGAAAATTTTATTTCTATACAAAATTTTGTTTACATTTTATTTTCTATAGAAAATTTTTGCAAAATTTTATTTCTATTCAAAATTTTGTTTACATTTTATTTTCTATAGAAACTTTTGTCAAAATTTTATTTCTATAGAAAATTTTGTAAAAAATGTATGTCTATAGAAAATTTTGTCAAAATTTTATTTCTATAGAAAACTTTGTCAAAACTTTATTTCTATAGAAAATTTTTGTCAAATTTTATTTCTATAGAAAATTTTTCCCAAATTTTATTTCTATAGAAAATTTTGTCAAAATTCCCTTTTTGTTTTTATACATGAAATTCCCAGGGGATACAACAAAAACCAATTATCAGACTAGATTCAAATAATTCACTAAATCCACTCGAACCTCCCCATAAATTTTTTGATAGTCGACTTTACTTACCTTCACCAAAAAATGACTTTGTTTCTCTTTACACTTCCTAGGCATTTTCCTATAAATAAAGTCATGATCATTGAAAAGGCTTCAAAAATTACATTTTATTATTTGTTTTTTATTACAATATATATCATATGTAAATAACCATAAAATTGCATTGACATATACTACTTTTTATAAAATCTTATTATGTTGTTGTTAATTAAAGAAAAAATACCTAAACATGTTTGGAAATTATAAAATGTAGTATTAGTGTCAAATAAAAACATAGCTATTAACAAATATCAACAATAATGTAGTAATTATAATTGTGACTATATATTTATTTATAACATATAGGGTTTTCGATAAATTGTTTGCATTATACTCCTTAAGCATCATGTACATTTAATTAAATATATGGATATAAACATGTTTTAAAGAATATAGCTTGCATATATAAATCAAAGACTCGATGAAATTAACGACCAATGTAGTCCTCATGTTGGTGATGAAAAAAATTTTACAAATTTTAATAGAAAAATTTACATATTTTTGTTTATTAATTAAAGCATTTGGTTAATTATGTAAGCCAAGCTAAATCATTCATCTTTAGCTTAGATAAAGGGAATGATTTTTATCAACAAATTATTGATATTTTTTACGATTGGAATCCTCATAGGTTGGAGGTAGATCCTGAAAAGAAAAGAAAACATAGTATTAGACCTTGAATAAAACGACAAAAAAACCAGCAAACTTATTACTAAGGTTTCGACTGAGAAATTGTGTGCTATTGCAGCAATGGTCCAAACATAGAGGCTTAATTAAAAGATTGCAACCCAGTAACTAACAAAAAATTTATTTTGTTTATAAATTAAAATTATACAGACATCTTTCGATACATTTCAAAAGGAATGAAAAAGCTAGCATACCCCCCTTCATTCTATGGTAGAGGGTATTATTATAGATAACTTACCTCATAAGCTGGTGGCATGCCTCTACTTGGACCAGGTCTTTGATTTTCAGTTGTGTTGTATGCACTCGCCAATGCCTCTGCTTCTTTTGAATCTGTTTCATTAAGGGGGCGAGAATAAATGTGTAAGAATGAATGTGTGTTAAAAACATAAAACTTCAAACATGAGTTTTCACATAAATGTTCTCAAAAATTTATTTCTATAGAAATTTTTTGCAAAATTTTTCTTCTATAGAAAGTTGTTACAAAATTTTATTTCTATGGAAAGTTTTTACAAAATTTTATTTCTATAGACAATTTTTACAAAATTTTATTTCTATAGAAAATTGTCATACAATTTTATTCCTATAGAAAATTTGAATAAAATTTTATTTCTATAGAAAATTTTCATAAAGTTTTATTTCTATAGAAAATTTTTGCAAAATTTTATTGGTATAGAAAATTTCTGCACAATTTGATTTCTATAGAAAATTTTCATAAAATTTGATTTCTATACAAAATTTTCATAAAATTTTATTTCTATAGAAAATTTTCATAAAATTTTATTCTATAGAAAATGTTTGTAAAATTTTCTTTTTATAGAAAGTTTTTGTGAATTTTTATTTCAACGGAAAATTGTGTCAACATTTTATTTCTATAGAAATTTTTATAAAATTTTATTTCTATAAAAAATTTTCATATTTTATTTTTATAAACAATTTTTTCAAAATTTTATTTCTACAGAAAAAATTTGCAAAACTTTAAAAAATTTTATTTCTATAGAAAAAATTTGCAAAATTTTATTTCTAAAGAAAATTTTGTCAAAAATTTTATTTCTATAGAACATTTTGTAAAAAATTTTATTTTTAGAGACAATTTTTACAAAATTTTATTTCTATAGAAAATTTTCATAAAATTTTATTCCTATCGAAAATTTTCATACAATTTTATTTGTATAGAAAATTTTCATAAAATCATATTTCTGTAGAAAATTTTGTCAAAATTTTATTTCTATAGAAAATTTTGTCAAAATTTTATTTCTATAGAAAATTTTTTCAAAATTTTATTTCTATAGAAAATTTTCATAAAATTTTATTTCTATAGAAAATTTTCATAAAATTTTATTCCTATAGAAAATTTTCATAAAAGTTTATTTCTATAGAAATTTTCATAAAAGTTTATTTCTATAGAATTTTTTTGCAAAATTTTATTTCTATAGAAAATTTCTGCACAATTTGATTTCTATAGAAAATTTTCATAAAATTTGATTTCTATAGAAAATTTTCATAAAATTTTATTCCTATAGAAAATGTTTGCAAAATTTTCTTTTTATAGAAAGTTTTTGTAAATTTTTATTTCAACGGAAAATTGTGTCACCATTTTATTTCTATAGAAAATTTTATAAAATTTTATTTCTATAAAAAATTTTCATATTTTATTTTTATAAAAAATTTTTGCAAAATTTTATTTCTATAAAAAATGAAAATGTTTGCAAAATTTTCTTTTTATAGAAAGTTTTTGTAAATTTTTATTTCAACGGAAAATTGTGTCAACATTTTATTTCTATAGAAATTTTTATAAAATTTTATTTCCATAAAAAATTTTTGCAAAATTTTATCTCTATAGAAAATTTTTTCAAAAATTTTATTTTTTTAGAAAATTTTGTCAAAAATTTTATTTCTATAGAAAATTTTGTCAAAAATTTTATTTCTATAGAAAATTTTTGCAAAATTTCATTTCTAAATTTTATTTCTATAGAAAATTTTTGCTAAATTTTATTCCATAGAAAATGTTGCCAAATTTTCATTTCTATAGAAAATGTTTGCAAAATTTTATTTCTATAGAAAATTTTTGAAAAATTGTATTTCTATAGCAAATTTTTGCAAAATGTGGAAAAATACAACTTTTTGATTCTGATGACAATCCTTATTACGCGATAAATCATGGTCTGAAGCTTTATATACTTTTTGTTTTTGACAGAGAACTTGTTATTTATTTTCTTATAAACTGAGTGGTCAATATAAATCATTTTAATTTTAATTGTTTTTTGAGTTCTCATGTAAAAATTGCAAATGAAATTTGCATATTTCCTTTTTATTGACAATTTTAACCACTCTGTCTATTGTTTGGACAAATACAACAAAAGCTAACATTTAGGAATAATAATGTACTATGTTATGTTTATTTATTGGTGAATCGTTTTTTTGATGCAATCGAAATATGAATTTTACTATACACATTATCATCGAAGACAACACACATTCTTTTTTTTTTAACAAGAAAAATAACAAAATATTTTAACATGGAAGTAGAACAGGAACAAATACAAATCCTGGTGTATATTGAGGATATTGGTAATATTGATAGTAAACAGTGCTACCTGAAATTTGTGAAATATGAAATAACCAAAGAAATATGAAATAACCAAAAATATAAAATTCTCTAAAATCATCAAAATAAACTCGGCTTTTGTTTTATGTCCGATTTATTGAGAATAAAACAGAAGCAAAAACAAACAATTACCTTCAAGATAAAATGTATACGGGATTGAGATTTGATGTTTTTATTTTAAAATTTGTTGAATGTCTTAGCCTGTTGAGGGGAAAAAGAAGAAACAACAAAAAATCGCAATATGTAATAATGTCTCAAGTGTTTGTATAGTTTTTTTTTCACATTAGTAATGTCTGTTTTATCTATTGTGGAAATTATTTAGAGTGTTATAACAATTGAGGCAATTAAAATAATTAAAACTATTTATATTAATAAAAACATATACGACATTCGAATATGTATCATTGTTAAAAAGAATAATACCTCAATGGTAGAAGAAAAATAGAAAAACAAAAACCAGAATATTTTGTATTGCGATATGGTGTGCACAGTGTTTCCAGAAATGACGATGATATATTTCAGAATTTTCATTATATTTATTTATTTAAATGATTTAATTAATTAAAAAAATAGAAATGAAATTTTGACAAAATTTTCTAAAGAAATAAAATTTGGACAAAATTTTCAATAGAAATGAAATTTTGACAAAATTTTCTACAGGAATACAATTTTGACAAAATTTTCTATAGAAATGAAATTTTGACAAAATTTTCTATAGCATTAAGATTTTGACAAAATTTTCTATAAATAAAATTTTGTCAAAATTTTCTGTAAAAAAAAACAGTAAAATTTTCCAAAATTTTTATCATTGTTAAAAAGAATAATACCTCAATGGTAGAAGAAAAATAGAAAAACAAAAACCAGAATGTTTTGTATTGCGATATGGTGTGCACAGTGTTTCCAGAAATGACGATGATATATTTCAGAATTTTCATTATATTTATTTATTTAAATGATTTAATTAATTAAAAAAATAGAAATGAAATTTTGACAAAATTTTCTAAAGAAATAAAATTTGGACAAAATTTTCTATAGACATGAAATTTTGACAAAATTTTCTACAGGAATACAATTTTGACAAAATTTTCTATAGAAATAAAATTTTGACAAAATTTTCTATAGCATTAAGATTTTGACAAAATTTTCCATAAATAAAATTTTGACAAAATTTTCTGTAAAAAAAACAGTAAAATTTTCCAAAATTTTTATCATTGTTAAAAAGAATAATACCTCAATGGTAGAAGCAAAATAGAAAAACAAAAACCAGAATGTTTTGTATTGTGATATGGTGTGCACAGTGTTTCCAGAAATGAAGATGATATATTTCAGAATTTTCATTATATTTATTTATTTAAATGATTTAATTAATTAAAAAATAGAAATAAAATTTTGATAAAATTTTCTAAAGAAATAAAATTTTGACAAAATTTTCTAACGAAATAAAATTTGGACAAAATTTTCTATAGAAATGAAATTTTGACAAAATTTTCTACAGGAATACAATTTTGACAAAATTTTCTATAGAAATAAAATTTTGACAAAATTTTCTATAGCATTAAGATTTTCACAAAATTTTCTATAAATAACATTTGTCTGTAAAAACAGTAAAATTTTCCAAAATTTTTATTTCTAAATTTGTCAGTAAAATTTTTCCAAAATGTTCCTTTCTATGAAAAATTTTTACAAAGTTTGTTTTTTTTTTTATAAAAAATTTTGGCAAAATTTTATTTCTATTAAAAATTTTTGCAAAATTTTATTTCTATTAAAAATTTTTGCAAAATTTTATTTCTATATAAAAATTTTTCCAAATTTTATTTTTATAGAAAGATTTTTGCAACAGTTTATTTCTATAGAAAATTTTTGCAAAATTTTATTTGTATAGAAAATTTGTGCAAAATTTAAATTCTATAGAAAATTTTTGCAAAATTTTATACAAAATTTTGTAAAAATTTTATTTCTATAAAAAATTTTTGCAAAATTTTATTTTTATAGAAAATCAACCTGAAATTGGTTGCAACACATATCATCCACTCTGCAAAGTTATAGTTGGAGGTTTTCTTTAGATTTGAGTTTTTCGTGTTTTTTTTTTTAATGAAAAGCAGGATTTCCAGGCCCTTAACTAGAATTGATTGGATTGAAAAGCGTGAATGAATTTTCAAGCCCGATTTTGTTAGCAGACAAAATTAGGATTAATTTGAGTTATTATAATTTGCTATCCAAAATCATTTCGATATAGTAGATAATTTTAGAAATATAAACTGCATTAATATCGGATCGGTGTGTATGTGTATGTAGTAAAGTGTAGTGAATGTTTTCTGATATTTTATGAGAGATTAAGCACAAAAATATAACACAAAGAAAAACAAATTTGCATTACTTACGTTGAGATGATGGTGGATCATCGGGTGGCAAAGAGAAACCATTCCAAGAGGGTGGCTCTTCTCGTTGTTGAGACGAATTGTTTGAGACATTGCGTTGCTGTGGCTGCTGTTGTTGCTGCTGCTGGGGTTGCTGCGGTGGTTCCGCAGGCGACGGGCCAGAGAAACCACCCCATCCTTGATTATTCGGAGCCGTAGGATTATAAGGGGGTTGTGTTGGATTATAGGGTTGAGTTTGAGGTACCGGAGGTACATTTGGATACAAATTTTGTTGCTGCTGATCTCCATATCCAGATCCAGATTGTGGTGGAGGCCCATATGGTGGAGCTCCATATGGAGGAGCGCCATATGGTGGGGCTCCATATGGAGGAGCGCCATATGGCGGAGCTCCATAGGGTGGAGCATTATATCCGCCATTCCCTGGGGGACCATAACCGCCGGGAGCAGTAAATCCATAGCTAGGTGAACCAGCTGGTGGTCCTCCATATGGAGGACCATTATTATTAGCAGTAGGAGCACCGTAAGCTGGAGCTACACATATGTACATTATTGGGCAGATACAAACGGAATATTTGGGGGTAAACGGAGTAACAAATTTTGGAATGAAACAAACAAAACAATTTCAAAGCCAATTGAAAAACCAAAAGCCGAGTATTTTATAGAACTACTCAATTTTCTTCTTTCAAATACTTACGTCCTCCAATACCCGGATATGGGGGTGGATTATCACTCTGATAAACAGTATTAGGTGCTGGGCCACTAAAGGCATCGTGTTGTGGTAACCAACCATAATAACCTGGTGGTGGTTCATAGGCTGGTGGTGGAGCTTCATGCCAGTTACCCGATGGTGTATATGGTGGTGGATCATCAGCAAATCGTCCGCCGCGAGTGTAGTTTTCTTGAGCAGTTCTTGCGGCACGTAACAAGGCCATGCCATATTCGATGGCACCGCCGGATTTGAAGTATAGCTTAAATTTCACTTCACCAATATAGTTGCCATTGGGTTGGGCACGAACTTTTGCCTTGATATAATTGGCTCCGAAGACAGGTTGTTCCAAATCAACCTAAAATTTGGAATCAATAAAAATAAAGTTAAGTGAAAATAAACGGTCATTAATTAATTTTATTTCTATAGAAAATTTTGTCAAATTTTTATTGCTATAGAATTTTTTTTTTGCAAAATTTTATTTCTGTAGATTTTTTTTTTTTTGCAAAATTTTATTTCTATAGATTTTTTTTGCCAAGACTTTATTTCTATAGAAAATGTTGTAAAATTTTTATTTCTATAGAAAATTTGTTCAAAATGTTATGTCTGTAGAAAAATTTTTCAAAATTTTATTTCTATACACACAAAAAAATTTCACGAAAAATTTTCCAATTAAAATTTTAATTGAGTTTTAAAAAATATTCAATTAAAAATTTATTTGGTTCAACAAATTTTTTAATTGAAACAAAAATCAATCACAAAAATAATAGTATCAATTAATTTTTTAATTGGGTCAATTAACTTATTAATTGACCTTCAATTAATTTTTTAATTGATACTATCATTTCTGTGATTGAAGACATTTCAATTGAAAATTAATTGGATCAATTAATTTCGAGATTGAATCAGAAAAAAAATTGTTTGTGTGTAGAAAATTTTATTTCTATGTCAATTTTTTTTTGGCTAAAAGTGGCCCAATATGGTACAATTCCAGTACTATTTGGCCTACATCATTAAAATCATAACAGTCTTGTGCAGGCGAGCCCCAAAACTGCAAAGTGTTATTATGATACAAGGACCTCAACATAGCAAAGAGACTTCGTACTACTGAATATAATTCTAGGGTTTCTAAATTGCAGATTTCCTTAACAATCCTAACTTTTTTGGGAAATATATACCACAGTTAAATAAATTGGGATTCTGCTCTACATTTGCGCAACATGACCTAAATTTAGATTGCTATCCATTTCCTTTTATGACCTCATCGCTTAGATATTATGGATCTTGACCTAAGCAGAGCTTAATCAAGATTTAAAACTTACATCTAATCTATATTTATTACTTACATCACTCATAGCTATGAATGGAGCACTAAATGATTGCATCTCATCGCCAGATTTTTTACTATTATAAATTACACGATGTGATGTTAGATAGATGCGGCCGGCTTTGGTACCCTTAAAGACGGGATTGTCCTGGCCGGAAAATTCCATGGTTACATTATCGCTATGGAGTAATATGCTGCAGAATAGAAAAAATAAATCAATAAATACTCAAAAGCTAAGGAGTAAAGGAACAATCCCAATAAACACAGGATGAGCGTTTTTCAAATGCAACAACTTTTCAGTTTTAGTGTAAATATAATTTTCAACATAAATTCAACTTGACTTGAAATAGCTCATCTTCAATACATCTTCAAATTGTTTGCGAATTACTTCCAATTTGCCAAACTGTTGACGAAATCTTTGAAAAGGTGTTGAAGATAATATGAGAAAACTTTGACAAAACACTACCCTAAAATGCAACGAAAAAACCATGTGGTTTTCAATACTTATTTGTGCAACGAAGTTCGTGGTCAATTGCAAGAAATAAAAAAATGGAAAATTTAAGCAAATAACCAAATAGTTTATAAAAATAGGTAAGTGAAAATAAAAAATAAAAAAATGAAATAAAACTTTAAGGAAGTCACTAAATTTAAATCTCTTTCCAGAAAACTAAAATCTTTGGATGCTACATCCTTGCAAACAATAAGAAGCTGACCAATGAAAAATGAGTGGCTTATCGACAAGAAAAAGTTTCCAGAAACGTTACAAGTGCAACCAATTAAAATTGTTAAAAACAACAAATTGTTGAAATCAACAACTTCTGGATGAAAATGTGCATCACTTCGTCAGTTTAATTCATATGCTATTATCAGTTTAAAATGGATATTTTGTGAATTCCTTCTGCTGGAAATCAATTCTAACACGCGGTCCAGTACGTTCCTAATTTCAATTTGCCCGCATGTTAATAAATTTTAATGCTGTTTTATGACACCAAAAGGAAGGAAATCGAATTATCAATGCAAAAGTGTTTACTAATAATGTTGAAGATATTTAAAGTTTTGTTGTTTTTTTTTTTTTTTTTTGTTCTTATTTGTTGATATGTTTAATAAGATTATTATTTATCAAATGGTATTGTAGTGTATTATGTAGTGTAGTGTATTATTATATATTTTATTTTGAAGTGGGGATATCATTCATACAAATTTAGGTTGAAAAGTATTTGCAACGATGTTAATTTTGAATTTGACTCGCATCGAAAATTGTTTGACAAATTATTGAGTAGCGATGCATTTCAATTTGAGGATAACACTTGAGATATTATTGCTAATGTGTTGAATTTCACTGTTGAGGGTAATGTCTGTTTTTTGTTGAGAACGCGATTTTCTCAACATTTTCTCAATTTGAATATTACCCTAATCCTTTGAAAAAATTTTTGAAAAATTGTTGAAATTTTGCATTTTTCAAAGGTTTGGTGTTTATTGGGATTATTCAAAATAATGGAAACGAGCCTTTCTCAAAGGATCCATCTGGATTAGCCATATATTAATAAATGCCACCGTAAACCAAAAAGATTAGATATTGCAATCTTTTATATTTTATGGGAATTATGGTGTCACCAGATAAGACGTCATTGGGCCAATTAGAACATCATCATCGTCTATTTCGCATTTTGTGTTGTTCGTTGAAATGTCTCTGGACATACTTTGAATTTCACCATACTTTTCCTATTATTTATATTCCAAATTATTAATTTTATTACTTACTATTCTCCAGCATGTATAAGTACGCCATTGTTGGCGTGAGCCGTATTAACGGACATTTTTCTCAATTATTTTTAATTGCAATTAAAAAGTGTTTGTTTATTTGTGACCTCCTCCGTACAGCTAATAGGAAAAATATTTTCTGGAAATGTCAAAAATGATTCATACCAGAGATGACCAATAAAGTAGTAGAAAGCAGGGTAGTATTTTGGAATGTAAACTATTGAAAACATATGATTAGAACTATAGTTCAACCTCTCTCCACTGTATACAAACGTTTGAATAATAGTCTAATTCAAAAATTTTCCAAGCTATTTTCAACTTTTTAGACTATTAATAAAATCGAGAAAATCACGTTCTCAACAAACAACAGGCATTACCCTCCACCTTAGAATTCAACACACTGGCAACATTTTCTTAATTTCAATGGATTCTGTTTAATTTATTCTGTTTGAAAAAAAAAAGATAATATCCATGCCAACATTTTTTGAATTTGGGGGCGCTTCTGAGAATCCCCACTACGTCGAAAACAGTCGTATACGATATCCAAAACTCCTCGGAAAAGCGCCGTCACTATTGAGAAGTTGTACCACGCCAAGTTACTACAAAAAAGTATCGCATGAGTGCAAATATTAGGTGCATTTTTTAATAAATTTAGAACGACGCCAATAAGAGCCCCTTCAAACAATCAGAAAAAGTGAATTTTAAGATAAGATAATTTTATTAAACATTTATAAATTCTCATAAATATAACATTTATACGACTATCACATCACATTTGACATATTTTTATGCATTAATAAAAGATTGATGTTGAGTTACAAGTTGCAAGTTTCATGTTGTATCGTCTATCAGCCTGTGCTTTCATTCCCAACGGAGGCAGCGTGTCTGGAAAAATATTTGAAAAACTATCACTTTATTCCATTTGGAAAGTTAAAAATTGTTCACCAATATACCTTTCACAATTTTAAGCGAAATAACTATGTTTTTAGCACTTCATTATCATTTTTATTTAAATAAAATATAAGAAGCTAGTTGTGCTTGGTATTTCACATAATATAAAATGGCTCTTGTAACAATAGTGATGATTCTAAATGTATCCAGAAGGGCTCCTAATAATTGCACTCATGCGATACTTTTTTGTAGTAACTTGGCGTGGTACAACTTCTCAATAGTGACGGCGCTTTTCCGAGGAGTTTTGGATATCGTATACGACTGTTTTCGACGTAGTGGGGATTCTCTGAAGCGCCCCCAAATTCAAAAAATGTTGGCAGGGTATTTAGTCTTTCAATTGTCCTGAAAACATAATTCAAAATTTAATTGCGTCACCTATGAGTGATTGTGAAGTGGATAATTCATCCGAGGAACGCCGATATGAGACAAATAAGACTATAATACCCACCAAAGTTAAGAATGGAAGTCAGTCAAATGGATCTTTGCCATCTATTAACAAAAACAGTTTATGATGCAGTTTAAAAACAGATGTGCGTGGTATGTTGGGTCTGGAATTTGTTATCAAGTTAATTTCGAACAATTCTCCAGCTATGAATGCGCGAGTTTGTTTGAGATGCATTTGCTATGCAGAGTCATTTGGAGAGCTTCAACCACCATAAACATATGATTTTGACATCTTAAAATTTTGTCGAAATAAGAAAATTGTAACCATATGGGCACATAATTTAACCTTCTTGTTCAGCCTTGGGAATTAGAATAGATTTTAATTTGGCGACACCTGCTAGCTGCGTTTGCCCAATGAATCTTTATTTTGTACCAACATTTTTCCACAATTGGACCAAAAGTCGTACCAGCAGGCCATTTTTCCAAATTAAGTTAATATCATTTAAAAGATAAAATTTTGTCAAAATTTTATTTCTGTAGATAATTTTGTAAAAAATGTATCTCTATAGAAAATTTTGTCAAAATTTCATTTCTATGGAAAATTTTTGTAAAATTTATCAAAATTTCATTTCGTTAAAATTTTATTTGTATAGAAAATTTTCTCAAAATTTTATTTCTATAGAAAGTTTTGTCATCAATTTCTATTGAAAACTTCAGGGCTGTCTTCTTTTAGCACAGGATGCAACATTTGTATGGGGTATCCAGAACATCGTTGTACTGGTGTTCTATCCAGAACATCTCATCAGTGCAAGTCGCGCCGATATTGCCAGATAGTATTTTGATAAAGTGACGCTTCTCGATTCACAATAGCAATTTATTGTGACTAATTTATCGAAAAACATGAAATTCAAAGTGGTACAGTGTCATAAATAATCCCAGCAGTAAATATTTATTACTATTTGGGCACTTGATACTTTAAAAATGCAAAATTTCACTTCTTTTCTGTGATTGTTTTTAAACAGCTGATGACAGTGTTGCATATTTTTGGAGATGTCCTGGATAAACGAGTACTCTGTTTTCTATTAGTCCTTCATGGCTTATACCTCATTCACCTCGAAATCTATTAAAAGTTGATTTGAAATCCCTTATTTATAAGGCAAATGACAGTTGAAATCTAGTTAAAGTGGATTTTGGAAGTGTAATGTGAATGAGGTATTAGGGTATTCAGTGTTAGGGTATTATTTCAATGGAAAATTTCGTCAAAATTATATTTCTATAGAAAATTTTGTCAAAATTTTATTTTTATGAAAAATTTTGTCAAAATTTTATTTCTATTGGAAATTTTTCTTAAATTTTATTTCTACGGAAAATTTTGTCAAAAACTTCGTCAAAATTGTATTTCTATGGAAAAATTCGTCAAAATTTTATTTCTATAGAAAATTTTGTCAAAATTGTATTTCTATAGAAAATTTGATTTCTATAGGAAATTTTGTCAAAATTTTATTTCTATAGAAAATTTTGTCAAAAATGTATTTCTATAGAAAATTTTGTCAAAATTGTATTGCTATAGAAAATTTTGTGAAAATTTTATTTCTATAGAACATTTTGTCAAAATTGTATTTCTATAGGAAATTTTGTCCAAATTTTATTTCTATAGAAAATTTTGTCAAAATTTTATTTCTATTTATTTTGTCAAAATTTTATAAATAATCTTCCAATGGAGTTTTTGTTGAAATTTAGTGAAAAGTACTTTTTCGCACAAAAAATACCTTATTAGTACTTTCTTAATAATTGTATTTTCATCCCTATGCAAATCATGCATGTCACATTTTCGTTCTTATGACATACTAATACATTATAAGTTGCCAACGATCTGGTAACACTACTCTCTGGCTTATTTGGTTTTCTAGTTGGTTTTTATTGTGATGAAAATTAAATATATTTAATCCCAAACATAACAAATTTGACCATTCATCGTGAGAGAACAAAGTATGGCATTTAATTACAACAATTTAGAAAATATATGTAAGTATGTTTAATAATTTATATCCGAAAAAATATATGGAAGTTGCACATATGCATTAGGGGAGCTGGGTGCTCGGAGCATATTTTGGTTTTATAATTTTTTTTGTACGAAGATTTGAATTATTCTATATTTACTTAATTGCTAGATCCGCGATTCGACAAAGTGCTAGTTGGAGGAGTTGCTGCCCTGGATGCAAACAAAGTTGGTCTTATCGACCTATCAAATTCTTTCTTTTTTTGGGAGTACTCCACTGATAGCATTCGGTATACAGTAGCCTTTATTATTTTTGAATGTTAATATCAAAGTCGATAGGATAATAATGCTATGCCTTTTGCCTAATGTCTTCCCATATACTTATATCTGGCTTTCGTCGCCATGTTATGCCTCCTTTATCGAGTACTCTTTACCAGTCTTTTTTGGACACTGCCTCTTATATTGAAATTTATTGGTGTCTGTGTTTTGTTCTCTCCTTTCTAAACAATCTAAAAATTTCTTTCGTTTCGCTATTTTTTTCATAGTATTGCCAACTTCTTTAGTATCATAGGGTGGATATTAAGCCTTGCCTTGGCACGATTTTTTTCTACATTAAAACTACATATTGTGCCAGAACTAGTGATAATCCTACCCGGTCAACTCTCCTTTTAGTTTTTTTTTGCCAAGTTTCGTACTCTGACAATATTTTCTTTTGTTGATTTTCAGAAGAGTCATGGCTATGACGATTCCCTAGCCTTCCATATATAGAATATATCTACAAAAATCCATACATTTTCCAAATTGAATTATATTTCCTATATATGTTATCTTTATAGTACCCTTCTTTAACAATGCCATGAATCCACAAAATAATTTCATCAATCAATTGGCTGCTGCAGCGATGATCAATACCACCACAAGTCATGCATCTTCGTCAGCACAGCAAAATACTCAGTCACAGACTGCAACAACAAGCAACAATTTCAATGGGAAAAATAATCTTAGACGTACACCAGAGCCACCTCCGGCACCAATCTTAGGTTCACTCAGCCCCACATCGGCCAGACCAGTGAAACCCAATCAAGGCACTGCCCCAATGGATTTGGAAAATGATGAGAATGAAACGACAACATCTACCCCTATGTCTTTGGTGGAGCTTGGTGTAAAAATTCCAACAGATAAAACGGCTTCTATGAATCTAGCCAATGGTAGTGTTTACCTAAATAGTTTGTTGACTGGACAGATTCCCGGTATCAATCCAGCATTTATGTTTTTTCCATCTGGAAGTGGTGGTGGTGGTGCAGCAAATCAATCGACATCGAATAATATTCTAGAATCGAGCGCTATGATGGCTGTTATGCAACAATATGGTGGCTTTGTTAGTAGTTCACTAACAACAGATACCAATGCTGGATCAATGGGCGGCGATGCTAGTAAAATGGGAACTCCGGTAACAAATGGTATGTATTGTGTGCCCAGAAATATATTCCCTTAGAGTTCAGAATGTAATGTTTTGTTTTTTTTAGATGTTTCTCCGGCCCCCGCAGCCAAGGAAATCATTAAAACAAATAGTTGCATACTTTTTCCCCCAAATCCCAGCGCTCCACCACCAACAATACGAGATAGACCTCCTGGTTGTCGCACAGTGTTTGTGGGTGGCCTACCCGAACAAATAACAGAGGAAATTTTACGTGAAATATTTGAGAGCTGTGGAGAAATCTCTACTCTACGTATGTCCAAAAAGAATTTTTGCCACATACGCTTTCGCAATGAAGAGTCCATTGATAGGGCCATCTATTTGAGTGGTTATCGGCTACGTCTAAACACTGCCAATAGTGATCAACAACCGACTATTTTTGCCCGTTTACATGTCGACTATGCCCAGGCCAGAGATGATCAATATGATTATCAGTGCAAACAACGTCAATTACAACGTGAACAAAGACATGCCGAACGTATGTCAATGGATCGTTTACGTTCGCATTCCCAATCTCCGCCACCCATACCCCACTATAGTGAGCATGAGGCATCTCTGGTGGCGGAAAGTTTGCGAAATAATGAAACCTTTGTGAAAGCAGTTCAAACAATGACAGTATGGCTGGAACGAGGAGATTGTAGCAAACGTAATGCCAATGTATTCTATTCCATGATACAAAGCACCCATGCCCATGTAAGACGTTTGACAGCAGACAAACAAGTTCTGGAGGAGGATTTGCGTAAAGCCCGAGAAAGTTTTCGTAAACAAATGCTAGCGATGTCCGCCCAATGTAAGTTGCCAATAATTTGATATCAATGAGACATTGCCTTTTATGTTTATAAAATTTAATAGGGCCACAATGTTAGTTACTAGTAAGTGTGAGTGTGTGTGTGTGTGTGTGTGAATGCATTGTATATGGGTCCCGGCATGAATGCTCTAGTCGAGGTAAATGGTAAAACAAGCAACTAAAATTACATAAATTTCTATTAGGATCATAGGGTAAGATTATGGGCAAAGAATTTGTCATCTCAGCCAATTTTGAGCCATGAAATTCTTTGCTTCATAATCTTGTTTTGTAATAGTTTGTTAGATCATAATTTTTTAGTTTGCTCCCCCCCTTGAAAATCAATGTATTCAAGTTTTCATTTTGTTAGTTCATTCAGGACATTTTGCGTCAAACTAAGACTAGCATTATTAGGTAAAACAAAAATTCAAAACTAATACTCGAACAATTCTTTAAGCAAAACAAAAAATACAAGCCAGGTAATTCACACAATACACCATTGATTGAATGTCCACTCCAAGAACAACAACTTTAGATCTAAAAACATGTAAACAATAAGAAAAGGAGACGCAGTTACTCCCCTCACCCCCCTTTATCGCAAAAAGGTTTGTAACATTCAAATTCCTAACCATTAGAAGTCACCAAACTTCTTTTGGTCTAAGAAAACAAAATGGTCAGACTCTTGCGTATGGATCGATCGTAAACATTTTTTACATCCATAAGTGATAATGGGAATACCTATAAAGCCAATATAAATGGGTAACACACTAACACTAACGATATTGGACGAAGAAGAGTACACACCAAGAGTAAATGTACCAATATGTTTGGTAGGGAGCATAAATCCATTTAACTCATTTTAGAATTGTGTACTTGTTGCTGTTGAAAATGGAAATTTATAAAATTGAAATATTTTTTTTTTTATGGAAATGACCATGAAATGTAATTTCATGTAGTCGTGACCTGTTATTCCTTAAATAATTCCTAGATCCTTTTTCCTTCTACACAAATATATTTTTGTTTTTTATTTTTTAATATAATTGTTTTTGTGAGCGTCTACTTTTTTAGTTTAATTTTTTTCTATTATTTTACCTTTTATATAAAAGGTGGGTGAAGAATTCACGATTATCATTTATAGATGAGAAGAAAAATGGAAATTTTGCTACCAAAATGATTACTGAACGATTTTGAATGTTGTGAAAGTTTTATTAAAATGGTCGTTTTTGATCACCAAGACGTCATAAAAAGTCTCATTTTTCACAATCTTCTATTTCATTTCAAAATCGATTTTTTACTTTTTTTGGAAATCAAGCCAAAGCGATCTGATGTAAATGTCTTTAATCATTCTTCGTACACTTACAGCTAGAAATTTGAGGATATCCGCCAAATCCTCAAAAAGTCCGAGTCGATGGCGATGGCCAGTGTAGACACATCAGACAAGTAACCACGGTTGTCACTCGAGCCAAAAATAATCTACCAAAATCAGGAGAAAAAAAAACCTACCAAACCAAAAATTTTGTCAAAATTTTATTTCTATAGAAAATTTTGTCAAAATTTTATTTCTATAAAAAATTTTGTCAAAATTTTATTTCTATAGAAAATTTTGTCAAAATTTTTTCCTATAGAAAATTTTGTCAAAGTTTTTTTCCTATAGACAATTTTATCAAAAATTTTATCCTATAGAAAATTTTGTCAACATTTTTTACACATAGAAAATTTTGTCAAAAATTTTTTCTATTGAAAATTTTGTCAAATTTTTATTTCTGTAAAAAATTTTATCAAAATTTTATTTCCGTAGAAAATTTGTGGAGTACCTTTTTGTTAGAGAGGGATATTTTGGAAAATCTACCAAAAAACATCAAGAAGTCTACCAATCGACCAAACAGACACAATTACATGTTGACACAATTACATGTTGTCCTTGGTTGTTATCGCTGTAACCATCCAAATCAGGTGATTAACCAACGCCACCCAGGAATGTTTTGATAAACTTTACAAAATATTCCTCTACAACTAAGAGGTACTTCATAAATTTTCTACGGAAATAAAATTTTGACAAAATTTTCTATGGAAAGGAAAATGTTGATCAAATTTTCTATGGAATAATAAAATTTTGATAAAAATTTCTATAGAAATAGAATTTTTACAAAATTTATCTATAGAAATAAAATTTTTACAAAATTTTTCTATAGAAATAGAATTTTCACAAAATTTTCTACAGGAAAGAAATGTTGATAGAATTTTCTAAATGAAAAAAATTTCTATAAAAATAAAATTTTGAGAAAACTTTCTATAAAAATAAAATTGTGAGAACATTTTCTATAGAAATAAAATTTTGTGAACATTTTCTAGAGAAATAAATATTTGACAAAATTTTCTATAGGAAAAAAAAATGTTGACACAATTTTCTATAGGAAAAAAAAAATTAAAAATTTTCTATAGAAATAAAAGGTTTCTTTCTGGTTTTTAATTTGCTAGATTTTTGGTAAAAATTTCTTCAAATTTTGGTAGATTATGTATGTTCTATAGAAAGAAAATTTTGAAAAAAAAATTCTACAGGAAAGAAATGTTAATAGAATTTTCTATATGAAAAAAATTTTCTATAAAAATAAAATTTTGAGAAAATTTTCTATAAAAATAAAATTGTGAGAAAATTTTCTATAGAAATAAATTTTTGTGAAAATTTTCTAGAGAAATAAATATTTGACAAAATTTTCTATAGGAAAAAAAATGTTGACACAATTTTCTATAGGAAAAAAAAATTTTTAAATTTTCTATAGAAATAAAAGGTTTCTTTCTGGTTTTTAATTTGCTAGATTTTTGGTAAAAATTTCTTCAAATTTTGGTAGATTATGTATATTCTATAGAAAGAAAATTTTGAAAAAAAATTCTACAGGAAAGAAATGTTAATAGAATTTTCTATATGAAAAAAATTTTCTATAAAAATAAAATTTTGAGAAAATTTTCTATAAAAATAAAATTGTGAGAAAATTTTCTATAGAAATAAAATTTTCTAGAGAAATAAAATTTTGACAAAAATTTCTATAGGAAAAAAATTTTGACACAATTTTCTATAGAAAAAAAATTGAAAAAAAATTCTATAGAAATAAAAGGTTTCTTGTTTTTAATTTGCTAGATTTTTGGTAAAAATTTCTTCAAATTTTGGTAGATTATGTTTGGAACTAGTGGCAACCGTGATTACAATCGCCGAGTGATACCCTCCAATATTTTCATTTTCATTCATTATCTTTCGGTAATGCAGTTGGAGTAAAATTTTCAGATTTTATATCGTACGAATTCACCCGCTTCTTAACCTTTTCTTTATTGCCTTATATACAAATACATACCTATATATATAAATATATTATATATATTCAGTCACTCAGATTGAAAAAGTGTTCAATGCTGCTTTGAAAAAAAAAGTTTGGGATCACTTCACCAAGGCCCAAAGAAAAAACATCGATCAATGGAAAAAGTTGGCCACGGTATGTATTATTCTGCAGAATAAAAACAAAACTGTAAGCTTTTTGTTTTTCATAATTAATGTACATCATGGATCTACATCTTGTTATTAACCGAAAAAAAAAAACTATATATTGATGCACCCATTTTGTTGTTTTTTATGAAATTCATATATAGTTTTTGTTATATAGTTTTTGTACTTTGTTTTAATTGGTGTTTGTTTTATTTTGTATGGCTAGCATTTTTATTTTTTAGCCATATTATTTTTTTTTATCAGTAGTAGTAGTAGTACGTAGTAGTAGCACTGGTATGTCATTTAACCACTATTTATTATATTGCATTTACTAATTTACCAATACGTTGTACCATTTTGTATTTGAATCTGAAACTTAAAATATGTTTTCCATCCACCCACCAACAGTCTCAGTAAACTTGATAATCTCGCTATATTTGCGGAATTAAATTGAATTTAATCCACATCTATATATACAGTTTGGCTGATATGTATTGCAACACTCTTCAGATAGCTATCATCTCTAAACTGCTCGTCCGACAGCTGACGGTCATCGCGTCATTCCAATGTTAACAAATCTTATAGATTTTTTGTTTAATTCTATTTTTATAAAAAATTTTGTCAACATTTTATTTCTATCAAAATTCTATTTCTATAGAAAATTGTTGCAAAATTTTATTTCTATAGAAAATTTTTATAAAATTTTATTTCTATAGAAAATTTTTGCAAAATTTTATTTCTATAGAAAATTTTTGCAAAATATTATTTCTATAGAAAATTTTTATAAAATTTTATTTCTATAGAAAATTTTTGCAAAATGTTATTTCTATAGAAAATTTTTATAAAATTTTATTTCTATAGACAAATTTTGCAAACATTTATTTCTATAGAAAATTTTGTCAACATTTTATAGAAAATTTTGTCAAAATTTTATTTCTATTGAATTGTGTCAAAATTTTATTTCTATAGAATTTTGTCCAATTGTATTTCTTTAGAAAATTTTTGCTAAATTTTACTTCTATAGAACATTTTTGCAAAATTTTATTTCTATAGACAATTTTTGCAAAAATTTATTTCAATAGAAAATTTTGCCAACATTTTATAGAAAATTTTGTCAAAATTGTATTTCTATTGAATTTTGTCAAAATTTTATTTCTTTAGAAAATTTTTGCTAAATTTTATTTCTATAGAACATTTTTGCAAAATTTTATTTCTATAGAAAATTTTTGGAAATTTTTATTTCTAAAGAAAATTTTGTTAAAAGTTTATTTCTATAGAAATTTTTATAAAATTTTATTTCTATAGACAATTTTTGCAAAACTTTATTTGTGTAGAAAATTTTGTCAAAATTTTATTTCTATTGAATTTTGTCAAAATTTTATTTCTTTAGAAAATTTTTGCTAAATTTTATTTCAATAGAACATTTTAGCAAAATTTTATTTCTATAGAAAATTTTTGGAAAATTTTATTTCTAAAGAAAATTTTGTTAAAATTTTATTTCTATAGAACATTTTTGCAAAATTTTATTTCTATAGAAAATTTTGTCAAAATTTTATTTCTATAGAAAATTTGGTCAAAATTTTATTTCTATAGAAAATTTGGTCAAACTTTTATTTCTATAGAAAATTTTTGCAAAATCTTATTTCTATAGAAAATTTTTATAAAATTTTATTTCTATAGACAATTTTTGCAAAAATTTATTTCTATAGAAAATTTTGCCAACATTTTATAGAAAATTTTGTCAAAATTTTATTTCTATTGAATTTTGTCAAAATTTTATTTCTTTAGAAAATTTTTGCTAAATTTTATTTCTATAGAACATTTTTGCAAAATTTTATTTCTATAGAAAATTTTTGGAAAATTTTATTTCTAAAGAAAATTTTGTTAAAATTTTATTTCTATAAAATTTTTATAAAATTTTATTTCTAGAGACAATTTTTGCAAAACTTTATTTCTGTAGAAAATTTTGCCAACATTTTATAGAAAATTTTGTCAAAATTTTATTTCTATTGAATTTTGTCAAAATTGTATTTCTATAGAATTTTGTCAAAATTGTATTTCCTTAGAAAATTTTTGCTAAATTTTATTTCTATAGAACATTTGCAAAATTTTATTTCTATAGAAAATTTTTGGAAAATTTTATTTCTAAAGAAAATTTTGTTAAAATTTTATTTCTATAGAAAATTTTGTCAAAAATTTATTTCTATAGAAAATTTTTGCAAAGTTTTATTTCTATAGAAAATTATGTCAAAATTTTATTTCTATAGAAAATTTTTTCGAAAGTTTATTTCTATAGAAAATTTTTGGAAAATTTTATTTCTGTAGAAATAATTATCAAAATTTTATTTCTATAGAAAATTTTTGCATTTTTTTCTATAGACAATTTTTGCAAAATTTTATTTCTATAGAAAATTTTTTGGAAAATTTTCTATAGAAAATTTTTGCAAAATTTTATTTCTATAGAAAATTTTATTTCTATAAAAAATTTTGTCAAAATTTTATTCCTGTAGGCAATTTTTACAAAATTTTATTTATATTGAAAATTTTATCAAAAATTTATTTCTATAGAAAATGTTGTCAAGGTTAGGTTAGGTGGCAGCCCGATGTATCAGGCTCACTTAGACTATTCAGTCCATTGTGATACCACATTGGTGTACTTCTCTCTTATCACTGAGTGCTGCCCGATTCCATGTTAAGCTCAATGACAAGGGACCTCCATTTTATAGCCGAGTTCGAACGGCGTTCCACATTGCAGTGAAACCACTTAGAGAAGTTTTAAAGCCCTCAGAAATGTCACCAGCATTACTGAGGTGGGATAATCCACCGCTGAAAAACTTTTTGAACCCACGACCTTGTGTATGCAAGGCGGGCATGCTAACCATTGCACCACGGTGGCTCCCGAATGTTGTCAAAACTTTATTTCTATAGAATGGTGGATGTATAGGAACTGCGATCAATACAAATCGAAGATGATGAAATGGAAATGTCAGATGAGGATCGTGATTATCAATCAACATCCCACAGCAAGCGTAGACGCTATGACAGTGATAATCTAAAGGTATAAGATTTTCGGGTTTCTTAACTCAACAAAAAAATTAATATTGTTCCCACTTTCAATTTTAGGAAGAGAATGATTCATTGCGTTGTCAACTGGAAGCCATGCGTAATGAAATGAGTCTGGAACGTACCGACCTTAAGTGTAATAGCGATTTTCGTGAAAAACAAATGAATGCAAGGCGGGCATGCTAACCATTGCACCACGGTGGCTCCCGAATGTTGTCAAAACTTTATTTCTATAGAAAATTTTATTTCTATAGAAAATTTTGTCAAAATTTTATTTCTATAGAAAATTTTGTCAAAATTTTATTTTTATAGAAAATTTTGTCAAAATTTTATTTCTATAGAAAATTTTGTCAAAATTTTATTTCTATAGAAAATTTTGTCAAAATTTTATTTCTATAGAAAATTTTGTCAAAATTTTATTTCTATAGAAAATTTTGTCAAAATTTTATATCTATAGAAAATTTTGTCAAAATTTTATTTCTATAGAAAATTTTGTCAAAATTTTGTTTCTATAGAAAATTTTGTCAAAATTTTATATCTATAGAAAATTTTGTCAAAATTTTATATCTATAGAAAATTTTGTCAAAATTTTATATCTATAGAAAATTTTGTCAAAATTTTATGTCTATAGAAAATTTTGTCAAAAAAGAAAATTTTGTCAAAATTTTATATCTACAGAAAAATTTGTCAACATTTTATTTCTATAAAAGATTTTATCAATTTTTTTTCTTCTATAAAAGATTTTGTCAAAATTTTATTTCTATAGAAAATTTTGTCAAACTTTTATTTCTATAGAAGTTTGTTTTTGCATTACATATCGGTCACCTTGTAGAAGGCCGGATAAGAACTTTTTTGACTATAGAGGAAATATTTTGATTATGATTCGCTTAAGAATTAAAAAAAATCAACCAATTTGCAAGATTTCAGATATAGTATAGAATATGAATATTGACCTACAGAGTGGTGCAGGGTATAATACCAATATCGATTTGATGTATATATAAAAAAAATATTTTTTTCTAATTCGCCTATCTGTGTCAATTAAATAATGAAATTTAGAATAAAACAATTACAATATAGCTAATAAAATTTAAATGTATATAAACATTTTTTTAAATAAATGTATAACCAAAAAAAAAATACTACAAATCTATCTTCTATGGTTTGCTTAAATCGTTGTCTTCTTTTTTCACAAACATTACCTATTTTTTTTAATCCATCTCTTAAGAAACTCGTAAATATAAAATCAAACATACTCATTTTAAATGTTTTTGAAACCAAAAAATATTTTCATTGTCACAAACTAATTGCTTTAAATTAATTTTAAAAAAATAATTACAAAAAAAAACAAACAACTATCTGTTGGTATTTCGGTTAGTAAAAACAATAAAAAAAAACATTTCGGCATTTAGTATTTTTGGATAAATATTTATTTCGCAAGAAAAATTGTTAAGGTGAAGTTCACTTTGTTGTAACCCAAATCGACTGCCTCAAATAAATATTTGATTTCAAAACAAAAATCACAAAAAGGTAAGTACGGCTATGTCTTTAACTAAAAAAAGGCTAAAGGAAGGTATAACTCCACGCAAAAAAATTGAAGAGGATTTTATTTAAGAAATTTCTAAACCATAAAACAAAATAATTTCTAATATTTTTTATTTTCATTTGTAAGAATTGTTTCGTTGCTAAACTCTTTAACGGAAAACCCCTGAAAATTAAAGGCTTTCGTATTTTATTTCTTTTTGGTAATGGTGGATGTTTAGGAACTGCGATCAATACAAATCGAAGATGATGAAATGGAAATGTCAGATGAGGATCGTGATTATCAATCAACATCCCACAGCAAGCGTAGACGCTATGACAGTGATAATCTAAAGGTATAAGATTTTCGGGTTTCTTAACTCAACAAAAAAATTAATATTGTTCCCACTTTCAATTTTAGGAAGAGAATGATTCATTGCGTTGTCAACTGGAAGCCATGCGTAATGAAATGAGTCTGGAACGTACCGACCTTAAGTGTAATAGCGATTTTCGTGAAAAACAAATGAAAGTCCTACAGGAGACCATACGCAATATGCAAACCCAATTATTGCAAACAAAAATGCGTGAACAAAAAGATGCCAAGCATATAGAATTGTTGGAGAAACGCTTGAAGGAGGCCGGAGTTAAACAATTGCTTTTAAAGACTAAAATTCGTGAAACTAATGAAAAATTAAAAGATCGTGAAATAATGCAAGCCACTGAGCCGATTATAACAGATCCCAAACGTTTAGATAATTCTGAGGTTATTGATATTGATGTGGATAGAAATGATGATGGCGATGATGAATGTAATGCTGACGATGAGGATGATGTTAAAATATTGGAGGATACCACCAATGAAATAGATTTGAAAACAAAACAACCCAAAGGTAAACATCTACCAGAGGAATCGATGGTAATAAAACCTCAAGCAAGTCAGCCACTGGAGAAAGATCAGATCACAGAAGTCAAGGTGAATATAATAAACAATCTTCATTATCCATTCGGTTAAACGTATTCGATTAATCATTGCCGTCGTTTTGCATAATTGATATATTTTAGAATAGAGCGAAAATTTCCGTATATAGAAAATTTTTTCAAAATTTTATTTCTATAGAAAATTTTTGCAAAATTTTATTTCTACAGAAAATTGTTGCAAAATGTTATTGCTATAGAAAATTTTTCTCAAAATTTAATTTCTATAGAAAATTTTATCAAAATTTTTTCAAAATTTTATTTCTATAGAAAATTTTTGCAAAATTTTATTTCTACAGAAAATTGTTGCAAAATGTTATTGCTATAGAAAATTTTTCTCAAAATTTTATATCTTTAGAAAATTTTTATCAAAATTTTATTTCTATAGAAAATTTTTGCAAAATTTTATTTCATTCTTTTTGTTTTGTTATTGTTGGTTTTGTTCTTTAAGCATTGTTGTTTTTATTGCAGCTTAAAACCATACATTGACTAAACTACAAGTGTAGCTTAACCAACAGAGGAAAAGAATGTTTGTCAAATTTATTTGGGCAAAGTCCTATAGACTGCAAGATGGTTGAATGGACGCACGTTTCGGAATTACCACATTCCTCATCAGCATCCTCTACTTGCAGCAAAACTATCAACCAATTATCAGAATAAATTCAGGCAGTTCATTAAACCCAACAATGAACCACACTTGAACCCTCCGAAAAAAGGTTTTGTATGATAGCCGGTTTATGCCGAAATAAATTCAAAACAAACATATCTCTTTTCCTATACCACTGTCAAATCATCGATTTGAATTCAGTTGACTGGTTGATAGTTTTGCTGCAAGTAGAGGATGCTGATGAGCAATGTATTAATTCCGAAACGTGCGTCCATCCAACCATCTTGCAGTCTATAGGGCTTTGCCCAAATAAATTTGACAAACATTCTTTTTCTCTGTTGGTTAAGCTACACTTGTAGTTTAGTCAATGTATGGTTTTAAGCTGCAATAAAAAACAACGACAAAATTTTATTATTATTATAGAATTTTTGTGCAAAATTTTATTTCTACCGAAAATTTTGTCAAAATTTTATATTTATCTATAGAAAATTTTTGCAAAATTGTATTTCTATAGAAAATTTTTGCAAAATTGTATTTCTATAGAAAATTTTTGCAAGATTTTATTTCTATAGAAAATTTTGTCAAAATTTTATTTCTATAGAAAATTTGGTCAAAATGTTATTTCTATAGGAAAAATTTTCCAAAATTTTATTTCTATAGAAAATTTTTCCAAAATTTAATTTCTATAGAAAATTTTTCCAAAATTTTATTTTTATAGAAAATTTTTGTCAAAATTTTATTTCTATAGAAAATTTTTGCAAAATTTTATTGCTATAGAAAATTTTTGTCAAAATTTAATTTCTATAGAAAATTTTTGCAAAATTTTATTGCTATAGAAAATTTTTGTCAAAATTTTATTTCTATAGAAAAAAATGTTATTTCTATAGAACATTTTTGCAAAATTTTATTTCTACAGAAAATTGTTGCAAAGTTTTATTTCTATAGAAAATTTTGTCAAAATTTTATTTCTCAAATTTTATTTTGTCAAAATTTTTATATCTATAGAAAATTTTGACAAAATTTTCTATAGAAAAATTAAAAAATTTTATTTCTATAGAAAAAAATTTTATTTCTATAGAAAAAAATTTTATTTCTATAGAACATTTTGTCAAAATTTTATTTCTACAGAAAATTGTTGTAAAGTTTTATTTCTATAGAAAATTTTGTCAAAATTTTATTTCTGTAGAAATTTTTTGTCAAAATTTTATTTCTATAGAAAATTTTTGCAAAATTTTATTTCTGTAGAAAATTTTTGTGAAAATTTTATTCCTATAGAACATTTGGTCAAACTTTTATTTCTATAGAAAATTTTTCCAAAATTTTATTTCTATAGAAAATTTTTGCAAAATTTTATTTCTATACAAAATTTTGTCAAAATTTTATTTTTATAGAAAATTTTTGCAAAATTTTATTTCTGTAGAAAATTTTCGTCAAAGTTTTATCTCTATAGAAAATTTTTCCAAAATTTTATTTCTATAAAAATTATTTGCAAAATTTTATTTTGTCAAAATTTTATATCTATAGAAATTTATTTCAAAATTTTGTTTCTGTAGAAAATTTTTGCAAAATTTTATTTCTATAGATAATTTTTCCAAAATTTTATTTCTATAGAAAATTTTGTCAAATTTCATTTTTATAGAAAATTTTGTCAAAATATTATTTCTATAGAAAATTTTTCCAAAATGTTATTTCTATAGAAAATTTTTCCAAAATTTTATTTCTATAGAAAATTTTTCCAAAGTTTTATTTCTATAGAAATTTTTTCCAAAATTTTATTTCTATGGAAAGTTTTGTTAAAATGTTATTTCTATAGAAAATTTTCGTATACACATCAGGATGTTCCCTGCGGTAAATGGATCAACCCCTGGACCCTTCCCCTTCGCAAACTGTAACGGATAATGGTAATGCCTAAAAATATGCAAAGAAAATGTTTGTGTAGTTGCTAAATCCCAGAAGCCGTTCAAACTTCTGATATGCCATAAAATAATCTATAATTTTGAGCACTTTCCCCTTCCCATCAAACTATAACGGGCAATGGTGGCGTCTGAAATTAAAATTACAGATGTTTCGTAAAATAGAACTAATGCGTCTAATACTATAATTTTGAACACTTTCCCCTTTTAAACCATAATGGATAATGTTGACGCTTAAAAGTAGGCAAGGAAATTTTTGTGTAGCAGTTAAACCCCGGATTCCGTTAAAATTACGGATGTTCCAAAAAATAGACTATAATTTTGAGCACGTTGCCCTTCTCAAACCATAATGGACAATGGTGATGCCTGAAAATAGGCAATGAAAAATTTGGTTTCGATTTTCAGGGAAATCAGATTACAAATTTCGGTGTCTAGAAGTTTCGGTGCCCAAGAAGTCAAATTGGGAGATCAGGTTATATGGGGGCTATATCAAAATGTGGACCGAAGCACACCATATTCGGCCCACTTATACCCAAAATACCTCTAGATTTCGAAATTCATGAAAATCGGATAAAATTGGGATGTACAGCCACTCACTCCCAGTAATGCTGGTGACATTTCTGTTTTAAAGATTCTCTAAGTGGTTTCACTGCAATGTGGATTCGGCTATAAAAAGCAGGTCCCTTGTCCTTGAGCTTAACATGGAATCGGGCAGCACTCAGTGATAAGAGAGAAGTTCACCAATGTGGTATCACAATGGACTGAATAGTCTAACTGAGCCTGATACATCGGGCTGCCACCTAACCTAACCTAACCATAGACACTCAAGACCCCAAATCGAAGGGTCGGTTTCATAAAAACTTTTTCTTAAAATTTCCTTTTCTTTCTTAAAATTAATGTGCCACCTTAAAAGTGGCACAAAATGTGTATTTGTTTTTAAGAAATTCGCAATGGTATTGAGCTTCCAGTCTATTTTAACTGCGAGTTGTTTTTACATTCCCCAAGGGGAATTTCAATGCCACTCAAGGAGATGGGCTCAACCAAAGATTATAGATTTGAGGAAGATGGGAGATTGGCTTGCGTCATACCAAATGTTGTATTTACCAGATTAGTTTAATACATGTTTGTAAACTTTTAGTTGTTTTTCGTTTTTATTTTTTAAATGAAAAATTTAATTTTCTTAATGAAACAATGTTAAATTTTAGACAACAAAAAAAAAAATACATTTTCCCCTTTATGGAAATAATTTCTTTTTATTTGCATTTTAATGCTATGTCCATACTTGTCGTATACGCGTTTGGTTCGAGTATTAAACTAATGTGGTAAATGGTTTGATGTGCTCAGTAGCCAATCTCCCATCTTCCTCTTCTATAATCTTTGGGCTCAACCGAAGAATTCTTACTTCCTTTAGTTTATAATTTTTATAATTTAATTTTTATGTTTTTGTAAAATATATATTTTTTTGAAATATATTTTTTTTTCTATTTTAGCCATCCTCATCTGTGCCTTTGGATGATGCCAAAATGATTGCTCTAACCACAGCCTTTTTACTTATACAACCCTTGGGTGCTTCCATACAAGCGATACTGTCATACATTAAGCAAATTACACAATACAATAATCTTCAAGAAGGTGATTTGAACAACATACTCACTAAATATCCTCAATTATTTAAAACTGAAGCTTCAACGAAAGTTTCTAATGATGTGGCAGAAAATTGCCAATCAATAAAATGGAAATTTTGTGGATTAGTGGAGCAACAAGAGGCTTTGGCCAAACCAGAAGAGATTACCTAAATTATAGAACACTTATACACAAACAAATATTTTATAACAGAAAAACAAATTTAATGAAACAATCAATTTGCGAGACCACTTTTTAAAAAATATTTAGAATTTGAATTTCTTAATATTTAAATCTAACAAAAAAATGTAACCAAGAGTATTTATAGAGATATTATTCACAAATATATAGTATGAAATATTATTCTTGATAATATTAAAAAAAATTAAAATGATCAGATATCATTTTATTTTTTTTTTTTTTTTTTTTTTGATTAAAACAAAAAACTTAAAATTAATCAATAAAAAAAATCCAACCGTTGCCTAGACCTTTAATTTCAATTTATTTTTTTTTTATATGAATTTCCTCACAACAACAAGATATTCATGTCTGTTCTGGTACACAAATGAACAAAAATTTCTTCTGGCTGGTGTATATCTTAATGTATCACTTACTCAATAAGAACTTTATTAGTAAACGAGAAGTATCAATAGAAACGAGAGTAGCAGTCTATAATTCGACATATATTCCCACTCTTAAATATGGAAGCAAATCGTGGGCCCACACAACGAAAAAACAAAATCAGAATCCATGCTACGGAAATGAAATACCTACGACGGACGGTCGGAAAAACGAGACGAGATAGAATAAGAAAAAACTTAGCCCAAAATTGAGCAGAATGCAGAAAAATTTGCCAACAACCTCTACACTGAAAGGTACACAGAGGCCTGTAATAAGTAAATGTAAGTACTTTTTATTCTACCGCAATTTACAAGGAAATTCGTAAACCAAATCTGGGAATCGCTTTACAAGGGGCCTATATATAATTATGCACCAATTTTTGCATAGTTGTTCGAGCCACGTACCAAATTTTACCCGGATGAGTAGTATCAGGGGTTGATTCTACGGTTGCCACTCGTGTCAAAAATAATCTACCAAAATTTGAAACAAATTTTGCCACAAATCTACCAAATTTAAAAAAAAAATCTTATTTTGAAGGTTTGTCAAATTTTTATTTCTGTAGAAAATTTTCTGAAAATGTTATTTCTATAGAAAATTTTCTGAAAATTTTATTTCTATAAAAAATTTTGTCAAAATTTTCTGAAAATTTTATTTCTATAGAAAATTTTCAGAAAATTTTATTTCTATAGAAAATTTTCAGAAAATTTTATTTCTATAGAAAATTTTCTGAAAATTTTATTTTTATAGAAAATTTTATCAAAATTTTATTTCTACTGAAAATTTTATGTCTATAAAAAGTTTTGTCAAAATTTTTAGTAAATTTTCTGAAACTTTTATTTCTATAGAAAATGTCAAAATTTTATTTCTATAGTAAATAGTCGGAAGGACCACGAAGATCATATGGGGAGATCCCAATGAAGACAAAACAAGAGAACTACTGAAGGAGAGTAGGAGTACGATCAGTAGGGCTATTGGAATCATCACGGGACACTTGGACCTCAGGGCACACTTGCACCGTATAGGTGTAATAAATGATAGTTTATGCAGGGCATGTGGAGAGGACGAAGAGACACTTGAACATTATCTGTGTCACTGCCCGGCATTTACAAGATACTAGTCCCAACATTTGGGGGTCGAAAACATTCCAAATTTAAACCGATTGAAGGGAGTAAAATGAAAACAAATTAAGGAATTCGTCGAAAGCACAGAATTCTTAAAATAGGCATGGGGTTATAATTATAAACTAGAGTGCACAACAAGCCGATTTCTGGCTTAGGTGTATGTCATATGACATGAGACGGAGAAATCCGACTCCTCTCTTCAACCTAACCTAACCTAACCCTAGTAAATTTTCTGAAAATTTTATTTCTATAGAAAATTTTCTGAAAATTGTATTTTCTGAAAATTTTATTTCTATAGAAAATTTTCTGAAAAGTTTATTTCTATAGAAAATTTTATTTCTATTTTATTTCCCTTTCACATTATGCCAATTGAACTTTCAAAAACGTTTTTATTTTGGAATGTTATCGACACCATCGAAATTACTCAGGCTGTGTCTGTCATCCGGACCTATAGAAAATTTTCTGAAAATTTTATTTCTATAGAAAATTTTCTGCAAATTTTATTTCTATAGAAAATTTTCTGAAAATTTTTCTGAAAATTTTATTTCTAAAGAAAATTTTCTGAAAATTTTATTTCTACAGAAAAATTTCTGAAAACTTTATTTCTATAGAAAAATTTTCTGAAAAGTTTATTTCTATAGAAAATTTTCTGAAAATTTTATTTCTATAGAAAATTTTCTGAAAAGTTTATTTCTATAGAAAGTTTTCTGAAAATTTTATTTCTATAGAAAATTTTCTGAAAATTTATTTCTATAGAAAATTTTCTGAAAATTTTATTTCTATTTTATTTCCCTTTCACATTATGCCAATTGAACTTTCAAAAACGATTTTATTGTGGAATGTTATGGACACCATCGAAATTATTCAGGCTGTGTCTGTCATTCGGACCTATAGAAAGTTTTCTGAAAATTTTATTTCTATAGAAATTTTTCTGAAATTTTTATTTCTATAGAAAAAATTCTGAAAAGTTTATTTCTATAGAAAATTTTCTGAAAATTTTATTTCTATAGAAAATTTTCTGAAAATTTTATTTCCATAGAAAATTTTCTGAAAATTTTATTTCTATAGAAAATTTTCTGAAAATTTTATTTCTATAGAAAATTTTCTGAAAATTTTATTTCTATAGAAAATTTTCTGAAAATTTTATTTCTATTTTATTTCCCTTTCACATTATGCCAATTGAACTTTCAAAAACGTTTTTATTTTGGAATGTTATGGACACCATCGACATTACTCAGGCTGTGTCTGTCATCCGGACCTATAGAAAATTTTCTGAAAATTTTATTTCTATAGACAATATCTGAAAATTTTATTTCTATAGATAATTTTCTGAAAATTTTATTTCTATAGAAAATTTTCTGAAAATTTTATTTCTATAGAAAATTTTCTGAAAATTTTATTTCTATAGAAAATTTTCTGAAAATTTTATTTCTATAGAAAATTTTATTTCTATTTTATTTCCCTTTCACATTATGCCAATTGAACTTTCAAAAACGTTTTTATTTTGGAATGTTATGGACACCATCGAAATTACTCTGGCTGTGTCTGTCATCCGGACCTATAGAAAATTTTCTGAAAATTTTATTTCTACAGAAAAATTTCTGAAAACTTTATTTCTATAGAAAAATTTTCTGAAAAGTTTATTTCTATAGAAAATTTTCTGAAAATTTTATTTCGATAGAAAATTTTCTGAAAAGTTTATTTCTATAGAAAGTTTTCTGAAAATTTTATTTCTATAGAAAATTTTCTGAAAATTTTATTTCTATAGAAAATTTTCTGAAAATTTTATTTCTATTTTATTTCCCTTTCACATTATGCCAATTGAACTTTCAAAAACGATTTTATTGTGGAATGTTATGGACACTATTGAAATTATTCAGGCTGTGTCTGTCATTCGGACCTATAGAAAGTTTTCTGAAAATTTTATTTCTATAGAAAATTTTCTGAAATTTTTATTTCTATAGAAAATTTTCTGAAATTTTTATTTCTATAGAACATTTTCAGAAAATTTTATTTCAATAGAAAACTTTCTGAAAATTTTATTTCTATAGAAAACTTTCTGAAAATTTTATTTCTATAGAAAATTTTCTGCAAATTTTATTTCTATAGAAAATTTTCTGAAAATTCTATTTCTATAGAAAATTTTCTGAAAATTTTATTTCTATTTTATTTCCCTTTCACATTATGCCAATTGAACTTTCAAAAACGTTTTTATTTTTGGAATGTTATGGACACCAACCAAATTACTCAGGCTGTGTCTGTCATCCGGACCTATAGAAAATTTTCTGAAAATTTTATTTCTATAGACAATTTTCTGAAAATTTTATTTCTATAGATAATTTTTTGAAAATTTTATTTCTATAGAAAATTTTCTGAAAATTTTATTTCTAAAGAAAATTTTCTGAAAATTTTATTTCTATAGAAAATTTTCTGAAAATTTTATTTCTATAGAAAATTTTATTTCTATTTTATTTCCCTTTCACATTATGCCAATTGAACTTTCAAAAACGTTTTTATTTTGGAATGTTATGGACACCATCGAAATTACTCAGGCTGTGTCTGTCATCCGGACCTATCGAAAATTTTCTGAAAATTTTATTTCTATAGAAAATTTTCTGCAAATTTTATTTCTATAGAAAATTTTCTGAACATTTTATTTCGATAGAAAATTTTCTGAAAATTTTATTTCTATAGAAAATTTTCAGAAAATTTTGTTTCTATAGAAAACTTTCTGAAGATTTTATTTCTATAGAAAATTGTCTGCAAATTTTATTTCTATAGAAAATTTTCTGAAAATTTTATTTCTATAGAAAATGTTCTGCAAATTTTATTTCTATAGAAATTTTTCTGAAAATTTTATTTCTATAGAAAATTTTGTAAAAATTTTATTTCTATAGAAAATTTTATTTCTATCATCCGCACCTATAGAAAATTTTCTGAAAATTTTATTTCTATAGAAAATTTTCTGAAAATTTTATTTCTATAGAAAATTTTCTGAAAATTTTATTTCTATAGAAAATTTTCTGAAAATTTTATTTCTATAGAACATTTTCTGAAAATTTTATTTCTATAGAACATTTTCTGAAAATTTTATTTCTATAGAAAATTTTCTGAAAAGTTTATTTCTACAGAAAATTTTCTGAAAATTTTATTTCTATTTTATTCCCCTTTCACATTATGCCAATTGAACTTTCAAAAACGTTTTTATTTTGGAATGTTATGGACACCAACCAAATTACTCAGGCTGTGTCTGTCATCCGGACCTATAGAAAATTTTCTGAAAATTTTATTTCTATAGACAATTTTCTGAAAATTTTATTTCTATAGATAATTTTTTGAAAATTTTATTTCTATAGAAAATTTTCTGAAAATTTTATTTCTAAAGAAAATTTTCTGAAAATTTTATTTCTATAGAAAATTTTCTGAAAATTTTATTTCTATAGAAAATTTTATTTCTATTTTATTTCCCTTTCACATTATGCCAATTGAACTTTCAAAAACGTTTTTATTTTGGAATGTTATGGACACCATCGAAATTACTCAGGCTGTGTCTGTCATCCGGACCTATCGAAAATTTTCTGAAAATTTTATTTCTATAGAAAATTTTCTGCAAATTTTATTTCTATAGAAAATTTTCTGAACATTTTATTTCTATAGAAAATTTTCTGAAAATTTTATTTCTATAGAAAATTTTCAGAAAATTTTGTTTCTATAGAAAACTTTCTGAAGATTTTATTTCTATAGAAAATTGTCTGCAAATTTTATTTCTATAGAAAATTTTCTGAAAATTTTATTTCTATAGAAAATGTTCTGCAAATTTTATTTCTATAGAAATTTTTCTGAAAATTTTATTTCTATAGAAAATTTTGTAAAAATTTTATTTCTATAGAAAATTTTATTTCTATCATCCGGACCTATAGAAAATTTTCTGAAAATTTTATTTCTATAGAAAATTTTCTGAAAATTTTATTTCTATAGAAAATTTTCTGAAAATTTTATTTCTATAGAAAATTTTCTGAAAATTTTATTTCTATAGAACATTTTCTGAAAATTTTATTTCTATAGAACATTTTCTGAAAATTTTATTTCTATAGAAAATTTTCTGAAAAGTTTATTTCTACAGAAAATTTTCTGAAAATTTTATTTCTATTTTATTCCCCTTTCACATTATGCCAATTGAACTTTCAAAAACGTTTTTATTTTGGAATGTTATGGACACCATCGAAACTACTCAGGCTGTGTCTGTGATCCAAACCAAAAAACAAAAAAAACATATTGCATAAATTGACACAATTGTATTAATAAAAACAAATTAATTAAATAATTTAAGTTTAAGTAGAACGAAAATAGCATAAAGAATGTGTGAGTGCGTTTATATGATGGATTGGAGGAAAAATCACTGTGTACAAAAAATTTAACCATGAAGACATGAAAGTGGAATTTATCAGGGCGTTGTCCGGAGTATTGTCAGTGCAATATTAATGACAACATTTTCAAAAGATTTTGATTTTTTTTTTCAATTTATTTATTATTGGAAAATGTAAAAAATTGATTATTCCTCGCAAAAGAAAGTTTTGCTATAGTTAGTAAATGTGTTGTCATGTGTTCGCTTACCGTCAATCGTTGTATTTGTGTTTTCTTGCTGCATCCATCTAAACCGTACTTGGTTGGGAATCGCTACACTAGGCTCGTGAATATAATTTCACTTAAATGCACAAGTTTTTTTCATCATCCTTTTATGGTACATTCTAGGAAAAACGTTTGCAATTGACATTGAGAGAACACCAAAGCTCTCCCTGCTGTGACGAAATTATATGCCAAGCATTCAGTAAGAAGTGTCCTTGAAGAAGGGCAAATCAACCAAAATAACTAAAAACAACAACTATGTCAAGGATGCTGTAAAGGTTATTGCCATATTTGATTGAGAAAATTGAAACCATTGAGAGAGAGAGAGAGAAGCAGAGAGAGAGAGTATACTACAGCATATTTCCGTCTATCTATATATCTATAAGTGAGACTAAATTAGATGATTTTCAATTTCTATTGTTTATGGTTTGATTGATGTTCAGTCTGTCAACAATATTTGTTTTATTAAGAATAATAAAAGCTAAAAAATCGTTATGATAGCTAGTATATCACAAAATTTGCCTGTAAGAAACGCACGTACGCATCTCACACACCTACACTCCATGTCACTGACAGGCCCCCATGTCAGAGATGGAGAATATTAAATTGTAAAACAAAACAAATGAAACAACATTTGAAAACAAAGATGCACTCAAAAAAAGTGAACACTAAATGGCACTAAAGCCAATTTAATTCTACTTTAGTTCATGGAATTATTATGATTTTGAGAAAGTAACTAAAAAAGGGGGAAAATTATGCACGAATGAAGCATAAATATTTACTAAATTCGTGTCTAAGGCAAAGTTGTTCAGAATTTCTTGTAAAAGTTGCAAATAATACGCTCATGTTGAACTTCGTATGACATTTAAGTCACTTTTGTAAGTTTTAATTCTAATTCTTTTCCTTCAAACTACGCAATTTTCTTTAACAAGTGAAAAACAATAAATAATTATATTTAATAAATAAAATTTTTTTTGTGGCAAAATTTTCTATAGAAATAAAATTTTGACAAAATTTTCTATAGAAATAAAATTTTCCAAAAATTTTTTATAGAAATAAAATTTAAAAAAAAAAATTTCTATAGAAATAAAATTTTGAGAAAAAATTTTATAGAATCACCTGTTAGACTATCCAGTCCATTGTGTTACCACAAGTAGTGAATTTCTCTTTCATCAGTCTCTCTCTTATGTTATAGCCGAGTCCGAACGGGTTTTACATTACGAACCCACATAGAGAAGCTATGAAAAACTCTGGTAATGTCACCGGCATTTAGAGGAGATATCAAACCACTACTTTATCCCCAACTATATACAAAAATATACCCAACCACGGAAAAATTCCCATTTTGGTGAGAAATTCCCTAATCCGACAACATTACAAATATTCGCTTTCATTCAATAACTTATTCCATGCAAACATTTACGATCGCGAATGAGTCTTCTTTGAATCATTTTTATGTTCAAAACCATTGCGGAGGAGCGAATCTGAGGGTCATTTATGCGTCCCCAGTATAAAGTAGCTGTGTCTCAAAATGTGTATTTTCAATGAGTTATAAATGAGTCTTTCAGAATAGTAAAAACATAGTCATTTGAAAGCAGTATTATATGATAATTCCACGTACACAATTATGAATCAATCCTCAACTGATCATATTTTGTCCAAAGCGAACATCAAAAGAGCTATAAATGACTCTCCCCACATGCGTCATTTAAGAATTACGTAAAAGAGTTTTAAGTTTCCCAGTAAAATGTTTCAATATTAAAAATATCAAAATAGAGTAATAAAAGCGTAAAAATCGGGTCTTTCTGATGATTTAAATTAAACGGTTAAAAATAATCATTGTTTAGACTAATATATGACTAAAATTTGAATCTTCCCCGCGATTAAACATTTTTATACCCTCCATCATAGGATGGGGGTATATTAACTTTGTCATTCCGTTTGTAACACATCGAAATATTGCTCTAAGACCCCATAAAGTATATATATTCTGGGTCGTGGTGAAATTCTGAGTCGATCTAAGCACGTCCGTCCGTCCGTCCGTCCGTCTGTTGAAATCACGCTAACTTCCGAACGAAACAAGCTATCGACTTGAAACTTCGCACAAGTAGTTGTTATCGATGTAGGTCGGATGGTATTGAAAATGGGCCATATCGGTCCACTTTTACGTATAGCCCCCATATAAAGGGACCCTCAGATTTGGCTTGTGGAGCCTCTAACAGAAGCATATTTTATCCGATCCGGCTGAAATTTGGTATCTGGTGTTGGTATATGGTCTCTAACAACCATGCAAAAATTGGTCCACATCGGTCCATAATTACATATAGCCCCCATATAAACCGATCCCCAGATTTGGCTTGCGGAGCCTAAAAGAGAAGCAAATTTCATCCGATCCGGCTGAAATTTGGTACATGGTGTTGGTATATGATCTCCAACAACCATGCAAAAATTGGTCCATATCGGTCCTTAATTATATATAGCCCCCATATAAAACATTCTCCAGATTTGACCTCTTGGAGGAGCAAAATTCATCCGATCCGGTTCAAATTAGGAACGTGGTGTTAGTATATGGTCGCTAACAACCATACCAAAATTGGTCCAATCACACAAAAATTGGTTCATATCGGTTCATAATCATGGTTGCCACTAGAGCCAAAAATAATCTACCAAAATTTTATTTCTAAAGAAAATTTTTTTAAAATTTTATTTCTATAGAAAATTTTGTCAAAATTATATTTCTAGAGAAAATTTTGCTAAAATTTTATTCGGTTCATAATAAAATTTTCATCATTGTCAAAATTTTATTTCTATAGAAAATTTTGTCAAAATTTTATTTCTATAGAAAATTTTGTTCAAATTTTATTCGGTTCATAATCATGGTTGCCACTCGAGCCACAAATAATCTACCAAGATTTTATTTCTATAGAAAATTTTGTCAAAAGTTTATTTCTAATTTTGTTAAAATTTTATTTCTGTAGAAATTTTTGTCAAAATTTTCTTTCTATAGAAAAATTTGTCAAAATTTTTATTTCTATAGAACATTTTGTGAAAATTTTATTTCTATAGAAAATTTTGTTAAAATTTTATTTCTGTAGAAAATTTTGTCAAAATTGTATGTCTACTTTGTCAAACTGAATTATATACGTATTGGATCGATCTTTTTTGATTTAATATATACCACGTATGGACATACATACAATTTAGAAGATGGTGTTAGGAGGTTTTAAGATACCTTGCCATCGGCAAGCGTTACCGCAACTTAAGTAATTCGATTGTGGATGGCAGTGTTTAGATGAAGTTTCTACGCAATCCATGATGGAGGGTACATAAGCTTCGGCCTGGCCGAACTTACGGCCGTATATACTTGTTTAATCTTCCAAAGGAGTAAGTTAACACTCTTTTTTGAAAACACTCATTTTGGATGTTTGAAAATGTTGGCAGGGTTGTTCTAACATCCATCTCTGAACTATTCTCTCTTCCCCACATTATTCTCTCATTGAAGCTGGACCGAAAACAATTGGGCAAATGAACAAAAGTTGACCATTTCACACACACATTTGCATTTAATTATGCAAAGATAAACGGCAATTGCAAATTTCAAAAACACTTGATAAATATCATTGCTTCAGATGTCTTATGATGTATGTTCTGTTACTGTTGTTGTTGTAGCTTCTTTGGAGCCCATTAAGTGAGTGTTGTTTTTAATGCTGTCGCAGCCCCTACTGCCTGCTGCCAACACTGCGACTGATGTGTTTGGTCTTTAGTTCGTTCAATCAAAATCTGTCTGCTTTATCAGTTGATTTATATATGGATGTATGTATGTTGTTGGTGTATTGTCGACAGCTTTACTGAGAGAAAGAGAATGTATTATTAGTAGGGAGCATTGGCATTTGTTGATGATTGTTTTTTTTTTTTTAACTGAATGCTGTGATATTGTTGTTGTATGGGTAATAAACGTTAACGTCAACGTAACGCCAGTTTATGGAGAATGGTGCTCTGTTTTGTATTTGAAACACTAACGCCCGCTATTTCAACGAGTCTGCCAAACAGTCTTCAAAACGTATTCGTAACGCGCGGTACAGATCGAGGGAATTTATAGAGTAATAAAAAATCGTCATTTCTCATTCCAAAAAAAAATATATATATAAAAATAAATTTAAAAAAAAAACGTGATTACCACACAAAGAAAAAAATTAAAATATTTTTATTCCAGATATAGTGAAAGAAAAACATCAAACGTTTTTATATAGTATTCCATCTTTTTACTAATATTCATGTGTGCGTTTGTGCAAAGTTAATTTTGACCTTGGTAGTTTTTTTCTTTCTCTAAGATTATTTTGAATTGCCACTTGTTAATTGCCAATATTTGTTCCTTTGTCCTTTATTACGGTGTTTTTTTTGTGGGTGGTGTGTTTCTAATCCCAAGTAAACGTTCATCAAACTAAATTGCAAATCCTTTCATTTTCCCGAGCAATCATCTAACTATTTCCCAGATTTCAGCTTTATCTAAAAGGGTGAGTAAATATTCTAAAAAAAATATTTTAATTTCTATTTTCCCTTATGTACTATTATAGCCATTATAACGGCATTTTTGCTAAAAAAAACAAGAGACATAAAAAATTACAAAAACTACAAACGTCAACCGTTAGCAACGATTGTCTTTTTTTAATTACTATTAAATTTATATTTTTCACTATGGATAGTTAGGTATAATGAGTTTTCCATTCCGTTTGTTTATACTTTATTCATTAAGTAACTTAGATTTTCTTTAATAATTGTATTGACGAGTTAGATTTTTTAATATATTTATATTATTTATTTATATATACACAATGAATGCTTGAAAAAAAAGAAATAAAATTTTGAGAAAATTTTCCATACGAATACAATTTTGACAAATTTTTCTATAGAAATACAATTGTCCACAGAAATAAAATTTTGCAAAATTTTTTTTATAGAAATAAAATTTTGCAAAAATTTTCTATAGAAATAAAATTTTGACAAAATTTTCTATAAAAATAAAATTTTGACAAAATTTTCTATAGAAATAAAATGTTGACAAAATTTTCTATAGAAATAAAATTTTGACAAAATTTTCTATAGAAATAAAATTTTGACAAAATTTTCTGTATAAATGAAATTTTTAAAAAATTTTCTATAGAAATAAAATGTTGACAAAAATTTCCATAGGAATATAATGTCATAATATATAGCCCCCATAAAAACCGATCCCCAGATTTTACTTCTTGAGTCTCATGGCGAAAAAAATTTCATCCGCTTGTAGAGTTTAAAAAATTCATTACTGCCCCGTTGTTAAGCCCAACTTGTTTCATAGTACATAAGCTAATGCTGATAAAAGACTTGAGGGCAGATTTATAAAATTAGCCAACTCGTGTCAAATGAATTGACAACATTTGTTTTTGTTTACCAACAAAACGGCATATCATTTCTCTTGTGTCAGCAGAAATTGAGACGCATTAAAAACAAATTAAATAAAAAGCTCTGTCAATAACAGGTGGTAGTGTAACAACTAAAGTTTTGTTTAAAATTAATGTGGTACCTCCGATCACCTTTGTAAAAGATTTTTTTTTTTTGCAGATTGTTTAAGAAAATGTGATATTTTTGTTGTTCTCTGGCGAAAAGAAAAGAAGAACAGCTCTTTATGTAAATTATCAATTCAGTTGATTTTATCAACTTGAATTTACCTCTTATTAAACAGTCCCCCATATGATGGGGGTATATTAAATTTGTCATTAGGTTTGTAATACTTTGAGATATCACTCTGAGATCGAGCAATAATATACTCCAATATTCGAACGAGCACAAGAAGTAAAATTGAGGAATTTTGCCAAAATGTTCTTCTATAGAAAATATGTTCAAAATTTTATTTTTATGGAAATACTAGCGTAACACGGGCCGCTTCGCTGAGCCTTCCGAAGCGTATTTGTGGAACATTTTGCGTTAACTTAGTCAACCCTATCCTTCGTGCTGAAAACTAATTCGAAAAGATTTGAATTCTTTCAAACAATTCGGACGACTTGATTTTTCGTTTATAGGGTAGGTACTATGTTCGGTTTTCGAGTTGAAAACCACTTTATTTTCGCGATTACTTTTCTTTAAATAATCAAAATTATAAATGAAAACAAACTTATTCCTGTAATGTCTTGCCGAAATCTAGAGGAACAAGAAACTACGCATCAATTGTGTTAATTTGTCTGCTTTATATTGAACTGTTTTAATAAAGTAACCACGAAAATTTCAACGCGAAAAGCGAACATAGTACTTAGATAGAAATACGGCGGATATGCAGAAGTAAAACGGTCCGTCTTAAAAAATGTCGGGGAGAGGGTGTCCCCTTTCCACCAAATTTTTTAAATAATGTTCTGTATTCAAGTAGTTGGACATTCTTCTACATTTCTTGTGAATTTTAAGTGAGGTTTGTCAAGGAAAGGTATCCTTCTCCTCAACATCAGGGCTGTGGAGTCGAGCCAATTTTGCTCGACTCCGACTCCAGCATTTTTCATCAGCTCGACTCTGACTCCGGAGTCGACTCCGGGTAATATAACTAAATCTCTTTTTAATACCACTAATTTGTAGTTCTATTGTGGGGGTACCGTAAGTGGATCGATATAAAGTATCGTATTTATTTATTCACATTAGATCCCAATTGAACTCTATATTTCAAATTTAGGACAATATATTACCTGTTTATTTTCATAATTCGTTATGATTGTAAATATATAAATAAATAAAGAATTTTTTTAAGCATATAATATTTTTGGGTGCAAAATGCTTCCAAACATATTATATGTTCACATAATAACATATTGTTTTTTGGAAGACAACATTATTGAATTTGGATTCAAAAATACAAAATGTTTGGAACTTAGACTACCCAAACATATATTGTTTAGACTAATATGCTTTCAAACATATTATATATTGGAAGAGGTCAAACATATAAATGTTTGGACAATACCCAAAAATATATATGCTTGAAGCAAAATATGTTTGGGAGTATATGTTACAGAAGCGATTTTTTGTGAGCGTGTAGATCTACATTTTGATAAAATCTCCAATCAGACTTCTACAAAATCTCGGGCAATATTTGGGAAATATTTATAATAGTTTAGACATTTTCGCAAAAATGCATACAATTTTGGAAAAATTTTTGTCTAGTAAATAAAATTTTCTACAGAAACAAAATTTTGTCTAAATTTTCTATAGAAATAAATTTTTGGCAAAATTTTCTATAGAAATCTAATTTTGACCAAATATATAGAAATAAAATTTTGAATAACATTTTTATAGAAATAAAATTTGGCAAAATTTTTTATAGAAATAAAAGTTTGAAAAAATTATCAATAGAAAACAATTAAAAAAAAAAATTGTGTAGCAAACAAAATTTTGCAAAATTTTCTATAGAAATAAAATTTTGCAAAATATTCTATAGAAACAAATTTTGACTAAATTTTCTATAGAAATAATTTTTTCACTAAATTTTATATAGAAAAAAAATTTTCTATAGTAATAAAATTTTGAATACATTTTTTATAGCAGTGAGTATCAGTGAAAAGAAAAAAAATTTGAAAAAATTTGCTATAGAAATAAAATTTGACAATTTTTTCTTATCGAAATAAAATTTTGAAAAAATTATCAATGAAAATACAATTTTAGAAAAATTTTTGTGTAGTAAATAAAATTCTGCAAAATATTCTACAGAAGCAAAATTTTGACTAAATTTTCTATAGAAATAAAATGTTGACAAAATTTTCTATAGAAATAAAATTTTGACCAAATTTTCTAATAAAAAAATGTATTACTATAAAATTTTGGCATATACTATAAAAATTTGGCATATAAACGTTTTACTATAAAATTTGACAACGAACAAAATTTTTACGACTCCGACTCCAGCAAAATCTTCAGACTCCAACTCCAAGACTCTGACTCCGGCTCCACAGCCCTGCTCAACATACCGGAAAACTAAGCACTATATTATAACAACATACAAAGAATTACTGTTTCCCATCCAATAAATCGGAAAAAGCAAAAGTAGTAAAAAAATGTACCACATTAACATTTGCTAAAATGTTGGACATAGAGAATATGCATTTCCCGAACATATACTGGAAAATAAGGCACCCTCTACGTTGGCTGCCAATTTCATGTAAATTGAAGTTCTTTACTTAAAAGAAGTCTGGCAGAAGCCTGTGCAAAAAATTATAAAATTATGTACCAAGTTCCCATTTACGGACAACCCTCTACTTTCAATTTTCAAAAAATCTGACAAAATGGAACCCTCTCCCCACCTTCGTTCCACTCCGACCTAATATCGGACAATCACATACCATACAATCGACAACGTTTATTTAACTATTCCCATTCCCCATGTATTAATTTAAAAATCATGTATTATTAATTTAATCACCTCCTCCCAAGTTCGCTGTTCTATACAAAATTTTGTCAAAATGTTATTTCTATTGAAAATTTTGTCAACATTTTATTTCTATAGAAAATTTTTTAAAAATTTTGTTTCTATAGAAAATAATGCCACAAGTATTGCCATAGAAAATTTTGTCTAAATTTTATTTCTATTTGACAAAATTTCTGAAAAATTTAATTCTATAGAAAATTTTGAAAAAATTTTATTTCTATAGAAATTTTTGTCAAACTTTTTTTCCAGACAAAGTTTTGAAGAAAATTTTGCCAAAATTGTATATCTATAAAAGATTTTGTCAAAATTTTTCTTTCTATAGAAAAATTTTGTCAAAGTTTTATTTCTATAGAAAATGTTGTCAAATAAATATTGCCATAGAAAATGTTCGCAAGTATGTATTGCCATACAAAATTTTTTTTCCATAGAAAATTTTATCAAAATTTTTTTGCTATAGAAATATTTGACAAAATTCTGAATCTATAGAAAATTTTGTCAAATATTTATTGCCATAGAAAATTTTGTCAATATTTTATTGCTATAGAAAATATTGTGATTTTCTTTTCTTTGGTAAATTTTGTAACATTTTATTTCCATAGAAAATGTTAAAAATTTTTTTTTTATAGAAAACTTTTTCTATACAAAATTTTATTTCTATGGAAAATTTTGTCAAAATTTTATTTCTATGGAAAATTTTATTTGTCTAGAAATATTTATTAAAATTAGATTTCAATAAAAAAAATTTATTTCCAAAGAAAATTTTGTTCTTCTTAGCTGGGAGGAACAAAAAAAAATTACCAGTTTTGGTAGAATTCTACCAACTATGGCAACCGTGGTTACTGTTCTTTAATTTTTGTTTTTACCAATTGGGGAGTCTTTCACAAAAGAACCAACCAAAACTTAAAATCTACGACCCCTGTCGTATCTTACAACAAAAACTGAAAACATGACAAAATTTGGAGCGTTCTGTAAATAAAAATATCCCCTGTTTATGGTATTTATATTTGGTCAGTTATAAATTTATTGACAAAAATCTCAAGTGTTGGATAATGATAAGGCGATTTTAACTATGCAGGTCATAGTAGCTTACAAAACGCATTGAATATTTTTTTTGTATTCACTGATAACAAATGAAGATTCATGACTTCTTTGGGGGGTTTTGTAACACGTGCTGCTTAAGCGTGTTAAACTGGGGATTTTCAATATTCGTTTACTACGAATAACAAGAATAGACAATTTAATTAAATTATATTTAATTCGATTTCCGCCCATCTAATAATGTGTTGAAATCGCCCTAATACTCAACAAAGAGCTTTTTGACACCCAACAAAAAAATGTGAACCCACCATGAAAGAAATTGTAGATTTATTTAGAAAATTGTAACTAATTTATTTTTCAAATAGCAACATAATACAAATAAGTTAATAATTGTTATGAAATAAAAAATATATATATATATATATATATATATATATATATATATATATATATATATATATATATATATATATATATATATATATATATATATATATATATATATATATATATATATATATATATATATATATATATATATATATATATATATATTTTGTAAAAAGGCCCGTTGTAGTTTATATTTCCCGTAAAATAGATCACTTTTTCCCCATAAAACAGTTTTTTTTCAGTGCAAACACAATTTCGTCTAAATTATTATTTCTATAGAAAATTTTGTCAATATTTTATTTCAGTAGAAAATTTTGTTAAAATTTTATTTCCATACAAAATTTTGTTTAAATTTTATTTTATTTTGTAAAAATTTTATTTCCACAAAAAAAAAAATTAAAAATATATAGAAAATTTGCCAAAATTTTTTTCTATAGAAAATTTTGCAAAAATTTTTTCCTACAGACAATTTTGTCAAAATTTTATATCCATAGAAAATTTTGTCAGAATTTTATTTCTGGAGAAAATTTTGTCAAAATTTTATATCCATAGAAAATTTTGTCAAAATTTTACTTCAATGGAAATTTTTGTCCAAATTTTATTTCTATAGAAAATTTCGTGAAATTTTTTTTCTATAGAAAATTTTGTCTAAATTTTATATATATATAAAATTTTCTTATAATTTCGTGAAATTTTTTTCTATAGAAAATTTTGTCTAAATTTTATATATATATAAAATTTTCTTAAATTTTATTTCTATATTTTTTTTTTAAATTTTATTTCTACAGAAAATTTTCTCAAAAATTTTTTTTAAAATTTTATTTCTACAGAAAATTTTTTTAAAATTTTATATCTACATAAAATTTTCTCAAAAATTTATTTCTATAGAAAAATTTCTTAATTTTTACTTCTATAGATTTTTTTTTTAATTTTATGTCTATAGAAAATGTTGTCAAAATTTTATTTCTATAGAAAATTTGGTCAGAATTTTATTTCTAGAGAAAGTTTTGTCAAAATTTTATTTCTATGGAATTTTTTGTCCAAATTTTATTTCTATAGAAAATTTCGTGAATTTTTTTTCTATAGAAAATTTTGCCAATTTTTTTTCTATAGTAAATTTAGTCTAAATTTTATTTCTATAGAAAATTTTGTTAAAATTTTTTTCTATAGAAATTTTTGTCAAAATTGTATTTCTATAGAAAATTTTGTCAAAATTTTATTTCTATCGAAAATTTTCTCAAAAATTTATTTCTATAGAAAGTTTTGTCAAAATTTTAGTTCTATCGAAAATTTTCTCAAAAATTTATTTCTATAGAAAATTTTCTCAAAAAATTATTTCTATAGAAAATTTTGTCAAAATTTTATTTTTGTAGAAAATTTCGTGAAAATTTTATTTTTATAGAAAATTTTGTTAAAATTTTATTTCTCTAGAAAATTTGGTCAGAATTTTATTTCTAGAGAAAATTTTGTCAAAATTTTATATCCATAGAAAATTTTGTCAAAATTTCATTTCTATGGAATTTCTTGTCCAAATTTTATTTCCATAGAAAATTTCGTGAATTTTTTTCTATAGTAAATTTTGTCTAAATTTTATTTCTATAGAAAATTTAGTTACAATTTTTTTCTATAGAAATTTTTGTCAAAATTGTATTTCTATAGAAAATTTTGTCAAAATTTTATTTCTATCGAAAATTTCTCAAAAATGTATTTCTATAGAAAATTTTCTCCAAAAATTATTTCTATAGAAAATTTTGTCAAAATTTTATTTTTATAGGAAATTTTGTTAACATTTTTTTTTCCTATAGAAAATTTTGTCAAAAATTTATTTGTATTGAAAATGTTGTCAAAATTTTATTTTTATAGGAAATTTTGTCAAAATTTTGTTACAATTTTGTCCAAATTTTATGTCTAAAGAAAATTTTGTCAAAATTTTGTTTCTATACACAATTTTGTCAACATTTGATTTCTATAGAAAATTTTGTCAAAATTTTATTTCTATAGAAAATTGTGTCTACATTTTTTGCTATATAAAATTGTGTCAAAATTTTATTTCTATAAAAAATAGTTATTTTTTTCCCCATTTTCAAATTTGTTTCAGTGTAAAAATTTTCGTTAATACGAATCAACTAATCTTTGACAAATAAAAACAACCAATATAAAGTCAATACAAATAAATGATAAGAATTATTTTTGTTTGATTGATAAATTCCAATAAAATGTTACAACAAACAATTACATACCAATAGTGATAAGAGTATCGTACTTAAAAGTAAAATTGTACAAAAAATCCAATCATATTTGAGAGGAAGTAAATATTTATTTAGAAATCAAATCACAAGAAATCAAAAATAAATTTTGTCAATACCATCACTTAATTCATAACTTCCCGTGTATCATGGATAAATAAATAGAGCCTATTTACAAATTTATTATTTTGGAAAATGTTATTGAACTCAATATGATTGATGTAGTAAAATAAAAACGAAGACAGGGCTTAACTTTGGAGATAAAATTTTTGGATACAAGTCTTCAAATTTCCTCCAAGATGAGCACACTGAAAAAAAAAATATTGTCATGAGACTAAAGATTTCTTGTCTTTAAAATATGAATGGGCATTTTTCTTAACATAGAAGAAACTTTCTCGGGCATAAATGTTTATTCCTTGTCTAAAAGTCGAAAAAAACGTAATTTCTTTTACACTAAAAAAATTTCAAAAAAAATATATATTTACATTCAATAAAACATCGAAGATAACGATGAAATACTTTATATTCTCATAATATTATTAAAAAGAAGGGGTATTCATCTGCTGCAAATTAAAGCTTGTAATCCTAAGATGCACATGCTCTTGCATTTTAATTGCTTACTTAATATTGGAATTTCAGTGATAATTACAATATTAAAAAAAAAACTCGTAACAAATGTGTAACAAATTTCAGACAACTGTAAAATACACAAAAAATCGTAAAATCATCTTTTTTGTTTTTTTGTATAAAACCAAATTCCATTCATTTGGAACATTACTCAACCAAGCATAGAATTATTAGATGAAAATCAAAGCTTAGTGTATTTATTCATGCAAACAAAAAAAAACAAATATCTCTCATACTTGAAAAGCGTAAATAGAAAAAATTTAATTGCTTCATGCAAGTTAAAACGCGCATCACAATTAACAAGAATATCTAAACCTGATTTGTTTACAAAGTGTAGTAATATTTCGTGTTAAAATGAAAGTAAATTCAAATGAAATTATTTTTTATTTCTTATCAATAAAAGGTGTAGGGGGATTTTTCATAAAATAAATAGAAAGGTGATGGTATTTTCAGATATATTATTGACAAAATTTTTTATAGAAACACATTTTGACAAAATTTTCTATAGAAATAAAATTTTTGCAAAAATTTTCTATAGAAATAAAATTTTACAAAAATTTTCTATAGAAATAAAATGTTTACAAAAATTTCCATAGAAATAAAATTTTGACAAAAATTTTTACAGAAACAAAATTTTGACAAAAATTTCTATAGAAATAAAATTTTACAAAAATATTCCATAGAAATAAAAGTTTTATAAAAATTTCTATAGAAATAAAATTTTGACAAAAATTTCTATAGAAACAAAATTTTGACAAATTTTCTATAAAAATAAAATTTTCAATAAAATAAAATTTTGACAAAATTTTCCATATAAATAAAATTTTGACAAAATTTTCCATAGAAATAAAAGTTTCACAAAAATTTCTATAGAAATAAAATTTTGACAAAATCTTTTATAGAAGAAAAAATCTGATAAAATCTTTTATAGAAATAATATATTGACAAATTTTTCTGTAGATATAAAATTTTGACAACATTTTCTATGGATATAAAATTTTGACAAAAATTTCTATAAATATAAAATTTTGACAAAATTTTCTATGACAAAATTTTTTATAGAAACACAATGACAAAATTTTCTATAGAAATAAAATTTTACAAAAATTTTCTATAGAAATAAAAGGTTTACAAAAATTTCCATACAAATAAAATTTTGACAAAAATTTTTACAGAAACAAAATTTTGACAAAAATTTCTATAGAAATAAAATTTTACAAAAATATTCCAGAGAAATAAAAGTTTTATAAAAATTTCTATAGAAATAAAATGTTGACAAAAATTTCTATAGAAATAAAATTTTGCAAAAATTTTCTTTAGAAATAAAATTTTGCACAAATTTTCTATAAAAATAAAATTTTCAATAGAAATAAAATTTTGACAAAATTTTCCATATAAATAAAATTTTGACAAAATTTTCCATAGAAATAAAAGTTTCACAAAAATTTCTATAGAAATAACATTTTGACAAAATCTTTTATAGAAGAAAAAAATTTGATAAAATCTTTTATAGAAATAATATATTGACAGATTTTTCTGTAGATATAAAATTTTGACAAAATTTTCTATAGATATAAAATTTTGACAAAATCTTCTATAGAAACAAAATTTTGACAAAATTGTATATAGAAATAAAATTTTGCAAAAATTTTCTAAAAAAATAAAAAATTTCAATAGAAATAAAATTTTGACAAAATTTTCTATAGAAATAAAATTTTGCAAACATTTTCTAAGCAATAAATATATTGACAAAATTTTCTATAGAAATAAAATTTTGATAAAATTTTCTATAGAAATAAATTTTTGACAAAATTTGCTATAGAAATAAAATTTTGATACAATTTTCACTATAAATAAAATTTTGTAAAACTTGTCTACAGGAATAAAATTTTGACTAAATTTTTTATAGAAATAAAATTTTCCAAAAAATTTTCTATAGAAATAAACTTTCGACAAAATTTTCTATAGAAATAAAATTCTGACAAATTTTTCTATAGAAATAAAATTTTGCAAAAATTTTCTATAGAAATAAATTTTTGACAAAATTTTCTATAGAAATAAAATTTAGCAAAAATTTTCTAAAGAAATACAATTTTGGCAAAATTCTATAGAAATAAAATTTTGACAAAATTTTCTATAGAAATAAAATTTAGCAAAAATTTTCTAAAGAAATACAATTTTGGCAAAATTCTATAGAAATAAAATTTTGACAAAACTTTCTATAGAAATAAAATTTTACAAAAATTTTCCATAGAAATAAAAGTTTTACAAAAATTTCTATAGAAATAAAATTTTGCAAAAATTTTCTATAGTAATAAAATTTTGCAAAAATGTTTTTATAGAAATAAAATGTTGCAAAAATTTTCTATAGAAATAAAATTTTGACAAAATTTTCTATAGAAATAAAAGTTTGACAAAATTGTCTATTGAAATAAAATTTTGATAAAATTTTCTATAGAAATAGAATTTTGCAAAAATTTTCTATAGAGATACAGTTTTGCCAAAATTTTCTATAGAAATAAAATTTTGCAAAAATTTTTTATAGAAATAAAAGTTTGACAAAACTTTCTATAGAAATAAATGTTTCTATAGAAATAAAATTTTACAAAAATTTTCCATAGAAATAAAAGTTTTACAAAAATTTCTATAGACATAAAATTTTGCAAAAATTTTCTATAGTAATAAAATTTTGCAAAAATTTTCTATAGAAATAAAATTTTGCAAAAATTTTCTATATAAATAAAATGTTGACAAAATTTTCTATAGAAATAGAATTTTGCAAACATTTTCTATAGAGATACAGTTTTGCCAAAATTTTCTATAGAAATAAAATTTTGCAAAAATTTTCTATAGAAATAAAAGTTTGACAAAATTTTCTATAGAAATAAATGTTTGACAAAATTGTCTATAGAAATAAAATTTTTCTATAGAAATAAAATTTTATAAAAATTTTCTATAGAAATAAAATGTATATATAGAAATAAAATTTTGCAGAAATTTTCTATAGAAATAACATTTTGCAAAAATTTTCTATTTGACAACATTGTCTATAAAAGAAATTGACAAAATTTTCTATAGAAATAAAATGTTGACAAAATTTTCTATAGAAATAAAGTTTGAGAAATTTTTCTATAGAAATAAATTTTTTACAAAATTGTCTATAGAAATAAAATTTTACAAAAATTTTCCATAGAAATAAAAGTTTTACAAAAATTTCTATAGAAATAAAATTTTGCAAAAATTTTCTATAGTAATAAAATTTTGCAAAATTTTCTATAGAAATAAAATGTTGCCAATATTTTCTATAGAAATAAAATTTTGACAAAATTTTCTATAGAAATAAAAGTCTGACAAAATTGTCTATTGAAATGAAATTTTGACAAAATTTTCTATTGAAATGAAATTTTGACAAAATTTTCTATAGAAATAGAATTTTGCAAAAATGTTCTATAGAGATACAGTTTTGCCAATATTTTCTATAGAAATAAAATTTTGCAAAAATTTTCTATAGAAATAAAAGTTTGACAAAATTTTCTATAGAAATAAAATTTTGCAAAATTTTTATATAGAAATAAAATTTTCTATAAAAATACAATTTTGACAAAATTTTCTATAGAAAGAAAATTTTACAAAATTTTCTATAGAAATAAAATTTTGATAAAATTTTCTACAGAAAAAAATTGACAAAATTTTCTATAGAAATAAAGTTTTCACAAAATTTTTCTATAGAACTAAAATATTGACAATGTTTTCTATAGAAATAAAATTTATATATAGAAATAAAATTTTGCAAAATTTTTATATAAAAAAAAATTTGCAAAAATTTTGTATAGAAATAAAATTTTGCAGAAATTTTCTATAGAAATAAAATTTTGCAGAAATTTTCTATAGAAATAAAATTTTTTAGAAATTTTCTATAGAAATAAAATTTCGCAAAAATTTTCTATAGAAATAAAATTTTGCAAAGATTTTCTATAGAAATAAAGTTTTGCAAAAGATTTTCTATAGAAATAAAGTTTTGCAAAAGATTTTCTATAGAAATAAAATTTTGTTAAAATTTTCTATAGAAATAAAATTTTTACAAAATTAATAACAATAAAAATTTAATCAAAAAGTTCTAAAATTTTATATTATTTCCTATATATTTGGATTTTAATTAATAAATTAAAAAAAAAAACATAGCGCTTTACTTTGTTGCATTACATATATGTGAGGCTGATATGTATTTGTTTTATTTTCCAAAGTAAAACAGAGAAATTTCTTTTAAAAAGTTTCCTTCAAAAAGTTCTTCCAAATTATTATCCAATAAAAAATAATTGTCCACACTTTCCAAAATCCACTTAAACTAATTGAAAAAAACCATCAATTTATTACTTGGATGATGGAGAATTTATGCAAACGAACATTGACACCTTGGCTGTGGGAAGAGAAACCATGAATTGGAAAACGATGGCTTCGAATATTAGCTTCTTTCTGTATGCTGAGATATACTTGCAGTCGCCTGAGCCCGGTTGGCTAAATTATGTCAATTTCTATGGAGGTTTATATTGCAAAAAAAAATTGTTTATTCGTATATAACTCATTGTTTCACATATAGGTGGCGCTACCCGAATATTCCTATACGGATTTATTCTCCCTCACATCCGTATAAAACTTTTCCATTAAATTGAGTTATACCACTTTCGAAGTAACTGAATTTATATGCAATCATATTTTAGTAATTTTTGCAAATCATCATTAACCTCGACAATGCATTTAGTTTTCTGTCTTCTTAAGTTTTTTGTCTTTTTTTCGTTGCCTCCACTCACCAAAGTGTGGAAGACAGGGGCTATGCAAAATTATGACCAGCTGTAATCTTAGCAAAATAAAACTATAAAACACTTATCTTCCGTAACTTTGTGAGGGTGTATGTGTGTGTGCGTTTATAGAAACTTTTTTGTGTAAGTAATGGACAAAAATGATTTATCTCTAGCAAAAAAAAAAATATTGTTGTGGATTTTATTTTGCCTACCATAAAAATGAATTGACAAGAATTCAATGTCTTGTGTAAATTACTTTATTGCCAACAATTCTACACGTGATTTTGTTAAATACGTGTTTAGTACCCAATAGGCTTCTTTTAATCGTTTAAACTTCATGAAGTCGTCAAACACTGAAGAGAATTGAAATATGACCGCCTAAATTTTAATTTACAGATTATTTTTATATAAAAAAAAAAAAAACAATTTTACCTCAATTAAGAAAAGTTAGCTTCGCTTTAAAGACGTAAATAATAAAATGTTGACAAAATTTTCTATAGAAATAAAATCTTGACAAAATTTTCTATAGAAATAAAATCTTGACAAAATTTCTATAGAAATAAAATTTTGACAAAATTTTTTATAAAAACAAAATTTTGAAATTCTATAGGAATAAAATTTTACTTAAGTTTTCATATTAGTTCGTAATTTTTGACAGTGTACTTTAATATTCTTGGACAAATAACCAACTTAGATCCGTCATTTACAGAGGAGTATATAAAACTGGCATGTTAATATTATAATATTTTAGAATGGTTTAAATGTTGAAACTACTTTCAACCATAATTGAATATTTAACAGTATTAGATATATTACTATTACCTTTAACGTATACAACTGTTTTGGTATTTAATAGCGTAATACATATTACTTGAAATGAATTTAAAACAAGATTGTCATTGATTGTGGAATATGTTATATGTTGGTGTTGTTGCCAAATAATTATAGATTCAATGACAATCTTAGAATTAGGCAATATGATGCCTTCTTTTACTCAGACCGAAAATTTGTCATACGTTGTAAGCTCTACTTATAAAATTTGTAAAAATTTAAGAAAAAATATTAAATATAAAATTTTATATTTTAATTTTTAATTAATTTTAATTTCAATTTTAATTTTAATTAAAAATAAATTCAACTATGATAAAATTATAATATTTACTAAATATTGAAAAAATGTTCTATAGAAATGACATTTTTACAATATTTTCTATAGAAATAAAATTTTGACAAAAATGTCTATACAATAAAGTTTTGACAAAATTTTCTATAGAAAAAATTTTTTGACAAAATTTTCTATAGAAATAAAATTTTGACAAATTTTTCTATAGAAATAGAATAAAATTTTGACAAAACTTTCTATAGAAAACAATTTTTGACAAAATTTTCTATAGAAAAAAATTCTAGACAAAATTTTCTATAGAAATAAAATTTTGACAAAATTTTCTATAGAAATAAAATTTTTACAAAATTTTCTATAGAAATAAAATTTAAACAAAACTTTCTGTAGAAGTAAAATTTTGGCAAAATTTTCTATAGAAATAAATTTTGAAAAAAATGTGCTATATAAATAAAATTTTGAAAAAATTTTCTATAGAAATAAAATTTTGAAAAAAATTTACTATTGAAATAAAATTTAGACAAAATTTTCTATAGAAATAAAACTTTGACAAAATTTTCTATCGAAATAAAATTTTAACAAAATTTTCTATAGAAATAAAATTTTGACAAAAATTTTCTATAGAAATCAAATTTTGACAAAATTTTAGATAGAAATAAAATTTTAACAAAATTTTCTGTAGAAGTAAAATTTTGAAAAAAATGTGATACCAAAATAAAATTTTGACAAAATTTTCTATAGAAATAAAATTTTGACAAAATTTTCTATAGAAATAAAATTTTGACAAAATTTTCTATAGAAATAAAAGTTTGACAAAATTTTCTATCGAAATAAAATTTTAACAAAATTTTCTATAGAAATAAAATTTTGACAAAAATTTTCTATAGAAATCAAATTTTGACAAAATTTTAGATAGAAATAAAATTTTAACAAAATTTTCTGTAGAAGTAAAATTTTGAAAAAAATGTGATACCAAAATAAAATTTTGACAAAATTTTCTATAGAAATAAAATTTTGACAAAATTTTCTATAGAAATAAAATTTTGACAAAATTTTCTATAGAAATAAAATTTTGACAAAATTTTCTATAGAAATAAAATTTTGACAAAATTTTCTATAGAAATAAAAGTTTGACAAAATTTTCTATCCAAATTAAATTTTAACAAAATTTTCTATAGAAATAAAATTTTGACAAAAATTTTCTATAGAAATCAAATTTTGACAAACTTTTAGATAGAAATAAAATTTTGACAAAATTTTCTACAGAAAAAAATTTTTGACAAAATTTTCTATAAAAAAAATTCTAGACAAAATTTTCTATAGAAATAAAATTTTGACAAAATTTTCTATAGAAATAAAATTTTGACAAAATTTTCTATAGAAATAAAATTTTTACAAAATCTTCTATAGAAATAAAATTTTAACAAAACTTTCTGTAGAAGTAAAATTTTGGCAAAATTTTCTATAGAAATAAATTTTGAAAAAAAATGTGCTATATAAATAAAATTTTGAAAAAATTTTCTATAGAAATAAAATTTTGAAAAAATTTACTATTGAAATAAAATTTAGACAAAATTTTCTATAGGAATAAAATGTTGACAAAATTTTCTATAGAAATAAAATTTTGACAAAATTTTCTATAGAAATACAATTTTAACAAAATTTTCTATAGAAATGAAATTTTGACAAAATTTTCTATGAAAATAAAAGTTTGACAAAACATTCTATAGAAATAAAAGTTTGACAATTTTTTCTATAGAAATAAAATTTTGACAACATTTTCTATAGAAATAAAATTTTTACACAATATCTTTAGAAATAAAACATTGAAAAAATGTTCTATAGAAATAAAATTTTGAGGTTGAGAAGTAAAATTTTGTATAGAAATAAAATTTTGACAAAATTTTCTATAGAAATAAAATTTTGACAAAATGTTCTATAGAAATAAAATTTTGACAAAATTTTCTACTGAAATAAAATTTTGAAAAAATGTGCTATAGAAATAAAATTTTGACAAAATTTTCTATAGAAAAAAAAAATTCACAAAATATTTATAGAAATAAAACTTTGACAAAATTTTCTATAGAAATAAAATTTTGACAAAATTTTCTATAGAAATAAAATTTAAAAAAACTATTCAATAGAAATAAAATTTTGAAAAAATGTGCTATAGAAATAAAATTTTGACAAAATTTTCTATAGAAATAAAATTTTGACAAAATAAAATTTTGACAAAATATCTATAGAAATAAAACTTTGACAAAATTTTCTATAGAAATAAAATTTTGACAAAATTTTCCATAGAAGTAAAATTTTGTATAGAACCAAAATTTGGAAAAAATGTGCTATAGAAGTAACATTTTGACAAAATTTTCTATAGAAATAAAATTTTGACAAAATTTTCTATAGAAATAAAATTTTTACAAAATTTTCTATAGAAATAAAATTTTGACAAAATTTTCTATAGAAATAAAATTTTGACAAAATTTTCTATAGAAATAAAATTTTGACAAAATTTTCTATAGAAATAAAATTTTGTCAAATTTTCTATAGAAATAAAATTTTGACAACATTTTTTATAGAAATACAATTTTGACAAAATTTTCTATAGAAATAAAATTTTGACAAAATTTTCTATAGAAATAAAATGTTGACAAAATTTTGTATAGAAATAAAATGTTGACAAAATTTTCTATAGAAATAAGATGTTGACAAAATTTTCTATAGGAATAAAATTTTGACAAAATTTTATATAGAAATAAAATTTTGAAAAAAATTTTTATAGAAATACAATTTTAACAAAATTTTCTATAGAAATGAAATTTTGACAAAATTTTGTATAGAAATAATATTTTGACAAAATTTTCTATAGAAATAAAAGTTTGACAAAACATTCTATAGAAATAAAAGTTTGACAATATTTTCTATAGAAATAAAATTTTGACAACATTTTCTATAGAAATAAAATTTTTACACAATTTTCTATAGAAATTAAATTTTGACAAAAATTTTTTATAGAAATAAAATTTTGACAAAATTTTCTACAGAAATAAAATTTTGACAAAATTTTTTATAGAAATGAAATTTTGACAAAATTTTCTATAGAAATACAATTTTGACAAAATTTTCTATAGAAATACAATTTTGACCAAATTTTCTATAGAAATAAAATTTTTGGCGAAATTTTCTATAGAAATAAAATTTTGAAAGAATGTGCTATAAAAATAAAATTTTGACAAAATTTTCTATAGAAATAAAATTTTGACAAAATTTTCTATAGAAATAAAATGTTGACAAAATATCTATAGAAATAAAACTTTCACAAAATTTTCTATAGAAATAAAATTTTGACAAAATTTTCTATAGAAATAAAATTTTGACAAAACTTTCTATAGAAATAAAATTTTGAAAGAATGTGCTATAAAAATAAAATTTTGACAAAATTTTCTATAGAAATAAAATTTTGACAAAATTTTCTATAGAAATAAAATTTTGAAAGAATGTGCTATAAAAATAAAATTTTAACAAAATTTTCTATAGAAATGAAATTTTGACAAAATTTTCTATAGAAATAAAATTTAAACAAAATTTTCTATAGAAATAAAATTTTAACAAAATGTTCCACAGAAATAAAATTTTGACAAAATTTTCCATAGAAATAAAATTTTGACAAAATTTTCCATAGAAATAAAACTTTGACAAAATTTTCTATGGAAATAAAATTTTGATAAAATTTTCTATAGAAATAAAAGTTTGACAAAACATTCTATAGAAATAAAATTTTAACAAAATATTCTATAGAAATAAAATTTTGAAAAAAATGTTGTATAGAAATAAAACAATGTAAATGTATTGAACTATTTTATATTTACCAAATTCAAGGAAATACTGACACCGTCTTTATTCGATTGGAACAAGTGGTTTGGCTTAGTCATTTAAAATTTCAACAATACATTGTTTGATTTTTTTTATTATTTTGACTTCGGCACATGTATTCATTATTTAAAGAGCTTTCAATCATTGAAACGTGGTTTTAGAGTATATTTATTATTGGTGTTAGTTCTATCTATCTATATACACAATATTACTGATAATAAGAATATGCAATAACATTGTGAAAAAAAATATTGATCAGATTACTCGAAGTTTGAAATGACGTTGAATGAAAGCAAATTTTTTTTTTTCAAAAATTGAAAGTTCAAACTGGTAGTATTAGTGCATTGTCTCTTGGACGATATCAACTTGAACTTGAACTTTAAAATCGTCGTATCGCCTGAATAATCATGTTCAATAAATGTTTTGTGGTTACGGCTTCAAAGATATTAATCTAAATTTTGTTATTATTTTTTTGTGATTTTTTTTGTTTGCCTTCATTAAGTATTGGATTGGTTTAACTTTGTCCGTCTTTTGAAATTTTTATTAATAAAAATATGTATATTAAAACTATAAAATGAGATTTTTTTATTTTCTTTCCAAAAGTTATGTCCACAAGCATCTCACTCAAATGCCTTTATTACTAATTTTTAAGATCATTTTAGGGAAAAATAAATGCCTGTCTTTCAGGCTGCATTCACAACTTAACAAACAAATAAGAAATATTTTATTTTATTTGTTTTTGTAAATTTTGGTTAATTATTGTTGAATTCTATATCAAAAAATCGAAACACGCCATAAACCAATTAAAAACTGAATGAATATTTTTCTTGGTTATCTTTAATTGATCACATCATATATTTTTGGTGCTTCAATTTGTTATGTTGTCATCAAATAAAAATTTTTTTGATCAAATTTATTAAGCGTGTCATATGTTTTTATGTATTTTTCAATAAATTTGGAAATGGTGTCTTTGAAGGGTCAATGACAAAAATCAATTAAAAACGTGCCAACACAGGCACAAATTTATTTGACCTGATCCTACAAAATCGCTACTATAGATCACATACAAATATATATTATTAATAAGGATGAAATTCGAGAATAATATCGGACTATATCTCTGTTAAAATCTATTATAACTGCCAATAACAAAGACAGAAATTATGGAATTAACTATATATAAGGACAAAACGACTTCATTCAAAAAGTTTGTCGACTTTTGGGCAAAGAAAAAACATCATTTCGGAAGAAAATGTCATCTTCTCTGCTAAGTATTTTAAGAATATGAAATGTTTGGCCTCACGACCACGGTTACCATTCGAGACCAAAATAATCTACCACCATTTGGAGAACCAAAAAAATTACCAAACAAAAACAATCTTATTTTGCAAAAAATGTATTTCTATACAAAATTTTCTTAAAATTTTATTTCTATAAGAAATTTTGTCAAAATTTAATTTTTATAGAAATTTTCCCAAAATTTTATTTCTATAGAAAAATTTATCAAAATTTTATTTCTATAAAAAATTGTGTTGAAATTTTATTTCTATAGAAAATTTTCTCAAAATATTATTTCTATAGAAAATTTTGTCAAAATTTTATCAAAATTTTATTTCTATAGAAAATTTTATCAAAATTTGATTTCTATAGAAAATTTTGCCAAAATTTTATTTGTATAGAAAATTTTGTTTCTATAGAAAATTTTGTCAAAATTTTATTTCTATAGAAAATTTTATCAAATTTTATTTCTATAGAAAATTTTGTCAAAATTTTATTTGTATAGAAAATTTTGCCAACATTTTATTTCTATAGAAAATTTTGTCAACAATTTTATTTCTATAGAAAATTTTGTCAACATTTTATTTCTATAGAAAATTTTGTCAACATTTTATTTCTATAGAAAATTTTGTCAAAATTTTATTTCTATAGAAATTTTTCCAAATATTTTTCCTAAAGAAATTTTTATTTCTATCGGAAATTGTGTCGAAATTTTATTTCTATAGAAAATTATCTAAAAATTTTATTTCTTTAGAAAATTGTGTCGAAATTTTATTTCTATAGAAAAATTTCTCCAAAATTTTATTTCTGTAGGAAATTGTGTCGCAATTTTATTTCTATAGAAAAATTTCTAAAAATTTTATTTCTATAGAAAATTTTGTCAACATTTTATTTCTATAGAAAATTTTTCTATAGAAAATGTTGTTAAAATTTTATTTCTATAGAAATTTTCCCACAATTTTTTTCTATAGAAATTTTCCCAAAATTTTATTTCTATCGGAAATTGTGTCGAAATTTTATTTCTATAGAAAATTATCGAAAAATTTTATTTCTTTAGAAAATTGTGTCGAAATTTTATTTCTATAGAAAAATTTCTCCAAAATTTTATTTCTATAGAAAAATTTCTCCAAAATTTTATTTCTATAGAAAAATTTCTCCAAAATTTTATTTCTATAGGAAATTGTGTCGCAATTTGATTTCTATGGAAAATTTTCTAAAAATTTTATTTCTTTAGAAAATTGTGTCGAAATTTTATTTCTATAGAAAATTTTCTCGAAATTTTATTTCTATAGAAAATTTTCTCAAAATTTTATTTCTATAGAAAATTTTGTCCAAATAATCTACCAAAATTTGGAGAAATTTTTACCAACCCAGCAAAACATACTTCAGCAGTAAGAGCTTAGTTGCGCTTTTTGGTATACAATAAAGTAGGCAGTGCATCCACACTGAAAGTATCGGTGGCAATAACGTAAACGAGTAATCAAACTAATGTATGGTCTTTAGTTTACGTTATTGCAACCAATTCATGCAGTATAGGTGCATGAAAGGTAGTGTTGTTTTCCTTCATATCAACAATGCTATAAAATAGGTATAGGAGCAATATTGCTATTGAACTGAGCAAATATATCAGCGCTATGGAGAAGCTGTTCTAAATCGGGACATCGCCCACAAAACTCAGCGCTGTTTCAGTTGTTTTGGAAGCAGTTGGTACTGCCTCTCTCCCTTACAATCCTGCTGAAATAGGCTCCATTTTTTGCTGGTAAAAGACTACCAAACAAAAAAATTTTATTTTGCACAAAATTTATTTCTATAGAAAATTTTGTCGAAATTTTTTTTCTATAGATAATTTTCTCAAAATTTTATTTCTATAGAAAATATTGTCAAAATTTTATTTCTATAGAAAATTTTGTCAAAATTTTATTTCTATAGAAAATTTTATCAAAATTTGATTTCTATAGAAAATTTTGTCCAAATAATCTACAAAAAAACTATCAAACAAAAAAATTTTATTTTGCAAAAAAATTTATTTCTAAAGAAAATTTTCTCAAAATTTTATTTCTATAGAAAATGTTGTCAAAATTTTATTTCTATAGAAAATTTTGTCAAAATTTTATTTCTATAGAAAATTTTGTCAACATTTCATTTCTATAGAAAATTTTGTCAACAATTTTATTTCTATCGAAAATTTTCTCAACAATTTTATTTCTATAGAAAATTTTCTCAAAATTTTATTTCTATAGAAAATTTTATCAAAATTTTATTTCTATAGAAAATTTTATCAAAATTTGATTTCTATAGAAAATTTTGTCCAAATAATCTACCAAATTTGGAGAAAATTTTACCAAAAAACTATCAAACAAAAAAGTTATACGAAAAGATGATGCACAGTGCGGGTGAAAAATGGTTAAATTTGGAAAAAATAATTCTCGTATGTAAATTTCATAAGAAATTAACATAAAAGAACCAAATTGAATCATCTCACCCGGCCAGATCTCGCTAAAGACTATGGAAATGTGTAGTGGCCAACACTGAAACATATATGTATAGTCAGGCTTGCGAGATGGGTATCTGGCATTTTCTTTTCAGTAACTTAATGATGTCAATTCCCTTAATCTTCCTGTCCAATAAGCTCGAATAAATATTGTAATAACTTCTAGTTTAAATGATTTGGACATTGAACCAGCCTGCATTGATATCAGGCTAACATAAAAATAGTAAGCTACGAGGAGCCCGTCGTAAATAAGGAAAAAAAAAACATTACTAATATTGTCGTTAGAATTGTTGTTGTGTCCTTAGAAACCAGTTTCATATAGTTATCACAGTAATTGTTGTTGACTAGAAACGAGACATTGTGTGATCGTTCGCCAATCAGGTGAATTCAGCAATGTCTTTAAAAATAGATTTCGATTTGTTGGTACATTAGTGTAGTAACAAATCGAAATCTAAAAATAAGATTAAGGGATTGTAAAGTTATACGAAAAGATGATGCACAGTGCGGGTGAAAAATGGTTAAATTTGGAAAAAATAATTCTCGTATGTAAATTTCATAAGAAATTAACATAAAAGAACCAAATTGAATCATCTCACCCGGCCAGATCTCGCTAAAGACTATGGAAATGTGTAGTGGCCAACACTGAAACATATATGTATAGTCAGGCTTGCGAGATGGGTATCTGGCATTTTCTTTTCAGTAACTTAATGATGTCAATTCCCTTAATCTTCCTGTCCAATAAGCTCGAATAAATATTGTAATAACTTCTAGTAAAAAAAATCTTATTTTGCAAAAAAATTTATTTCTAAAGAAAATTTTCTCAAATTTTTATTTCTATAGAAAATTTTCTCAAAATATTATTTCTATAGAAAATTTTGTCAAAATTTTATTTCTATAGAAAATTTTGTCAAAATTTTATTTTTATAGAAAATTTTGTCAAAACTTTATTTCTATAGAAAATTTTGTAAAAATTTTATTTTTATAGAAAATTTTGTCAAAATTTTATTTCTATAGAAAATTTTGTCAAAATTTTATTTTTATAGAAAATTTTGTCAAAATTTTATTTCTATAGAAAAATTTGTCCAAATAATCTACCAAACAAAAAAATCTTATTTTGCAAAAAAAAATATTTCTAAAGAAATTGTTCTCAAAGTTTTATTTCTATAGAAAATTTTCTCAAAATATTATTTCTATAGAAAATTTTGTCAAAATTTTATTTCTCTAGAAAATTTTGTCAACAATTTTATTTCTATAGAAAATTTTCTCAAAATTTTATTTCTATAGAAAATTTTGTCAAAATTTCATTTCTATAGAACATTTTGTCAACAATTTTATTTCTATAGAAAATGTTCTCAAAATTGTATTTCTATAGAAAATTTTGTCAACAATTTTATTTCTATAGAAAATTTTGTCAACAATTTTATATCTGTAGAAAATTTTCTCAAAATTTCATTTCTATAGAAAATTTTGTCAATTTTTTTTTTTTTATAGAAAATTTGTGAAAATCTACCAAAACAGCAAGAATTCTACCAATCTATCAATCAGTAAAAAATCTACCATTTTTAGTAGAATAGTGCTCAGGACAATAGTTTTTTTCAGTGAACAAATTAATCAGCATACCTTTACTTTCCGGATGCACTGGTCCATGAAATAAAATTTAATGTCAATAGCCTTGGGCACATGAGCAATTATTATTATTTCATTTCGATTATTTTATAAAAATTGCCCTTTTTGTCATCACATGTGATTAGTATTCCAAACGTACTGATAGTCGAAAGTATTTCACTGGAAATTGATAATAAATACACAAATATATATGCCATTGGGATTTAAAGCATTGGTATATTGAATAGCAATAATAAAGAGAAAAATTCCTGGAGATGCTTTTAAAGAGGTCAGAAAAAAATTACAATAGAACTCGATGCACAGTGCTTCGATTCCCTCTATTATTGTCCACCTTTAATTATTGTCTAAAACTTTAAAAGAAAACTCTTCTTTAAACAATTTATTAAATAATTTTATTAAATTTATTAATTCAATTAATTTTTTAATTGAGTACATTGTTTTCAAGATCAATAAAATTTTTACTTTGAAAGAATATTGCACGATATATTTTTCGGTGGAAATACTGTAGTTTTTGAGATTGTGGACATGATGTGTAATCTCCTTTGTTTAACCAATAAATTTAATGCATATTATTATAATAGGATTATATTTATATTTTATAATAGGATAGAAAATCTTCATATCCGTCATTTTGTCCGTCCATTTGCCCTAGATAGAGTAAACCATTGATTGCATTAATGATAAGCGATTTGTACTACGATGATTAATATTTTCTATTTACATTATTTGTCCATGATGCCGATTGATTGATCTTAGTAAGTTTTAACATTTATCGCTCATTTATAAAATCAAACGAACAACTTTTCTTATAAAATGTGTAATAGGAAATATATGTCTTGGCATTTAATCTTATTAACGGCCCAGAAACAAACTAAGGTCTGGCTGACTCGTTGGTCGTAAATATGCAATACATTCACGAGATATCAGAATTATTCATTATTATAAACTTAAATCAATGTAATACATGTAACTAAAAATGGCTCTATGAAATAAGACCCCATAAAATAAATCCCCAAAAATAAAATTATTCCAGATTTTCCGCAGAAATCAAATTTTGTTAAAATTTTCTATTGAAATAAAATTTCGAAAAAATTTTCTATAGAAATAAAATTATGAAAAAATTGTCTATAGGAATAAAATTTTGACAAAATTTTCTATAGAAATAAAATTTTGACAAAATTTTCTTTAAAAATAAAATTTTGACAAAATTTTCTATAGAAATAAAATTTTGACCAAATTTTCTATAGAAATAAAATTTTGACAAAATTTTCTATAGAAATAAAATTTTGACAAAATTTTCTATAGAAATAAAATTTTGACTAAATTTCCTATAGAAATAAAATTTTGAAAAAATTTTCTTTAGAAATAAAATATTGACAAAATTTCCTATAGAAATAAAATTTTGACAAAATTTTCTATAGAAATAAAATATTGACAGAATTTCCTATAGAAATAAAATTTTGACAAAATTTTCTATAGAAATAAAATTTTGACATAATTTTTTCTATAGAAATAAAATTTTGAAAAAATTTTCTATAGCAATAAAATTTAGACAAAATTTTCTATAGAAATAAATTTTTGAAAAAAATTTCCTAAAGAAATAAAATTTCGACAGAATTTTCTATCGACATAAAATTTTGACAAAATTTTCTATAGAAATAAAATATTGATAAAATTTTCTATAGAAATAAAATTTTGGCAAATTTTTTTTGGAAATAAAATTTTGACAAGATTTTCTATAGAAATAAAAAATTGACTAAATTTTCTATAGAAATACAATTTTGACAAAATTTTCTATAGAAATAAAATTTTGACAGAATTTCCTATAGAAATAAAATTTTTACAAAATTTTCTATAGAAATAAAATTTTGAAAAAATGTGCTATAGAAATAAAATTTTGACAGAATTTTCTATAGACATAAAATTTTGACAAAATTTTCTATAGAAATAAAATTTTGACAAAATTTTCTATAGAAATAAAATTTTGAAAAAATGTGCTATAGAAATAAAATTTTGAAAGAATTTTCTATAGACATAAAATTTTGACAAAATATTCTATAGAAATAAAATTTTGACAAAATTTTTTATAGAAAAAAATATTGACAACATTTCCTATAGAAATAAAATTTTGGTAAAATTTTCTATAGATATAAAATTTTGGCAAATTTTTTTGTATGTTAGTTCAATGTCACACGCATTACTGAGAGGTGGTAATCCACAGATGAAAAACTGTTTGGTGTTCTGTCGAAACTGGGCTTATTACCACGGCTCCCACTCGACAACAAAAAATCTTATTTTACAAACTTTTCTTCCAAAGTTTTATTTCTATTAAAAATTTTGTCAAAATTTATTTATATAGAAAAATTTTGTCAAAATTTTATTTCTAAAGGAAATTTTGTCAAGGTTTTATTTCTAGAGGGAATTTTGTCAAAATTTTATTTCTATATAAAATGTTATTAAAATTTTTTTCTATATAAAATTTTATCAAAATTTTATTTCTATAGAAAATTTTCTTAAAATTTTATTTCTATAGAAAATTTTCTCAAAATTTTATTTCTATAGAAAATTTTGTCAAAATTTCATTTCTATAGAAAATTTTGTCAAAATTTCATTTCTATAGAAAATTTTGTCAAAAACTTTGTTTCTATAGAAAAAATTTTCCATATTTTAATTTTATAGAAAATTTTGTCAACATTTTATTTCTGTATAAAATTTTGTCAAAATTTTATTTCTGTAGAAAATGTTGTCAAAATTTTATTTCTATAGACAATTTTGTCAAATTTTATTTCTATAGAAAATTTTGTTAAAATTTGATTTCTATAAAAAATTTTGTCAAAATTTTATTTCTAGAGAAAATGTTGTCAAAATTTTATTTCTATAGAAAATTTTGTCAAAGTTTTAGTTCGATAGAAAAGCAAATTTCAAAGAATGCTAAAATTTAACTAAATACATTTTTAAAATGTAAATTATAAACTTTCTTAAAAAAAAAACGTATTATTTTAAAGGCATGTGTCGTTATAAAAATAAAAATAAACATTAAAGTAATTAACAACCTAAATAGGGGGTCAATATTTCTGGGGTCAATATTTTTTTCAGTGTGAGTTAAATTGAATAAAAATTTTCTTTTTTAATATTTGCAGATTGAATTCCCAATAGACTTGCTGAATAAGTTGTTAACTAAAATCTGTAAGTATTGAACAATTTATGAATTTATATAAAGGGTAAATAGTACGAAGTGTTCCAATTCAAACGAACCTATTTTTATATCTAACATTCCGTTTGTAATACATTGGAAATTCCGACCATATACATTCATTTTTAATCAAGGAAAATTTCCAAGATTGTCTAACTAATATGTTAAAAAGGAATTTGATCCTCACAACATGTTTGACTACCGAATATTATTAGACAGGTATCCGAAGAGAAAAAAATCTCTAAAAATAAGCTTTTAAACATTATTTTAATTAAAATATGTTTAAGTTTAACAACAAGACATTTTGTCTTTTTAAAGCATTTTGCCTTTGTTTAATTTTTTATTAATTTTTTTTTTGTCTATGTTAGTATCTATTTTTTCTAACTAACCGCTTGTGTATTTATCTTCCATATAGACTTCCCGATATTAGATTTTAATAATTTGTTTATTTATAAGCTATATGTAATAGTAATTCCCCAAAAGCTCTTATCATAGTCATAATAATTAAGAGGACACATACTTGAACCAAGTTTTATGAGGCGGGCGGTCTCATTTGTTTTCATTGTTCTCAGCAAATTGTGTTATTAGTTCTATATGTCTACGTATAGAATATTTGTTCAATTTAGTATTTTTTTGTATTGTTTTACTGATTAACATTAGTACTGCTGATGATAATGAATTGTGTGAATTTCATATGGAATTATTTCTAATCTCAGTTTATCAAAGAAATATTGAAAATATGAGTGCAATATTAAAATTATCTTGATTTAAAGGAAGTTTATTAAGCACATAACTTATACGCATTGTTTTATGATTAGCATATTTAAAATTATGAAAACAATGTATATCGATGGATTGAGATTTTTTTAATACACTTTATGAAGTTTTTATTTAAATTGCGGAGTGGTTTATCTCCCTTATCTTACATTTAATCGAAGATTAGGTCCACTGAGACTGTATTGCATGAACTAGTCGGTTATCGTGGCTCAATGCATAGCATACCTGTCTTCGAATAGCGAAGACAGGTTGGCTAATAGGGAGAAGATTACCTGATCACTGTAGTGTTTTTCAGGCTGAAATATTAGCAATAAGAGAAGTGGTGAATTGGCTGAGAAGTAATGCTCCAAGCAATATTGCAGACAGTCAACCTGCAATAAAATCCTTGGCCTCTGTGTTTCTCAACTCGAAAACGGCCATCGACTGCCGCAAATCTCTCAATGAGATGGCTGAGCAGCACAATATTCACATACCGGGGAACTGCGAAGCAGATGAGCTACCAAGGCTAGGAACTACCTTACATATTCCAGGGGAACTAGAATCTGTTGGTATGCCTCTGGCTACCTGCAAGCTCTTACTGCGTGAGAAGGCTGTCATGATGGCAAATGTTCGATGGGAGAATTGCAAGGGTTGTAACGACACCATCGCTGCCTGATAGGCGATTTTGCAAAAACTATTGGCGCGAAGTATAATGAGTATTGTATGAGCTGTCATGATGCGGAGGAAAAGGAATCAATAAAACACCTCTTGTGTGAGTGTCCTGCATTTTGTGTAAGGCGTAAGCAAATTTTATGGGCATATAGCTTCAGATTACTGGCGGACCTGGAAAACGTTAACTCAAGCATGTTTTTGGAACAATCTGAAGAAAATAATCGAGAAGGTTCCGCGATTAAAACTAGAAGTGCTCATATGTAATAGGTACTTTTAGTTAATGTGGTATCACAATGGACTGCTTAGTCTAAGTGAGCCTTAATCGGGCTGCCACTTTAACCTAACCTAACCTATACCTGTCCTGCAAAAAATGTTGAGAAAATTTTCTATAGAAATAATTTTCTATAGAAATAAAATTTTGACAAAATTTTCTATAGAAATAAAATTTTGACAAGATTTTCTATAGAAATAAAATATTGACAAAATTTTCTATAGAAATAAAATTTTGGCAACATTTTCTATAGAAATAAAATTTCGGCAAAATTTTCTATAGAAATAAAATTTTGGCAAAATTTTCTATAGAAATAAAATTTTGGGAAAATTTTTGTATAGAAATAAAATTTTGGCAAAATTTTCTATAGAAATAAATTTTTGATAAAATTTTCTATAGAAATAATATTTTGAAAAAATCTTCTATAGAAATAAAATTTTGACAAAATTTTCTATAGAAATAACATTTTGACAAAATTTTCTATAGAAATAAAATTTTGACAAAATTTTCTATAGAAATAAAAATTTGGCAAATTTTCTACAGAAATAAAATTTTGGCAAAATTTCTTATAGAAATAAAATTTTGGTAGAATTTTCTATAGGGTTCTATCAAAAAGATGTTGAGAAATTTTTCTATAGAAATAAATTTTTGATAAAATTTTCTATAGAAATAAAATTTTGACAAAATTTTCTATAGAAATAAAATTTTGACAAAATTTTCTATAGAAATAAAATTTTGACAAAATTTTCTATAGAAATAAAATTTTGACAACATTTTCTACAGAAATAAAATTTTGACAAAATTTTCTATAGAAATAAAATTTTGACAAAATTTTCTATAGAAATAAATTTTTGATAAAATTTTCTATAGAAATAAAATTTTGGCAAAATTTCCTATAGAAATAAAATTTAAACAAAATTTTCTATAGAAATACAATTTTGACAAAATTTTCTATAGAAATAAAATTTTGACAACATTTTCCATAGAAATAAAATTTTGGCAAAATTTTCTACAGAAATAAAATTTTGACAAAAATTTCTATAGAAATAAAATTTTGACAACATTTTCTATAGAAATAAAATTTTGGAAAAATTTTCTACAGAAATAAAATTTTGGCAAAATTTTCTATAGAAATAAAATTTTGGCAAAATTTTCTATAGAAATAAAATTTTGGCAAAATTTTCTACAGAAATAAAATTTTGGGAACATTTTTGTATAGAAATAAAATTTTGGCAAAATTTTCTATAGAAAAAAATTTTTGATAAAATTTTCTATAGAAATAAAATTTTGACAAAATTTTCTATAGAAATAAATTTTTGATAAAATTTTCTACAGAAATAATATTTTGAAAAAATTTTCTATAGAAATAAAATTTTGACAAAATTTTCTATAGAAATAAAATTTTGACAAGATTTTCTATAGAAATAAAATTTTGGCAAAATTTTCTATAGAAATAAAATTTTGGCAAAATTTTCTATAGAAATAAAATTTTGACAAAATTTTCTATAGAAATAAAATTTTGGCAAAATTTTTCTACAGAAATAAAATTTTGGCAAAATTTTTGTATAGAAATTAAATTTCGTCAAAATTTCTTATAGAAATAAAATTATGGTAGAATTTTCTATAGGGTTCTATCAAAAAAATGTTGAGAAATTTTTCTAAGAAATAAATTTTTGATAAAATTTTCTATAGAAATAAAATTTTTCATTCTTTTTGTTTTGTTATTGTTGGTTTTGTTCTCTAAGTATTGTTGTTGTTTTTATTGCAGCTTAAAACCATACATTGACTAAACTACAAGTGTCTTGCACAAAATGTTGAGAAAATTTTCTATAGAAATAAAATTTTGACAAAATTTTCTATAGAAATAAAATTTTGACAAGATTTTCTATAGAAATAAAATATTGACAAAATTTTCTATAGAAATAAAATTTTGACAAGATTTTCTATAGAAATAAAATATTGACAAAATTTTCTATAGAAATAAAATTTTGGCAAAATTTTCTATAGAAATAAAATTTTGGCAAAATTTTCTACAGAAATAAAATTTTGGGAAAATCTTTGTATAGAAATAAAATTTTGACAAAATTTGCTATAGAAATACAATTTTGGCAATATTTTCTATAGAAATAAAATTTTGACAAAATTTTCTATAGAAATAAAATTTTGACAAGATCTTCTATAGAAATAAAATATTGACAAAATTTTCTATAGAAATAAAATTTTAGCAAAATTTTCTATAGAAATAAAATTTTGGCAAAATTTTCTATAGAAATAAAATTTTGGCGAAATTTTCCACAGAAATAAGATTTTGGCGAAATTTTCTACAGAAATAAAATTTTGGCAAAATTTTCTATAGAAATAAAATTTTGGCGAAATTTTCTACAGAAATAAAATTTTGGGAAAATTTTTGTATAGAAATAAAATTTTGATAAAATTTTCTTTAGAAATACAATTTTGGCAAAATTTTCTATATTAATAAAATTTTGGCAAAATTTTCTATAGAAATAAATTTTTGATAAAATTTTCTATAGAAATAATATTTTGAAAAAATTTTCTATAGAAATAAAATTTTGACAAAATTTTCTATAGAAATAAAATTTTGACAAAATTTTCTATAGAAATAAAATTTTGACAAAATTTTCTATAGAAATAAAATTTTGACAAAATTTTCTATAGAAATAAAATTTTGGGAAAATTTTCTACAGAAATAAAATTTTGGGAAAATTTTTGTATAGAAATTAAATTTCGGCAAAATTTCTTATAGAAATAAAATTTTGGTAGAATTTTCTATAGGGTTCTATCAAAAAAAAATGTTGATACATTTTTCTATAGAAATAAATTTTTGATAAAATTTTCTATAGAAATAAAATGTTGGCAAAAGTTTCTATAGAAAATTCTTGAGAAAATTTTCTACAGAAATAAATTATATATAGAAATAAAATTTTGACAAAATTTTCATAGAAATACAATTTTTGCAAAATTTTTTTATAGAAATAAAATTTTGGCAAAATTTTCCATAGAAATAAAATTTTGACAAAACTTTCTATAGAGATAAAATTTTGTCAAAACACAATTGTGTTGAATCTTTTACGATAATTAATTATTGTAAATTGTCCATTTAACACACATACTAAACTGTATTGCACTTTTCAATTAAATTCAAAAAGGAAGGCATTCTAAATTGTTTCTAACACTTACCACACAGTTTTAGCACATCATTAAATCTGTGTAATAATATACAATAAACGTGGCCACCATCCATTTGTCGCCGATAAATATTATTCCCTTATAATAATTAAATTAAATTGCTACTTTCAATATTCCAATGGTCATCAACCGTTATAAGGTTGAAACGATGTTAAAAAGTTTGAAAAACACTAAAACGTTATCTAAAGTGAATGCTTATGAGAAGTAAGATTCTAGTTTGAAAATCATTGGCTCGCTCGATTGAAAGTTTTGTTTTGATGCAAAGCTTCATATTCAGAGAGAATAATGGTTGTTGAACTGTGTGTGTGAGAGTTGTGTTTGCGATTGAAGCTTGTACATAAAGCTTTTTTGTTTGTAGCACTAAATGCTAAAATTGAATAGAGTTAGATATATATATGAGACCATACATCTACCCTAAAAACACAGCTTCCCCAATATGGACAAATATTTTAGAAATATTTAAATTCATATGGCTCTGAATTTGCGAATTTGTATGTAACGCTAAGAAGAAGAAGAAGTCTGAGACCCATCGTTTAGTATACCGATCGTCTTTTAATTATATTCTGAGTCGATTTACCGATGTCTGTCCGTCTGTCGATGTATTTTAATGTGCGTATTTGACAACCGTATTTGACGTGTTAATAAACCAATCTTTTTCAAATTTCGTACTCCGAACATTTTCTGAGTCCCGTAAAAGTTCTATATAGAATTTTGTCAAAATTTTATTTCTATAGAAAATATTGTAAAAATTTTATTCCTGCAGAAAATTTTGTCAAAATTTTATTTCCATAGAAAATTTTCTCACAATTTTATTTTATAGAAAATTTTCTCAAAATGTTATGTCTACAGAAAATTTTTTGAAAATTTAGTCAAAAATTTTAGTTCTATAGAAAATTTTGACAAAATTTTATTTCTATAGAAAATTTTGTGAAAATTTTATTTCTGGAGAAAATTTTGTCAAAATTTTATTTCTATAGAAAATTTTGTCAAAATTTTGACAAAAAATCTTGACAAAATTTTGACAAAATTTTCTATAGAAAATCTTGACAAAATTTTCTATAGAAAATCTTGTCAAAATTTTATTTCTATAGAAAATTTTCTCACAATTTTATTTCTATAGAAAACGTTCTCAAAATTTTATGTCTAAATTCATAAAAAATTTTCTGAAAATTTAAAATCTGTACAAACATGTTGTCAAAAATTTTAGTTCTATAGAAAATTCTAACAAAATTTTATTTCTATAGAAAATTTTGTGAAAATTTTATTTCTGGAGAAAATTTTGTCAAAATTTTATTTCTATAGAAAATTTTGTGAAAATTTTATTTCTGGAGAAAATTTTGTCAAAATTTTATTTCTATAGAAAATTTTGTCAAAATTTTATTTCTTTAGAAAATTTTGTCAAAATTTTATTTCTATAGAAAATTTTGTGAAAATTTTATTTCTGGAGAAAATTTTGTCAAAATTTTATTTCTATAGAAAATTTTGTCAAAATTTTATTTCTATAGAAAATTTTGTAAAAATTTTATTTCTATAGAAAATTTTGTCAAAATTTTATTTCTAAAGAAAATTTTGTCAAAATTTTAGTTCTATAGAAAATTTTGTCAAAAATTTTTTTCTATAGAAAATTTTGTCAAAATTTTATTTCTATAGAAAATTTTGTCAAAATTTTATTTCTATAGAAAATTTTGTCAAAATTTTATTTCTATAGAAAATTTTGTGAAAATTTTATTTCTGGAGAAAATTTTGTGAAAATTTTATTTCTGGAGAAAATTTTGTCAAAATTTTATTTCTATAGAAAATTTTGTGAAAATTTTATTTCTGGAGAAAATTTTGTCAAAATTTTATTTCTATAGAAAATTTTGTCAAAATTTTATTTCTATAGAAAATTTTGTCAAAATTTTATTCTATAGAAAATTTTGTCAAAATTTTATTTCTATAGAAAATTTTGTGAAAATTTTATTTCTATAGAAAATTTTGTCAAAATTTTATTTCTATAGAAAATTTTGTAAAAATTTTATTTCTATAGAAAATTTTGTCAAAATTTTATTTCTAAAGAAAATTTTGTCAAAATTTTAGTTCTATAGAAAATTTTGTCAAAAATTTTTTTCTATAGAAAATTTTGTCAAAATTTTATTTCTATAGAACATTTTGTCAAAATTTTATTTCTATAGAAAATTTTGTCAAAATTTTATTTCTATAGAAAATGTTGTTAAAATTTTATTTCTATACAAAATTTTGTCAAAATTTTATTTCTATAGAGAATTTTGCCAAAATTTTATTTCTATAGACAATTTTATCAAAATTTGATTTCTATAGAAAATTTTATCAAAATTTGATTTCTATAGAAAAGTTTGTCAAAATTATATTTTTATAGAAAATTTTATCAATATTTTATTTCTATACAAAATCTTGTCAAAATTTTATTCCTATAGAAAATTTTGTCAAAATTTTATTTCTATGGACAATTTTGTCAAAATTTTATTTCTATAGAAAATTTTGTCAAAATTTTATTTCTATAGAAAATTTTGTCAAAGTTTTATTTCTATAGAAAATTTTGTCAAAATTTTATTTCTATAGAAAATTTTGTCAAAATTTTATTTCTATAGAAAATTTTGTCAAAATTTTATTTCTATAGAAAATGTTGTTAAAATTTTATTTCTATACAAAATTTTGTCAAAATTTTATTTCTATAGAGAATTTTGCCAAAATTTTATTTCTATAGAAAATTTTATCAAAATTTGATTTCTATAGAAAATTTTATCAAAATTTGATTTCTATAGAAAAGTTTGTCAAAATTATATTTTTATAGAAAATTTTATCAATATTTTATTTCTATACAAAATCTTGTCAAAATTTTATTCCTATAGAAAATTTTGTCAAAATTTTATTTCTATAGACAATTTTGTCAAAATTTTATTTCTATAGAAAATTTTGTCAAAATTTTATTTCTATAGAAAATTTTGTCAAAGTTTTATTTCTATAGAAAATTTTGTAAAAATTTTATTTCTATAGAAAATTTTGTCAACATTTTATTTCTAAAGAAAATTTTGTCAAAATTTTGATAATTGGTTGATAGTTTTGCTGCAAGTAGAGGATGCTGATGAGGAATGTGGTAATTCCGAAACGTGCGTCCATCCAACCATCTTGCAGTCTATAGGGCTTTGCCCAAATAAATTTGACAAACATTCTTTTCCTCTGTTGGTTAAGCTACTCTTGTAGTTTAGTCAATGTATGGTTTTAAGCTGAAATAAAAAAACAACAACAAAATTTTTTTTCTGTACAATATCTTGTCAAAATTTTGTTCCTATAGAAACTTCTGTTCAGTTTTTTTAGACCAAATAATTATCGGACCATCGTCGCAATTTCGATTCCTAAACGTTTATTTAGCAAACAGAGAGAGAACTTTCAATTTGAGTACTGAGTAAAGTGTAAATCAAAAGTCAAACGAACGGTAGACGAGCCCCTTTTTTTAATGAATGTGTATTTGAATAGCTAAACAAATACCAGATTAAATGAAATAGAAATGAAAAATACTCATACTATCATACGACAGTTGGCCTGAATCACATCGTGCTTCAAGGTCGCCAATATAATCGCCTTAAGTGTTAAAACGGCTTCGTTGTGTTTTGTTCGTTTCAGACAAAAATTTTAAACATGACCAGATTATTTGATTCTTTGTAAACAATCACCGAAATTTGAAAGCTCTCATATAGCATAAAAGCAGCACATATTAAAAATGTTATAAAGCCATTAAAATCTGTTAAATAATTTTTTATAGAGGCAATATTTAGACATTAAACAGTAGCTAATGGTACAAAGGTTAATTAAAATGGAATAATTGTTAATATTCACAAAATCCTAAGAGCAACCAGTTTCAATGAATTTTCATGAACATTGATGATTTTGTCTGTATATACACTGAAACACAATTTTTTTGTGTAACTACAAAGTAATAAAATGTTGACAAACTTTTTTATAGAAAAAAATTTTGACAAAATTTTCTATAGCAATAAAATTTTGACAAAATTTTCTATAGCAATAATATTTTGACAAATTTTTCTATAGAAATAAAAGTTTGGCAAAATTTTTTATAGAAATAAAATTTTAACAAAATTTTCGTTAGAAATAAAATTTTGACAAAAATTTCTATAAAAATAAAATTTTGGCCAAATTTTGTATAGAAATAACATTTTGACAAAATTTTCTATAGAAATAAAATTTTGACAAAATTTTCTATAAAAATAAAATTTTTCTATAGAAATAAAATTTTGACAATATTTTTTATAGGAATAAAATTTTGACAAAATTTTCTATAGAAATAAAAGTTTGGCAAAATTTTCTATAGAAATAAAATTTTTATAAAATTTTCTTTAGAAATAACATTTTGACAATATTTTCTATAGAAATAAAATTTTTGACACAATTTTCTATAGAAATAAAATTTTTGACAAAATTTTCTATAGAAATAAAATTTTGACAAAATTTTCTATAGAAATAAAATTTTAGCCAAATTTTCTATAGAAATAAAATTTTGACAAAAGTTTCTATAGAAATAAAATTTTGACAAAATTTTCTATAGAAATAAAATTTTGATAAAATTTACTATAGAAATAAAATTTTCTATAGAAATAAAATTTTGATAAAATTTGCTTTAGAAATAAAATTTTTGACAAAATTTTCTATAGAAATAAAATTTTAACAAAATTTTCGTTAGAAATAAAATTTTGACAAAATTTTCTATAAAAATAAAATTGTGGCCAAATTTTCTATAGAAATAACATTTTGACAAAATTTTCTATAGAAATAAAATTTTGACAAAATTTTCTATAAAAATAAAATTTTTCTATAGAAATAAAATTTTGACAATATTTTTTATAGGAATAAAATTTTGACAAAATTTTCTATAGAAATAAAAGTTTGGCAAAATTTTCTATAAAAATAAAATTTTGACAAAATTTTCTATAGAAATAAAAGTTTGGCAAAATTTTCTATAGAAATAAAATTTTTATAAAATATTCTTTAGAAATAACATTTTGACAATATTTTCTATAGAAATAAAATTTTTGACACAATTTTCTATAGAAATAAAATTTTTGACAAAATTTTCTATAGAAATAAAATTTTTGACAAAATTTTCTATAGAAATAAAATTTTAGCCAAATTTTCTATAGAAATAAAATTTTGACAACGTTTTCTATAGAAATAAAAGTTTGACAATATTTGTTATAGAAATAAAATTTTGACAACATTTTCTATAGAAATAAAATTTTGATACAATTTTCTACAGAAAAAAAAATGTTGCCAAAAATTTTTTGTAGAAATAAAATTCTGATAAAATTTTCTATAGAAATAAAATTTTGAAAATATTTCTTATAGAAATAAAATTTTGACAAAATTTTCTATAGAAATAAGTTTGGCAAAATTTTCTATAGAAATGAAATTTTGAGAAAATTTACTGTAGAAAAAAAATTTTGAGAAAATTTTCTATGGAAATACAATTTTGACAAAATTTTCTATACAAATAAAATTTTGACAAAATTTTCTATAGAAATAAAATTTTGAGAAAAAAATTTGACAAAATTTTCTATAGAATTAAAATTTTGACAAAATTTTCTATAGAAATAAAATGTTGACGAAACTTAAATGGATCCCAAATTTGTTTGCAATTGATGTGGCTGGCCTTTTATTGTGTAATGTTAACTGAAATTGTATGCAAACAAACCTAATAACACATACTCCCGGCTTCTTAATCTCGTGCGTCGTCATTATGATTGCCACACCTCTTTACACTAATTTAAAGACTTTTTAAATAAATCCAATATGAAATTTAAATTAAAATTACGTTATTATGTAATTTGCATTCGTAATGCATGGACGGTAATTAAAACCGAATAACAAGTGATCACTGAAGATTCATTCAATCGAATTACATGGCAATATAATCTCAAAATAATAAACCTATATTGTGTGTGTTTCATTAATGGGTTGTTCGATGTTAATGACCTTTTAATGCAGCATGTTCTCAATACGGCCGACGACTGTATAGGGCGCTATAGAAAACGTGAAACGGAAGCCAACTACAACAATTCCACGAAAATAATCGCGTGAGTTTTTTCATTGCTCTCTGTAGTGGTGGTGCGAAGTGATAGGGTCAGACAGTGTTGCCAATTTGGTGCTTTTAGCACCAAATTTAGTGCTTTTTGATGTCTAAAAAGCACTAAATTGCCTTTTTGGTGCCTTTTCAAAAAAAGCACCAACTTGGTGCTTTCTGGCATTTTCATTTAGCGCTTTTGGTGCTTTTTTTTATTTTGAACAGTATTAAGTTTAATTGATACAAAAATTTTGATTAGACTTTCAAGAGCCGAAGAAACTCAAATTTATTGCCAAATATAGAATTTGATTGTTATGAAGTTGGTATTGATTATTTTAATATTGTTATGTAGGGTATTCTGTAGGAAAGTCGAGCGATGAGTGTCGAATTTTTGAATTTGGTAAAGATGTCATTAAAAACGTTTGTATTAAATTCACAAAAGCACGCACAAATGAAATAAGCAATCGACTCTTTCCATATATTAATATTTTGAAAGTTGAAAAACTGATAAAAATGAATTGGACGAAAGCATTTAAACTGATCAAGGTGTATACTTGAATAGCGGTTCCTAATGGTGAGTACTAAGTTTGAGTTTTGCCGCTAAAGTGAAAACTATATCAGTAAAAATGGGCATAAAATTATGCATATTTGCTGCAAATTTTATTATAACTTGATGGGGAGTAGCCAAATGCAAATTTTCACAAAGTTTGTATTCCTTAAAATGATTTATTAAAGGAAAGTTATTGTGAAAAAATGACTATTTTAGCGGCTAAACTCGATCTTAATCCACCTTAACTTCTTAAAATTCAGTTCACAAAAGTTCTATAATACATCTTTGGAAGTTTTTTTTTTTTTTTTTTTTTTTTTTTTTTCGTGGAGCATGTAATTTTCGATTTTGTTGTGGAAGGTGGTATGTTAGAATTTATAACATATTTTTGGTGCTTTTTGGCCTTGGGGAGTTGGCAACACTGGGGTCAGACGGGGCAGATGCTTTATTCCATTTGGTTTCATAAAACGACAAGTATACGAACGTAAACTCGTGTCCATGCATGCCTTACGAATTTATGCCAAAGGGGATTGAAAAAAAAATGTTAGCGAACGGGCAACATGAATATGAGGTTATGTCACACAAGTAGAAACAAGGGACTGTTACTTCGTTTTTAAGTACACTCTTAAAGAGTAAGCTTGCCAAATATTCGAGATTTTTTTTGGGTTTCCTGGGGATATTTTGATTATGAGAAATTTCTATTATTTATCAAATTATGTAACTTCCTGAATTTACACCATTATTTTGGACTAAAATCAAAGGAAACCCCAACCAGTTTTTAATTAAGAAAATACTGATTCCATTCTATACATAAAAAAACAACACTAAAACAAGCGGGAAGATGTAAAGCTTTGCTAACACCAACAAAGAAGCCATTCCCTCTCACTTATTAACAAAAACAGCTGTTAATCAAAAATATAGTGATGTAAAACAGGTACATACGATAATCGGCTGCGATGAAGACGGAGCTAAGTTAACATGAAATTAATACAACAACAATAACATCCCAAGTATATATTCGACCTAACCGAATTTTCGGCCGTTTGTTCTTATTTATTTCTTGATAAATGCCCAACATCCGCGAAATTGTACTTGGGTTAAAGTACTAGAAATAAAATTTCAACATTTTTTTCTATAGAAATAAAATTTTGACAAAACTTTCTTTAGAAATAAAATTTTGACAAATTTTTCTATGGAAATAAAATTTTGACAAATTTTCTATAGAAATAAAATTTTGACAAAATTTTTTATAGAAATAAAATTTTGACAAAATTTTCTATAGAAATAAAATTTTGACAATTTTTTTTACAGAAATAACACATTGACAAAATTTTCTATAGAAATAAAGTTTTGACAAAATTTTCTATAGAAATGAAATTTTGACAAAATTTTCTATAGAAATGAAATTTTGACAAAATTTTCGATAGAAATGAAATTTTGACAAAATTTTCTATAGAAATAAAATTTTGACAAAATTTTCCATAGAAATAAAATTTTGACAAAATTTTCTATAGAAATAAAGTTTTGACAAAATTTTCTATAGAAATAAAATTTTGACAAAATTTTCTATAGAAATAAAATTTTGACAACATTTTCTATAGAAATAAAATTTTGACAAAATTTTCTTTAGAAATAAAATTTTGACAACATTTTCTGTAGAAATAAAATTTTGACAAAATTTTCTATAGAAATAAAATTTTGACACAATTTTCTATAGAAATAAAATTTTGACACAATTTTCTATAGAAATAAAATTTTGACACAATTTTCTATAGAAATAAAGTTTTGACAAAATTTTCCATAGAAATAAAATTTTGACAAAATTTTCTATAGAAATAAAATTTTGACAGAATTGTCTATAGAAATAAAATTTTGACAAAATGTTCTATAGAAATAAAATTTTGACTAAATTTTTTATAGAAATAAAATTTTGACAAAATTTTCTATAGAAATACAATTTTGACAAAATTTTCTATAGAAATAAAATTTTGACAAAATTTTCTATAGAAATAAAATTTTGACAAAATTTTCTTTAGAAATAAAATTTTGATAAAATTTTCTATAGAAATAAAATTTTGACAGAATTTCTTACAGAAATAAAATTTTGACAAAATTTTCTATAGAAATAAAAATTTGACAAAATTTTCTATAGAAATAAAATTTTGACAAAATTTTCTATAGAAATAAAATTTTGACAAAATTTTCTATAGAAATAAAATTTTGAGAAAATTTTCTATTGAAATAAAATTTTGAGAAAATTTTCTATAGAAAGAGAATTTTGACAAAATTTTCTGTAGAAATAAAATTTTGACAAAATTTTCTATAGAAATAAAATTTTGACAGAATTGTCTATAGAAATAAAATTTTGACAAATTTTTCTATGGAAATAAAATTTTGACAAAACTTTCTATAGAAATAAAATTTTGACAAAATTTTCTATAGAAATAATATTTTGACAAAATTTTCTATAGAAATAAAATTTTGACAAAATTTTCTATAGAAATAAAATTTTGACAAAATTTTCTATAGAAATAAAATTTTGACAGAATTTCTTACAGAAATAAAATTTTGACAAAATTTTCTATAGAAATAAAAATTTGACAAAATTTTCTATAGAAATAAAATTTTGACAAAATTTTCTATAGAAATAAAATTTTGACAAAATTTTCTATAGTATTAAAATTTTGACTAAATTTTCTATAGAAATAAAATTTTGACACAATTTTCTATAGAAATAAAGTTTTGACAAAATTTTCCATAGAAATAAAATTTTGACAAAATTTTCTATAGAAATAGAATTTTGACAAAATTTTCTATAGAAATAAAATTTTGACAAAATTTTCTGCGACTAATACAACAACAACAAACCAAATATATAAGATCCGGCCTGGCCGAACCTTCGGCCGTATGTCCTTATTTATTTCTTCACAAATGCTCAAAATCCGCGAAATTTTACTGGGGTTCAAAGTACTGACTTTCAACTTTAATTAACTGGCAACCCTAGATACATGCCCCTCTGTTCGGAAGGTACAACACAACAACACCATTGAGTATAAAAATTACCTTTTCTACAATAACAAAACAACATCTGCCACAGTCTCATACACAAGTAAGGAGAGAGTAAACTAAAAAGCCCATAACAGCTTTGGAGGTCAATCATTCTAAAACAAATTCTCATTGGTTGGCATTTTTGGGGCTTGTCATCTCAGTGACGTCAAAACACCAAATAATTTATAATTAGTTATTATTACATACATATGTATCTACAAACGAGAATGTATACCTTTCTCAAAGTCTCGAAATACTAAAACTGACTGTCGAAAAAAAAAAAACAACCACCCTGTTCCCTTTTGTTATTCTGAGTTTTACAAAGACTTTGCTCTTGCCTCAGACCGTTTGTATGATGAAACATTTTTGGAAATTATGCAAAAACAACACGTGTCATAGAAAGGTTATTGCAAAATATACATATATAAAAAAAAAGACAAAATAAAATGTTTTTGTAAATGTGTATAAATATTCTAGAAAGCTGCAAACCTTAGTTAATAAATGCCATAAGCCTCTTAGTCTCTCTCTCTTAATAACGCTAATATTCTCATTTGTTATAACAGCTAATTGGGAGAGAGCTGTGTAAGTAACACATTTCATCAATTCTAGATCAATATTGCACGGTTAATTTTGGAGGTTTCCATAGAACACCCCAACAAGGTGATTTTCGTCTGTGTGATTTGGCCATTCTCCAAATATGTATATTGTCTCCTAAAATTCAATACACTGAATGTATTAAAAGATTTAAACCGAAATTCACCAAAAAAAAAACTCGCAATAATACTGACGAGTGGCTATGTTGTATATCTACTTTTATAATCTGGTCACGTTTTTATACCCTCCTCCATAGTATGGGTGATATAGCTGGCCATCCGGTTTGTAACGCATCGAAAAAGGTAAAAATATATCAATAACCGTTTGTCTGTTGAAATTCTAAAACATCCATATATATCGTTTTGAAACTTTTCTATAGATCAATTGGCAGATTTGAAGTTTTGAAGGATGCCTTAGGCAAAAAGAGAGAAAATGAATTTTCGAATGTATTAAATATTAATTCACATTTTTAATATGTAATTTTTTTAGTGTACTCAATACTTATATAGCCATATCAAGATCCACTTGTTTCATAGCATTTTTTGTATGTTTGTTATACCAAACAATCACAAATCATTGCCATTCCAAATGACTACGACAGTGTAGTCATTTTTGTTATAGCACTTGATTCATATATGTATTTCCAAAATATTATTTTGAACACTTCATGATGATTCAACAGTTGCTCTACTCTCTATCGTATATTCCACAGTCAAATTGAGCAAAACAATTGGGGGGCTCGTCTCTTACCCTATCTTATCAGGGTCAACTGTTATAAGACACTGAAACATTTGTCATTAATAATAGGATATAGAAACATATAGGTATTATCTTTTGCGATAATTTATAATTAGTTATTATTTATGTTTTTTTTTGGGGGTATATATGACTTTAGTGACTGCCTCAATTTTCAAATATATCAACCCACTGTTTTGCCTTAAAACGTGCACGCATTGTATTAATATACACATAAATTACTCTGACGTCACATATATTTACAAACCTAACCCCACTCCGGCAATAGCGGTGAATAGGCCTACACACATATGTCCAGCAACACTGAAATTTACTTGAGAGTAGGAGAGTCTTCCTTTACACAAAAAAAGACAAAAACAACAAACATATACTATATACGTGCGTCATGCATAACTACAAGCATATCTTATATATGTAAATGAAGACTATCGTAAATAGAGAGAACAACAACAACAAAAGAATATTTTCTCATCTTTTGAACAAAATCTGGAAAAATGTTAAGGGGAATTATCTTGCACTGAGAAAGAGAGCGAGAGAGTTCACATTTCAATACACAGAAAAAAAAACGTTATTATGTTTGTTCAGTGATGAGACATTGAAAAATAAAATTATTATAGGTGAGTGTGATAAAGATGAAATGATATATTTTTTTTTATTAACAGTGCCCAAGTAATATCATAATCACTTCTCTTTAAAGTAATTCTAAGGTTCGAAGTTTAGATTTTTCACTATTCCCCTTCTCCAACAAGAAAAAAATTAAAGCCCAGTATTAATTTAATCACCTTCTCCCACGTTCCCTGTAAATTTCAAGTAAATCGGAGAGGATATATTTTGTTATATATATTTTTTTTAAAGGGACGTCACTTTCTTCGATCAAATATCGACAAATACAGAAGTGGATAGCATCCTTAACTTTCCTTGAAATTTTTAAGAAAAGGAACTTTCCTTCAAGTTTCAAAGTGTGTGGCTAGGAGGAGGTCCCTCCCCCTTCAAATATCCAAAATTCAAGTACACCATATTGAAAATCTGGAAACTTACCTTCAAGTTTCAAAGTGTGGAGCTAGGAGGAGGTCCCCTCCCCGTTCAAATATCCAAAAATCAAGTACACCATATTGATTTCATAAACTCCCCTTACGGCCTTTGTAAATTTCAAGTAAAATTGAGAATTTGAGTTTTTTCACTTTTAGAGGAAGTCCAAATTCGAAAAATTATGTAGCGTATCCTTGTGTAGACGTCACCCTCAACCTTCCCTGTAAATTTCAAGCAAATTATAAGCCCTGTTATAAAAAAACAGGGCTAGGGGAGGCCTTTCTTCCAGAATATCACAAATAACACCAAATCAGGTACCCCATATTAATTTCATAACCTGCCCCCACGTCCTCTGTTAAATTGGAAAAGTTTAATTGTTTCATTGTATGTATTTTTTTATTTGTTCCCGACCAATTATTAAAAAAATCAGGTACCCCATATACATTTCATAACCTACCCCAGGGTCTCCGTAAGTCTCCAGTAAATCGGAGAACTTTAGGTTTTTTACTGTAAAAATGTCCTCCTCTCCTACCAAATATCATAAAATAAAATAGCGGATCTTTGTCTAGACGGCCCCTTCAACATTCCTAGAAAATTTCAATGAAATCGGATAATTTTGGTACAATTCACAAAAAGTCAGGCAAGGGGGAGGTCCTCTCCGTCCAAATATTGAAAAATCGCCATATTAATTTCATAACCTCACCGCATGTTCTCTGTAAATCTCAAGTAAATCAGAGACTTTTAGTTTTTTTGCACTTTCTACGAAATCGGATAATTTTGGTCCAATTTTTAAACAGTAAGGCAAGTGGGAGGCCTCTTCACGTCGAAATATTACAAAATCAGGTACCCCATATTATTTTCATCTAATTTTAGTACTTTAAAAAATAGGCCAAAAGGGATGTGCCTTCCACGACCAAATATGGAAAAAGTAGCGGGTCTTTGTCTGGACATCACCTCTAACCTTACTTGAATATTTCACCCAAATCTTTGAAAATGTCGGACAAAGGGGAGGTCCGCTCCCCTACCAGATATTAAATAATGAGGTTCCCTATTTTCACCACATGATCACCCTCTACGTTCTCCGAAAATTTAAATAAATTCTCAGCCGTTTTCGAGCTTACCCGGAATATACACAGAAAAAAATGTGCAATTAAAGCATTAATTGAGTTTTAAAAAATATTCAATTAAAAATTTAATTGTTGAATCAATTAAATTTTTAATTGAATATTTTTATTTAATTAATTGAAACAAGAATCAATCACAAAAATTAATAGTATCAATAAATTTTTTAATTAGAACATTTAATTTTTTAATTGATACTATCGTTTCTGTGGTTGAAGACATTTTAGTTAAAAAAAATAATTGTGTAGAAATCAATGCGTCGTGATGATTAAAAATCCCAAAAAGCAATAATTTTATTTTTTACAAATTATGAAAATCAATTCGTACATACGTCTAAGGCTACTTAGTTAATCGTAAATTTATATAAAGTACAAACATATATCACTTGAAATGAAAAACAAGTATATAAAGGGTGATTTGTTAAGAGCTTGATAACTTTTTTTAAAAAAAAAACGCATAAAATTTGCAAAATCTCATCGGTTCTTTATTTGAAACGTTAGATTGGTCCATGACATTTACTTTTTGAAGATAATTTCATTTAAATGTTGACCGCGGCTGCGTCTTAGGTGGTCCATTCGGAAAGTCCAATTTTGGGCAACTTTTTCGAGCATTTCGGCCGGAATAGCCCGAATTTCTTCGGAAATGTTATCTTCCAAAGCTGGAATAGTTGCTGGCTTATTTCTGTAGACTTTAGACTTGACGTAGCCCCACAAAAAATAGTCTAAAGGAGTCAAATCGCATGATCTTGGTGGCCAACTTACCGGTCCATTTCTTGAGATGAATTGTTCTCCGAAGTTTTCCCTCAAAATGGCCATAGAATCGCGAGCTGTGTGGCATGTAGCGCCATCTTGTTGAAACCACATGTCAACCAAGTTCAGTTCTTCCATTTTTGGCAACAAAAAGTTTGTTAGCATCGAACGATAGCGATCGCCATTCACCGTAACGTTGCGTCCAACAGCATCTTTGAAAAAATACGGTCCAATGATTCCACCAGCGTACAAACCACACCAAACAGTGCATTTTTCGGGATGCATGGGCAGTTCTTGAACGGCTTCTGGTTGCTCTTCACTCCAAATGCGGCAATTTTGCTTATTTACGTAGCCATTCAACCAGAAATGAGCCTCATCGCTGAACAAAATTTGTCGATAAAAAAGCGGATTTTCTGCCAACTTTTCTAGGGCCCATTCACTGAAAATTCGACGTTGTGGCAGATCGTAAGTCTATTCATGATGAAATGTCAAAGCATACTGAGCATCTTTCTCTTTGACACCATGTCTGAAATCCCACGTGATCTGTCAAATACTAATGCATGAAAATCCTAACCTCAAAAGAATCACCCTTTACAGCAGTAACTTCGGCCGGGCCGATTCTTAAATACCCACCACCATGAACCAAATATTAGGATTTCCTTTGAAATTTCAGGAGGGCTTGAGGACTTGAGAACACTTCCCGAAGATAAATTTAAAGATTTCACCTATGAGGACTATATCAGATTCTGGATTTATAAGAAAATACCTCTAGATTTCCAATTTCAGGCAAATAGGATAAAAACTTCGGATTCTAGAAGCCCAAGAAGTAAAATCGGGATATCGGTCTATATGGGGGCTATACCAAAACATGGACCGATACTCACCATTTGTGGCACACCTTTTTATGGTTCTAAAGTACCTATAAATTTCCAATTTCAGGCAAATTGTATATAAACTACGGATTCTATAAACCCAAGATGTAAAATCGGGAGATCGGTCTATATAGGGGCTATACCAAAACAGGGAACGATACGGACCATTTTCGGCACACCTTTTGATGGTCCTCAAGTACCTCTAGATTTTCAATTTCAGGCAAATTGGATAAAAACTACGGTTTCTATAAGCCCAAGACCTCAAATCGGGAGGTCGGTTTATATGGGGACCATACCAAACCATGGACCGATGCTCACCATTTTTGGCACAAATCTTTACGGTTCTAAAGTACCTCTCGATTTCAAAAACTGCGGTTTCTATAAGCCCAAGAAGTAAAATCGGGAGATCGTTCTATATGGGGCTATACCAAAATATGGACCGATACTCACCATTTTTGGCACACCTCTTTATGGTCATAAAATACCTCTAGATTTCAAATTTCACGCAAGTTGGATAAAACTACGATCTCTATAAGCCCAAGACCCCAAATCGGGAGGTCGGTTTATATGGGGACTATACCAAAACCTGGACCGAACTTGATCTGCCTGCAGACAAAAGACGAGTTTGTGCAAAATTTCAGCACTATTGCTGCATTATTGAAGACTGTAGCGTGATTACAACAGACAGACAGACAGACGGACATCGTTATATCGTCTTAGAATTTCTCCCTGATCAAGAATATATATACTTTATAAAGACGGAAATCGATATTTCGATGTGTTACAAACGGAATGACAAACTTATTATACCCCCGTCACCATTCTATGGTGGTGACTACTAGATAATAGAGGTCTGCACAATTCCAGTTGTAAATGCAGAGTACACGTGTACTTGCTACATGAGTACATCTATTTGAAAGAGTCGCAAAACTATTGGTACACATTTTGATGAACACCAAAAGCCACGAGTAACTTCTTGTTGCTACTCTGATGTCTTCACTACCAACAAACACATATTCCTCTTTCTCTCTTATTGAAGTGTACTCAGAGTGATCACGTCGAGTATGTTGCGAGAACAAAACTTCATAGAGTACTCCATGTACCAAGTGCAGTTTCAGAAATACAAAAAAAAACAGTTAATCTCCATAATATACGTTTTGGTTTATTATAAAGAACGGCAAACGTTAAGGTAAGTGTGTGACATACATAAATATATGAAATATGTGATATACATACATATCTATGATTAATAATAATGGAAAGTTTTGCTTCGCACATCACTGAGAAATACTTGTGGTACCACGTGAAGTAAAGAGAATCCATGTTGTACTTTTTCTCAAGTACTTACATTTTTATTGTTCCTTTTTTTCGGAACACATATTGTTTCGGATAAGTACTTGGTGGTATTTGACAAGCAAGTGTTCTCTTCACTTCACTACTTGCGCTCTGAGAGAAAGACAGTGTATGTACTATATTCGACAGCGAATTGCATACATGTAGTGAAAAGTTATTCGATGCAGACCTCTACTAGATAATTTAAAACAAACAAGTATATACGGCCGTAAGTTCGGCCAGACCGAAGCTTATGTACCCTCCACCATGGATTGCGTAGAAACTTCTACTGAAGACTGTCATCCACAATCGAATTACTTGGGTTGCGGTAACACTTGTCGATGGCAAGGTATCTTAAAACCTCCTAACACCGTCTTCTAAATTTCAAGGTAGTCCATACGTAGTATATATGAAACTAAAAAGGCCGATTAAATACGTATATAATTAAGTTTAAAGTTTCTATAGAAATAAAATTTTGACAAAATAAAATTTTGACAACATTTTCTATAGAAGTAAAATTTGGAAAAAAATTTCTATAGAAATAAAATTTGGAAAAAAATTTCTATAGAAATAAAATTTGGAAAAGATTTTCTATAGAAATAAAATTTTGACAAAATTTTCTATAGAAATAAAATTTTGACAAAATTTTCTATAGAAATAAAATTTTGACAAAATTTTCTATAGAAATAAAATTTTGACAAAATTTTCTATAGAAATAAAATTTTGACAATGTTTTCTATAAAAATAAAATTTTGGTAGATTATTTTTGGCTCGAGTGGCAACCATGATTATGAACCGATATGGACCAATTTTTGTGTGATTGGGGATCGATTTATCTGAGGGCTATATATAACTATAGACCGATATGGACCTAGTTAGGCATGGTTGTTAACGGCCATATACTAGCACAATGTACCAAATTTCAACTCACTCGGATAAAATTTGCTCCTCCAAGTGGCTCCAAAACCAAATCTCGGGATCGGTTTATATGGGGGCTATATATGACTATGGACTGATATGGACCATTTTTGGCATGGTTGTTGAATATCATATACTACCACCACGTACCAAATTTCAACCAGATCGGATGAATTTTGCTCTTCCAAGGTACTCCAGAGGTCAAATCTGGGGATCGGTTTATATGGGGGCTATATATAATTATGAACCGATTTCGACCAATTTTTGCATAGGTGTTTGAGGCCATATATTAACACCACGTACCAAATTTCAACTGAATCAGATGAATTTTGGTCTTCCAAGAAGCTCCGGAGGTCAAATCTGATGATCGGTTTATATGGGGGCTATATATAAGTATGGACCGATGTGGACCAATTTTTGCATGGTCATTAACCATGTACCAAATTTCAGTCGGCTCGAATGAAATTTGCTTCTCTTAGAGGCTCCGCAAGCCAAATCAGGGGATCGATTTATTTGGGGGCTATATATAATTATGGACCGATGTGGAATGGTTGTTAGAGACCATATATTAACACCATGTACAGAATTTCAGCCGGATCGGATGAAATTTGCTTCTCTTAGAGGCTTCGCAAGCCAAATTTGGGGTTCGGTTTATATGGGTGCTATACGTAAAAGTGGACCGATATGGCCCATTTGCAATACCAACCGCCCTACATCAATAACAACTACTTGTGCCAAGTTTCAAGTCGATGGCTTGTTTCGTTCGGAAGTTAGCGTGATTTCAACAGACGGACGGACATGCTCAGATCGACTCAGAATTTCACCACGACCCAGAATATATTACTTTATGGGGTCTTAGAGCAATATTTCGATGTGTTACAAACGGAATGACAAAGTTAATATACCCCATCCTATGGTGGAGGGTATAAAAATAATTGGATCAATTAATTTCGTTATTGAAGACAAAAACTATTTTTTTGTGTACACACAAATAAGCAAACATACTTTGAATCTTATATATGGTATATAGATTATGGTTGCGACAAACATGTAGACCATGTAGGTCACCAACCAAAAACATTTTGCTCTTGAAACATATTTGAGGTTATCATATTCCTTCTCTTGTTGTGGTTAAAGGGTGATACGGTCAAAATTTGGTCAAGGGAAAACGCGTGTAAATCGGTGAAATCGTTTGTTTAAAACATCAAATTAAATTTCTTTTTCAAGTTCAATTAGTATAAAATTCAGGAAAAATATTCAGTTAGGCTTTCGCTTTTCCAAATCCGAATTGCTGGGCCTCACGATTGACACCTGCCATCAGATTTTGTTCAGCCACCTTCTTCGCCGCAGAAAGCCAGTTTGCCTTGAACTGCTGCTCGTCCTTAGCAGTTTTTTTGGTCTTCTTTAGGTTCCGCTTGACAATAGCCCAGTATTTCTCAATTGGGCGGAGCTCTGGCGTGTTGGGAGGGTTCTTGTCCTTGGGAACCACCTGCACGTTGTTGGCGGCGTACCACTCCATGGCCATGGCAAGATGCCAAATCCGGCCAAAACAGTACGGAACAACCGTGTTTCTTCAGGAAAGGCAGCAGACGTTTATTCAAACACTCTTTCACGTAAATTTCTTGGTTGACAGTCCCGGAAGCTATGAAAATTCTGCTTTTCAAGCCACAGGTTCAGATGGCTTGCGAACTTTGACAGTTTTATGTGCTTGAAAATATCTGCTACCTTTCCCCTTCCTTTTGCCGTATAAAACTCCTGTCCCGGAAGCTGCTTGTAGTCGGCTTTGACGTAGGATTCGTCGTCCATTACCACGCAGTCAAACTTCGTCAGTATCGTCGGGGATCGCGCTTTGGCCGTCGTATTTTGTTTATCATCACGATTTGGAGTCATTACCTTCTTGTAAGTCGATAGTTCGGCTCGTTTTTTGGCTCGATGCACGGTTGTAGACGATACACCCAGCTTATTTGCGGCATCTCGGAGAGAGAGGTTAGGGTTTCGCTTGAAACTACCGGCAACTCTCTTTGTCGCCTCAGCGGCTTCCGGTTTTCGATTTCCCCCCGATCCAGACTTCCTGGCTGTCGACAAACGTTCCCCAAACACTTTAATTACATTTGTAACGGTTGATTAGGCAACTTTTAGCGATTTTGCCAGCTTTGCGTTCGAGTAGCTCGGATTTTCGCGATGCGCGAGCAAAATTTTGATACGCTGCTCTTCCTGCTTGGACGGCATTTTGACAACTGAAGAGTGAATTCCAAAGTCAAAATAGGAGCAACATTCTACACACACACACACCTTCAAAATGAGGGGTGTTCAGGTTTTTTAAATGCAAAATTGAAAGAAATACGTCAAGTTTATATTGACCAAATTTTGACCGTATCACCCATTATTTACTGAAATTCGAATTTTATTCTTGGCCAACTTTATAAGAACTTCTAAATTACTTTACATATAGAAAGTATATTATGTTGAACTTACAAAATAGTTTTATTTGTTAAGCTATCGTTGGTTGACGTTTCTTGTGTTATGGAATAACATATAGCAAATTAACTATAGCTTGTTTGTCATACAAGTATACCATATATAAACTTTTTTTTTGCCGTGTACCAGAAAAATGGCAAAAGAGACATGTCTATAAACACAAAATGAAAATCATGTTGCAGCAACAAAATAATCAGTGTTATTATTGCAACCAACAACAAATATGAATTATCCAAAAGGGGGAGGGGGAGAGACCTGTTTGTTTGTTGGTAATAAGGTCGAACTGATGAAATGTTATATGTTAACATTGAAATGAGTATTACTCATTTACAAACAGTATAGAGGTTTTGGTTACCAAAGAGAGAGAGAGATAGAGAGAGGGAGTGAAACATAAAATGTATACAAGTGATGGAGAGGATGTTGTTTGGTGGGTTATTAATGTTGAAGGAGGAATTGTAGCTACACACAAAATACAAGTTTAATTTGGCGGCTAGCCCCTCTTGGCACTCATTCACAATCAAAACGTGACGGTGTTAAGTAAAAGACGTCCGTAAGACAAAATAAAATATAAATAGTACTATACAACGAGAAGAACTCAAGCATTGAATACGTTGAAATAAAATATTCCAAAAACGAGACGAGATAAATAATAATTTCGAAAAAAAAGAAATAGAAACACAAATAAAAGATAACGGTTCATAAAATACTCATTAACAAAAATTCAAAGAAATTTCATTAAAACAAATATATTTTTATCTCGAATAACAAGAAATTATTGATAAAAACAAAAAACATTACTCGTTTCCTGACACAGTGTATTGTAAATTAGAAAAAAAAAAAACAAAATATATCCAAAAATAATATCTCAAACACTACCAGCTCAGTATTATTAACAAATATATTAAAGAAAGGAATATATTTTTTGTTGTTCCTACCATTGAACAAAACCTTTCTCTGCGGCTAATGCCTTTGCAGTCTACGTGTATGGCGAGTGTAAATTCATATGCCGTGTCTAGTAATAACCTTAGTGAAGCGCAGGCGCATCCAAGCTAGACTAGAGAATAATAAATGAATTGATTTTAAGGGTTCTCCTGTATTATTGAGCAAGAGAGCACCAAAACCAAGGGCGAGAAAGATTGAGAGTTCAAATAAGTGTGGGTGTTATTTGGCCAACAACACAAAAACTCTAACGAACATTTGTGTTTTGTAATCTTGCAGTAAAGGACATAAAAATAGATTTTAAGGAGTCCCTACCGAAAAAGGGCCATAGTTTTTACTTAAGACATATCTTAAAATAATAATAAAAAAGTATTTATTGTATTAAACAAACAAAACAAAAAAATATCAAAAACCTCAAGTTCAAAACTCATCAAACAAATATTAACAGTTTTTCGAAAAATATTCAAAGAAAAAATCTCATTAAAAAAACAAACATTTTTTAATATTTATACATACGATATTTTTTTGAAGTATATACTTAAAGTGCATATAAAATTTCTTTAAATACTCAATAAATAAAATTTCTACAAAATGTCATCAACCTCTTCGGAATCGAATTTGAAACACAACGGTGCCACTTTGGCCACCGAGGAGAGTTCACATCTCTTGGAAAAGGCAGCCGCTGGTGAAAAATATGGCTCACAGAAAGCGGTAATTATACTGTTCAATTTTTTCCTATCTACTTTTTCTATGTTACTTTGTCTTTTTCGTTTACTATGCGTTTAAGTCATTCGTTTCCCCTTCAAGTGTTAAAAACAAACTTCAATTGCAATCTATGGCAATTTCATGAAGCCTATCTATGGCTACACTAACATATGTACGAGGCTAATATGAAAATGTTGTTAAAAGTATATGTTGTTATCATGTGGTGAAATTAGGCTGTCGATATCTGAACACAAAAAAACTATCACCAACATTTTTCCAAACAAAAATTTAATTGAATTCTATAGAAATAAAACTTTGACAAAATTTTCTATAGAAATAAAATGTTGACAAAACTTTCTATAGAAATAAAATGTTGACAAAATTTTCTATAGAAATAACATTTTGACACAATTTTCTATACAAATAACATTATGACAAAATTTTCTATAGAAATAACATTTTGACAAAATTTTCTATAGAAATAAAATTTTGACAAAATTTTCTATATAAATAACATTTTGACACAATTTTCTATAGAAATAAAATTTTGACAAAATTTGCTATAGAAATAAAATTTTGATAACATTTTCTATAGAACTACAATTTTGAAAAAATTTTCTATAGAACTACAATTTTGACAAAATTTTCTATAGAAATAAAATTTTGACAACATTTTCTATACAACTAAAATTTTGACAAAATTTTCTATAGAAATAACATTTTGACAAAATTTTCTATAGAAATAAAGTTTTGAGAGAAATTTTCTATAGAAATAAAATTTTGACACATTTTTCTATAGAAATAACAATTTTACACAATTTTCTATAGAAATAACATTATGACAAAATTTTCTATAGAAATAAAATTTGGCAAAATTTTCTATAAGAATAAGATTTTGACAAAATTTTCTGTAGAAATAAAATTTTGACAAAATTGAAATGAAATTTTGAAAAAATTTTCTATAAAAATAAAATTTTGACACAACTTTCTATAGAAATAACATTTTGACACAACTTTCTATAGAAATAACATTTTGACAAAATTTTCTATAGAAATAACATTTTGACAAGATTTTCTACAGAAATAACATTTTGACAAAATTTTCTATAGAAATAAAGTTTTGAGAAAAAATTTCTATAGAAATAAAATTTTGACACATTTTTCTATAGAAATAAAATTTTGACACAACTTTCTATAGAAATATCATTTTGACAAAATTTTCTATAGAAATAAAATTTTTTCTATAGAAATAACATTTTGACAAAATTTTCTATAGAAATAACATTTTGACACAATTTTCTATAGAAATAAAATTTTGAGAAAATTTTCTGTAGAAATAAAATTTTGACAAAATTTTCTATAGAAATAAAATTTTGAGAAATTTTTCTATAGAAATAAAATTTTGACAAAATTTTCTATAGAAAAAACATTTTGACACAATTTTCTATAGAAATAACATTTTGACAAAATTTTCTATAAGAATAAGATTTTGACAAAATTTTCTTTAGAAATAAAATTTTGAGAAAATTTTCTGTTGAAATAAAATTTTAACAAAATTGTCTTTAGAAATTAAATTTTTAAAAAAATTTCTATAGAAATAACATTTTGACAAGATTTTCTATAGAAATAACATTTTGACAAAATTTTCTATAAGAATAAGATTTTGACAAAATTGTCTGTAGAAATAAAATTTTGAGAACATTTTCTGTAGAACTAAAATTTTTACAAAATTTTCTATAGAAATAACATTTTTACAAAATTTTCTATAGAAATAAAATTTTGACAAAATTTTCTATAGAAATAAAATTTTGACAACATTTTCTATAGAACTAAAATTTTGACAAAATTCTCTATAGAAATAAAATTTTGACAAAATTTTCTATAGAAATAACATTTTGACAAAATTTTCTATAGAAATAAAATTTTGACAAAATTTTCTATAGAAATAAAATGTTGACAAAATTTTCTATAGAAATAAAATGTTGACAAAATTTTCTATAGAAATAACATTTTGACACAATTTTCTATAGAAATAACATTATGACAAAATTTTCTATAGAAATGACATTTTGACAAAATTTTCTATAAGAATAAGATTTTGACAAAATTTTCTGTAGAAATAAAATTTTGAGAAAATTTTCTGTAGAAATAACATTTTGACAAATTTTTCTATAAAAATAAGATTTTGACAACATTTCTGTAGAAATGAAATTTTGAGAAAATTTTCTGTAGAAATAAAATTTTGAGAAAATTTTCTGTAGAAATAAAATTTTGACAAAGTTGCCTTTAGAAATGAAATTTTGAAAAAATTTTCTATAGAAATAAAATTTTGTGAAAATTTTCTATAGAAATCAAATTTTGAGCAAATTTTCTTTTTTTCCCTTTCTGTTAAAATTTTAATTTTATTAAGACAAATATTTTTTACCATAATTGTTACTAATTTGTTTAATTTAGTATGATTTAATTCATACTCTTTTATTTAGTTTTAAAACTAAATATTTAATTTATTTTTTTAATAAAATTTTATTTTATTATATTTATTTTACTATATAAGCGATCTAATTAAAAAGCTTTACTCGAATGATTTGCCCCTACTCGCACTAATTCACCAACATAGTTTCTAGGTTTATTAGCAAAAAGGCAATTTTCTATTACATTCCATTTCTCTTTGGGCCATTTTGCAACCACTTTATATATTAAAATCCATCCTATTGGAGTTTATATTTTACGCACATAAAGCCAGACAATATCGACCCCAACCATGTGTGCTATATTACATATCTTTCGGAGCCATAGAGCATAGCAAATGTGGATGTGCATATACAGGCAGACATCTGGAAAATCGTTCAAGTCCCCTGCAAACAAATGAATACTAGTTTTAATTTGTTTTCTTCTCCTTCGTCTTATGTTTCTAGTAAATCTTTTGATACGATCAAAAAAGCATGCATTTGCATGTGTATGACAAATGAAACCTCTTCAACTGGTCTCATTTGTACACTGCCCTCCTTCCCCTAGAGGGTAAAGAGAGTGAATAATGCAAGATGTCAAATTGTGCATTGTTAATTTGTTGTAGTGCATGTTGATCGTAATGGAGAATTCAAAATAAAAATTCAATAGCTATTTAAAGGTGAATGACATTATTAAGGGAATTATTAAAAACCAAGGATTTAGAGTCGGTGGATATTTGAAGCCCCTAAAAGTATGTTAGAATTTTCGTATACTTGAACCGCCTAAAAGTATGCGAATAAAATGATCTGCTTTTCGATGAAAGGGAGATAAAATTGTTGTTAAATTATTAAATTAAATATTAAAACGAGTATATAAGTTCATCTTAGTCATATTTGACATTATTTACAGTGTATCTATTATTTACTAAATGCAATGAATTTTACTTTATTTTTACTTTTATTCTCTTTTCTTTACAGGTAAGTGTTTCTCACCCAATAGTTTGGTATTGAATTCAGGTTTGTTTGTGACTCTAAAAATCACTTTAGCTTACAATTCACGTATACAAAGCTGGATGAGGAACGTTAGCTAATTAGAAATGCATTGGATTTTCATATGCTCCACATCAATACAAAATATACATGAGTCAAAAGCCAAAAAAAAAGCGGCCAAAATGGATGCCTCGTTGTTGAGTTTCATTTTTGAATTGCATTTTGTATTGATTTTGTGTCTCTTTATCGATGCCAAATTTATTCCATATAATTTCTATTCAAACGAAATCATAAAATTATCTTTTTAAATTATACATTATTCAATATTAATTAGAATAGATTTATTTGTTAACGAAATCTTCTGTTCATATAGGATTCTAATAATCGACATCCAAAATTCGTAAGAAGATATTGAGAAGATACACCGATAGAAATTTGTTAGCAGATACAGCAGAAAAATTGATTAAACAGCAATAATTCTGGTGAAAAAGAGAAAGCAGTAAATGTTTAGTGAAATAGCAAAGATAGTCTAATTCAATATCGACAAAATATTTGCCGATCGCATTTAGGAGTCTAGAGGACTACATGCAGAGCAGGAATATATACAAAAAAAAATTTGGAAAAAATTTCTATAGGAATAAAAATTTTTCTATAGAAATAAAATTTTGCGAAAATTTTCTATAGAAATATTGACCAAACTTTCTATAGAAATAAAATTTTGACAAAATTTTACAATAGAAATTAAATTTTGAGAAAATTTTTTATAGAAATAAAATTTTGAAAACAATTTTCTATAGAAATAAAATTTTGAAAAAAATTTCGATCGAAATAACATGTTGATAACATTTTCTATAGAAATAAAATTTAGACCAAATTTTCTATAGAAATAAAATTTTGAGAAAATTTTCTAAAGAAATAAAATATAGACCAAATTTTCTATAGAAATAAAATTTTGATAAAAGTTTTTCTAGAAATAAAATTTTGACAAAATTTTACAATAGAAATTAAATTTTGAGAAAATTTTGCAATAGAAATTAAATTTTGAGAATTTTTTTTTTATAGAAATATAAAATTTTGAAAACAATTTTCTATAGAAATAAAATTTTGAAAAAATTTTCGATCGAAATAACATGTTGATAACATTTTCTATAGAAATAAAATTTTGAAAACAATTTTGTATAGAAATAAAATTTTGACAAAATTTTCGATCGAAATAACATGTTGACAAAATTTTCTATAGAAATAAAATTTAGACCAAATTTTCTATAGAAATAAAATTTTGAGAAAATTTTCTACAGAAATAAAATTTAGACCAAATTTTCTATAGAAATAAAATTTTGAGAAAATTTTCTAAAGAAATAAAATATAGACCAAATTTTCTATAGAAATAAAATTTTGATAAAATTTATTCTAAAAATAAAATTTTGACAAAATTTTACAATAGAAATTAAATTTTAAGAAAATAAAATTTTGAAAAAAATTTCGATCGAAATAACATGTTGATAACATTTTCTATAGAAATAAAATTTTGAAAACAATTTTGTATAGAAATAAAATTTTGATAAAATTTTCGATCGAAATAACATGTTGACAAAATTTTCTATAGAAATAAAATTTAGACCAAATTTTCTATAGAAATAAAATTTTGAGAAAATTTTCTAAAGAAATAAAATATAGACCAAATTTTCTATAAAAATAAAATTTTGACAAAATTTTCTATAGAAATAAAATTTTGATAAAATTTTCTTTCGAAATAAAATTTTGATGAAATTTTCTATAGAAATAAAATTTTGACAAAAATTTCCTATAGAAATATCTTTTTAAATAATAAAAGAAAGACGGAGAGCACGCCATATAGAGTGAGAAAATGGTTTGTCAACATCTTAAAAATACAAAGGAATCGGAAAATATATCAAACAAGTAAGGAAAGTCTAAAGTCGGGCGGTGCCGACTATATTATACCCTGCACCACTTTGTAGACCTAAATTTTCGATAACATATCACATCCGTCAAATGTGTTGGGGGCTATATATAAAGGTTTGCCCCAAATACATACATTTAAATATCACTCGATCTGGAAGAATTTGATAGACTTCTACAAAATCTATAGACTCAAAATTTAAGTCGGCTAATGCACTAGGGTGGAACACAATGTTAGTAAAAAAATATGGGAAACATTTAAATCTGAAGCAATTTTAAGGAAACTTCGCAAAAGTTTATTTATGATTTATCATCGCTCGATATATATGTATTAGAAGTTTAGGAAAATTAGAGTCATTTTTACAACTTTTCGACTAAGCAGTGGCGATTTTACAAGGAAAATGTTGGTATTTTGACCATTTTTGTCGAAATCAGAAAAACATATATATGGGAGCTATATCTAAATCTGAACCGATTTCAACCAAATTTGGCACGCATAGCTACAATGCTAATTCTACTCCCTGTGCAAAATTTCAACCAAATTGGGCTTCTGGGACCGTATTAGTCCATATCGGGCGAAAGCTATATATGGGAGCTATATCTAAATCTGAACCGATTTTAATAAAATTTGGCACACTTGATTATAGTACTAATTGTTCTTCTTGTGCAAAATTTTAAGTAAATTAGGGTAAAAATCTGGCTTCTGGGGCCATATAAGTCCACAACGGGCGAAATATATATATATATATATATATATATATATATATATATATATATATATATATATATATATATATATATATATATATATATATATATATATATATATATATATATATATATATATATATATATATATATATATATATATATATATATATATATATATATATATATATATATATATATATATATATATATATATGGGAGTTATATCTAAATCTGAACCGATTTCTTCCAAAATCAATAGGATCTATTCTGAGCCAAAACACATACTGGTGCCAAATTTGAAGTCGATTGGACTAAAACTGCGACCTAGACTTTGATTACAAAAATGTGTTCACGGACAGACGATCATCGCTATATCGACTCAAGAGCCCACCCTGACCATTTTTGCCAAAGACACCATGTGTCTATCTCGTCTCCTTCTGGGTGTTGCAAACATATGCACTAACTTATAATACCCTGTTCCACAGTGTGGAGCAGGGTATAAAAATACAGAAATGTATCAAACAAACAGCAAAACATAAAACAGACCTCGAGCTCGTTTTTATCAAACAATTATAAATTGTAAAAATAAAAGTTTGAGAAAATTTCCTATAGAAATAAAATTTTGACAAAATTTTCTATAGAAATAAAATTTTGACAAAATTTTCTATAGAAATAACATTGTGACAACATTTTTTAATATAAATAAAACTTTGACAAAATTTTTTAATATAAATAAAATTTTGACAAAATTGTTTAATATAAATAAAATTTTGACAAAATTTTCTATATAAATACAATTCTGACAAAATTTTCTATAGAAATAAAATTTTGAAAAAAAAATTCTATAAGAATAAAATTTTGAAAAAATTTTCAACAGAACTTTTTTTATTTTGAAGACTAAGTACATACGAGGGCGGTTCGGAAACTTCTTAGGCTATCAATGAAAGAGAATTCGTTGATTTTAGCCATTGTTAAAACACTCTTGTGCGCTGGTGCGTTGTCTTGATGAAAAATTATTTTTTTGTGTTGTAAGCTAGGATGTTTTTCTCGAATTTGTACATTTAATTGATCCAAAAGGTTGCAATAGTACTCTGAATTTATTGTTTTACCCTTTTGCAGATAGTCAATCAATAAAATACCTTTGAATTCCCAAAAAACCGTTAACCTTATCAGCCGATTGAATTGTTTTTGCCTTCTTTGGGGCACTTCCTCCAGCATCAGTCCATTGTTTGGATTGTTCTTTTGTCTCTGTATGTTATAATGGTGGATCCATGTCTTATCAACAGTTATAAAACGACGCTTAAAATCCATTTTATTTCGCTTAAAACGATCTAAACAAGCTTGAGAAATGTTCATTCTTATGCGTTTTTGATCGACTGTTAACAAATGCGGCACCCATCTTGCAGAAAGCTTTTTCATCTGTAGTTCTTCATGCAAAATTAAATGGACTCGATCATTTGAGATGCCCATGATTATAGCAATTTCACGCCCTTTTATTCGTCGATCATTTAATGCCATATCATGCACTTTGGCTACAATTTCTGTTGTTGTTGCTGTTTTTGGACGTCCACTACGTAGTTCATCTTCAATGCTTGTACGACAACGTTTAAATTCAGCAACCCAATTTTTTACTGTTGCATATGAAGGAGCACTTTCACCTAACACATTCACCATATCATTATGAATTTCTTGTCCCGATAAACCTTTTTTATGTAAATATTTAATGACAGTACGCATTTTTCCATTGTAAAAAAATTGCGGATGCGTCTTTTTTTGAACACCTGTTTGCCAGATCGAAACAAAATTTAACATGTGCTAGGAGGCTAAGGTTAGGTTAAAGTGGCAGCCCGATTAAGATTCAGGCTCACTTAGACTATTCAGTCCATTGTGATAGGAGGCTAAGAAGTTTCCGAACTGCCCTCGTACTTCTCGTACCATTCTCATGGGATTTCCCGACCATTATATCGATATGTTACCATGAAAATGACAACCTGTTCCAAATCACTTTCCAAAAGTGTAGGGCATACAAATTTAATATTATTTTGCGATGACTATCATCAATTAAGACAATGTGTCTGTCGTCCGCTAGACCAAGTGGCTAGGTAACTGAACTTTAAAACATTTCGCAAAATCTCAATTAGATATTCAAAAATTGAAATTTAAATGAATTAACTTTTATTTTCAATATTCACGCTTTTATTCTTCATTCGATTTCGTAGAAGGCATACGAATAATTAATTATCATACCTATAAATTGTTTGTTATACAACATCGTCTAATACAAAAATGACGTTTTCAAGGTTAAAACTCACACACACAGAACTGAATCATAACTCAAACAATCTTACCATTACCATTGTTCTGATTGTTAGTTTAGGAGTTTTGGGTAAAACAGAATTTTGCAAAAAACAAAGAACGAAAAAACAAATGCATACCCACAAACAAAATATAAATAAATTAACTTAAAAGTTAAGCAAATATTTAATGTAAGAATTTAGTTCAATAACAATCACTTAAGAGTTAACACTTTCTACACACAATAGCCTGAATAGCCTAAGTGAGCCTGCCACTTTAACCTCACTTAACCTAACCTAACACCTTCTAATTATATCAGCTATTTGGGCAATTACACGAACACACATACCCACATATACATCTTCTCTTCTCCGAGATAAAATTTGAGAGAATTGAATTTCCTTATTGTCATTGATGTAGAGAGGGTAATTTGACAGCCACTAGATGGCGTTTAGCTAAATGAAATAATGTTCATGAACGAACATCACGGCTACCACTCGAGCAACAAATAATCTACCGCAATTTCGAGAAAATTTTACCAACAAACTACCAAACAAAAAAATCTTATTTTGTCAAAATTTGTTTTTTATAAAAAATTTTGTCAAAATTTTATTTTTGTAGACAATTTTGTTAAAATTTAATTTCTATAGAAAATTTTGTCCAAATTTTAATTTTTCGAGAAAATCTTGTCAACATTTTATTTCTATGGAAAATTTTGTCAACATTTTATTTTTATAGAAAATTTTGTCAACATTTTATTTTTATAGAAAATTTTCTCGAAATTTTAGTTTTAATAGAAAATTTTCTCGAAATTTTAGTTTTAATAGAAAATTTTCTCAAAATCTTATTTCTATGGAAAACTCTGTTAAAAATTTTAATTTTTAGAGAAAATTTTATTTCTATAGAAAGTTTTGTCAATTTTTTTCTAGAAAGTTGTGTAAAAAGTTTTTTATGGAAAATTTTGTCAAATCTTTATTTCTATAGAAATTTTTTTTAAATTTTATTTTTATAGACAATTTTGTCAAAATTTTATTTTTATAGAAATTTTGTCAACATTTTATTTTTATAGAAGATTTTGTCAAAATTGCATTTCTATAGAAAATGTTGTCAAACAAATTTTTTTATCGAAATTTTTGACAAAATTTTATTTTTATAGAAAATTTTGCCAAAATTATATTTTTATAAAAAATTTTAGTTTTATAGAAAATTTTGTCACAAATTTATGTTTTAAAGAAAATTTTGTCAAAAGTTAATTTCCATAGAAAATTTTGTCAAAACTTTATTTCTATAGAAATTTTTATCAAAATTTTCTTTCTATAGAACATTTTATCAAAATTTCCTTTCTATAGAACATTTTATCAAAATTTCCTTTCTATAGAAAATTTTGTCAAAATTTTATTTTCATAGAAAATTTTGTCAAAATTTTATTTTTATAGAAAATTTTGTCAAAATTTTATTTTCATAGAAAATTTTGTCAAAATGTTATTTTTATAGAAAATGTTGTCAAAATTTTATTTCTATAGAAAATTTTGCCAATTTTTTTAGAAAATCTTGTCATAATTGTTATTTTTATAGAAAATTTTGTTTTTATAGAAATTTGTCAAAATTTTATTGTTATAGAAAATTTTGTCAAAAGTTTATTTATATAGAAAATTTTATCAAAATTTCTTTTCTATAGAAAATTTTATCAAAATTTCCTTTCTATAGAAAATTGTATCAAAATTTCCTTTTTATAGAAATTTTGTCAAAATTTTATTTTCATAGAAAATTTTGTCAAAATTTTAGTTTCATAGAAAATTTTGTCAAAATTTTAGTTTCATAGAAAATTTTGTCAAAATGTTATTTTTATAGAAAATGTTGTCAACATTTTATTTCTATAGAAAATTTTGCCAATTTTTTTAGAAAATTTTGTCAAAATTTTATTTTTATAGAAAATTTTGTCAAAATTTTATTTTTATAGAAAATGTTGTCAACATTTTATTTCTATAGAAAATTTTGCCAATTTTTTTTGAGAAAATTTTGTCAAAATTTTATTTTTATAGAAGATTTTGTCCAAAATTTTTTTCTATAGAAAATTTTGTCAACATTATAGAAAATTTTGTCAACGTTATAACATAGAACATTTTGTCAACATTTTATTTCCATAGGAACTTTTGTCAAAATTTTATTTCTATAGAAATTTTTGTCAAAATTTTATTTCTATAGAAAATTTTGTCAAAATTTTATTTCTATAGAAAATTTTGTCCAAATTTTATTTCTATAGAAAATTTTATCAAAATTTCCTTTCTATAGAAAATTTTATCAAAATTTCCTTTCTATAGAAAATTTTGTCAAAAATTTATTTTCATAGAAAATTTTGTCAAAATCTTATTTTTATAGAAAATGTTGTTAACATTTTATTTCTATAAAAATTTTTCCAATTTTTTTTTTAGAAAATCTTGTCAAAATTTTATTTTTATAGAAAATTTTGTCAAAATTTTATTTTTATAGAAATTTGTCAAAATTTTATATTTATAGAAAATTTTGTAAAAATTTTATTTTTATAGAAGATTTTGTCAAAAAAATTTTTTCTATAGAAAATTTTGTCAACATTTTATTTCTATAGAAAATTTTGTCAAAATTTTATTTCTATAGAAATTTTTGTCAAAATTTTATTTTTATAGAAATTTGTCAAAATTTTATATTTATAGAAAATTTTGTAAAAATTTTATTTTTATAGAAGATTTTGTCAAAAAAAATTTTTTCTATAGAAAATTTTGTTAACATTTTATTTTTATAGAAAATTTAGTCAAAATTTTATTTCTATAGAAAAATTTGTCAAATTTATATTTTTATAGAAATTTTTTTTCAAAATTTTATTTTTATAGAAAATTTTGTCATAAATTTATTTTTAAAGAAAATTTTGTCAAAAGTTTATTTTTATAGAAAATTTTGTCAACATTTTGTTCTGAAGAAAGTTTTTTCAAAATTTTAATTTTCATAGAAAATTTTGTCAGATAGAATTCATTTCATTTTTTTTTTCAAATATTCATATTTTGCCAATTAAATCTCTAAAAATTGCCAATTGCATTTGAAACTGTCACCTTTTCTTGATATATCTTTTATTATCATTATTATTTATCAAAATACCTTCAAATTATGCTAGGCTTACAATGCTTTTTTTTTTTTTTTTTTTTTTTTGTTATAACCTTTGTGGTGTGTTTTAAATTTTAAACCAAATCGATATGAATGAAATGCCATTAGAGTAACCTTGTAGCTGCATATCATATAGTAATTGTTTTTTTATTTGGAAGGCGTTTCATATTTTCAAACAAAAAAAAATGTTTAATAAGCTAATGCAAAAAAATTATTTAATACGCACTAACAATACAGGGGTTTCCATATATATTTTCTAATAAACTCTATTTAAAGAAAAATATATATATATACACAAAAAAAATATTTTTTATCTTCAATCACGAAATTAGTTAATCCAATTAATTTTTAATTGAAATGTCTACAATCACAAAAATTATAGTATCAACCACCAACAATTAAATAATTAATTGATCCAATTAAAAAAATTAATTGATAAATTAAATTTCATAAATTTCATTTTTTTTCAATTAAAAAATTTGTTGAATCAAGTGAATTTTTAATTCAATATTTTTTAAAACTCAATTAATATTTTAATTGTAAAAATTTTCGTGGTATTTTGTTCTGTGTATATAAAAAAAAAAAAAAAAACAATATTCGCCCATGATTTTGAACGAAATATTCAAATTAATTTCTCCCACTCATACTAAAAGTTTTAAAACCATTATCTAAAATTATTACAAATAAAATTGTTCAGTAATCTACGTTAGGTTAGGTATACTGGCAGCCCGACATTTCAGACTCACTTAGACTATTCAGTTCATTGTGATACCACAGTGGTGAACTTCTCTCTTCAGAAATCTAATTTTTGACATCTAAATTTGTTATTACTAATATTTAATTTTCATATGGAAATACCCATATCTACCCACAAAAACTTCATAGCAATAACAAATTTTACAAAAATAGCGTAATATCAATAGTCACAACATATCGAGTATCATTTTAACTACATAACGTAATATATCATTGAATGTTTGGAGGTAGATTTTTTTGTATGTAGATAAAAATTTTAACAATAAGATACATCGTATGAATTTTAACATTTGTTTTTTTTTTCATTTTATTATTATCTACTTCCTATGCGACAATGTCCATGAAGATTTTATATGATAAAAGCAAAAAAGAACAACAATGTTGAAGAAGGCCATTAAATTTCGCTACGCTGAAATGCATGTACCGTACAACTTAATTTAATGATCAGGATCAATTTTGATAAAGTGAAATTTGTAATTTTAATTTAATATATGTCATAATTTAATTTACATGTTTAGTTTTTTATACCCACCACCATAGAATGGTGACGGGGGTATAATAAGTTTGTCATTCCGTTTGTAACACATCGAAATATCGATTTCCGACTATATAAAGTATATATATTCTTGATCAGGGAGAAATTTTAAGACGATATAAGCATGTCCGTCTGTCCGTCTGTCTGTCTGTCTGTTGTAATCACGCTACAGCCTTCAATAATGGCGCTATCGTCCCGAAATTTGGCACAGATTAGTTTTTTGTTTGCAGGCAGGTCAAGTTCGAAGATGGGCTATATCGGTCCACGTTTTGATATAGTCCCCATATAAACCGACCTCCCGATTTGGGGTCTTGGGCCTATAAAAACCGTAGTTTTAATCAGATTTGCCTGAAATTGGAAATCTAGAGGTATTTTGGGACCATAAAGAGGGGTGTCGAAAATGGTCCGTATCGGTCCATGTTTTAGTATAGCCCCCATATAGACCGATCTCCCGATTTTGCTTCTTAGGCGTCTAGAAATAGTATTTTCTATCCGATTTGTCTGAAATTGAAAATCTAGAGGTATTCTGGGACCATAAGGAGGTGTGTCGAAAATCGTTCGTATCGGTCCATGTTTTGATATAGCCCCCATATAGACCGATCTCCCGATTTTGATTCCTGGTCGTCTAGAAATTATATTTACCATCCGATTTGCCTGAAATTGGAAATCTAGAGGTATTGTGGGTCTATAAAGAGGTGTGTCGAAAATGGTCCATATCGGTCCATGTTTTGGTATAGCCCCCATATACACCGATCTCCCGATTTTTATTCTTGGGCGTCTAGAAACAGTATTTTCTATCCGATTTGTATGAAATTGAAAATCTAAAGGTATTTTGGGACCATAAAGAGGTGTGTCGAAAATGGTCCGCATCGGTCCATGTTTTGATATAGCCCCCATATAAACCAACCTCCCGATTTGGAGTCTTGGGCCTATAAAAACCGTAGTTTTTATCCAATTTGCCTGAAATTGGAAATATAGAGGTATTTGAGGACCATAAAAAGGTGTGACGAAAATGGTGCTCATCGGTCCATGTTTTGATATAGCCCCCATAGAGACTGATTTCCCGATTTTGCTTCTTGGGCTTCTAGAAACTATATTTTCTATCCGATTTTCCTGAAATTGAAAATCTAGAGTTCTTTTGGGACCATAAAAAGGTGTGCCGAAAATGGTGCCCATCGGTCCATTTTTTGGTATAGCCCCCATATAGACCGATCTCCCATTTTGCGTCTTGGGCTTCTAGAAACTATATTTACCATCCGCTTTGCCTGAAATTCTTGAGCTACAATAAACTGTATTTATTACATGATTTGCCTGAAATTCGAAATCTAGAGGTATATTAGACCACAAATAAGAGTGCCGAAATTGAGGTATATCGGTCCATATTTTGGTATAACCCCCATATAGACTGATCTCTCGATTTTTACTTCTTGGGCGTCTAGAGACTATATTTTCTGACCGATTTGTTTGAAATTGAAAATCTGGAAATATTTTAAGATCACAAATATGTGAGTAGCAAATGGTGTCTATCGGTCCATGTTTTGGTATAGCCCCCATATACACCGATCTCCCTGATTTATTTCTTGGGCTTCTAGAATCCGTAGTTTTTATCCGATTTGCTGGAAATTAGTAATCTATAATAACATTTTACACAAACGAAATTTCTTTTTCCTATAAAGTGTTTTCGTTTATTCAACGATTGTCGCTAAAATTTGTGTCAAAAGAAAACTTTGCTTGTCTAAAATTACGTTTCTCAAAAAAGAATACACTTCTTTCAGGGTATAGCAGGCGCACTGATCATGAAAATTGCTTCAAACTGAAAGTAAAAGTTCCAGATTTTACTCATCGTATTTAAATAAATGCGGAAAAATCTACAGATTTAAGATTTTAAATCAAGGCGTAATTTCAACGTATATACGATATGTTTATATTTTCTCTAAAACTCTAACAAAATTGGTTCTCATAAATCCAGAATCTTATCTGGTCTTCATAGGTAGAATCTTTAAAGTTTGTCTTCGGGAGCTGGCTCGTTTGGGAGAAGATTTGTCATCAAACCCCCTACAATTCAATATATTATCAAGTAACCCACTACGACGAAGAGTTTTCATAGTAAACTATTATACTTGATTCATGGTGGTGGGTATTTAAAATTCGGCCTGGTCGAATTTACTGCTGTATATACTTGTTATTATTATTTTTATACCCACCACCATAGAATGGTGACGGGGGTATAATAAGTTTGTCATTCCGTTTGTAACACATCGAAATATCGATTTCCGACTATATAAAGTATATATATTCTTGATCAGGGAGGAATTCTAAGACGATATAACGATGTCCGTCTGTCCGTCTGTCTGTCTGTCTGTCTGTCTGTTGTAATCACGCTACAGTCTTCAATAATGAAGCAATCGTGCTGAAATTTTGCACAAACTCGTCTTTTATCTGCAGGCAGGTCAAGTTCGAAGATGGGCTATATCGGTCCAGGTTTTGATATAGTCCCCATATAAACCGACCTCCCGATTTGGGGTCTTGGGCTTACAGAAATCGCAGTTTTAATCCAATATGCCTGAAATTTGAAATCTAGAGGTAATTTATGACCATAAAGAGGTGTGCCAAAAATTGTGAGTATCGGTCCATATTTTGGTATAGCCCCCATATAGACCGATCTCCCGATTTTATTTCTTGGGCTTATAGAAACCGCAGTTTTTATTCAATTTACCTGAAATTAGAAATCTAGAGGTATTGTAGGACCACAAATACGTGTGCCAAAAATTGTGAGTATCGGTCCCTATTTTGGTATAGCCCCCATATAGACCGATCTCCCGATTTTACTTCTTGGGATTATAGAAACCGCAGTTTTTATTCAATTTACCTGAAATTGGAAATCTAGAGGTATTGTAGGACCACAAATATGTGTGCCAAAAATTGTGAGTATCGGTCCATGTTTTGGTATGGTCCCCATATAAAACGACCTCCCGATTTGGGGTCTTGGGCTTATAGAAACCGCAGTTTTTATTCAATTTAACTGAAATTAGAAATCTAGAGGTATTGTAGGACCACAAATACGTGTGCCAAAAATTGTGAGTATCGGTCCATATTTTGGTATAGCCCCCCTATAGACCGATCTCCCGATTTGGGGTCTTGGGCTTAAAGAAACCGTAGTTTTTATCCAATTTGTCTGAAATTGGAAATCTAGAGGTATTTTAGGACCACACTGGTGAGTATCGGTCCATATTTTGGTATAGCCCCCATACAGACCGATTTCCCGATTTTATTTCTTGGGTTTCTAGAATCCGAAGTTTTTATCCTATTTGCCTGAAATTGGAAATCTAGACGTATTTTCGGGTCATAAAGAGGTGTGCCGAAAACGGTGAGTATCGGTCCATATTTTAGTATAGCCCCCATAAGAACGATCTCCCGATTTAACTCTTTGGGTTTCTAGAAACCGTAGTTTTTATCTGATTTGCCTGAAATTGGAAATATTCTGGTATTTTAAGCTCACAAAAACGTGTATCGGTTTAAGTTTTTATCGGTCCATTTGGTAATGCCTCCATATAGACCGACTTCACTTCTTGAGGGTGTAGAAGGCGCACTGATCATGAAAATTGCTTGAAACTCAATGTAAAATTTCCAGATTTTACTTTTCGGGTGAAAATCTACAGATTTTCAATCAAGACGTTATTTTATAATTTTCTTGCACACTTACAAGAGATGTTAATGATTCCTCTAAAAATCAAACAAAAATAGTTCTTATAAATCCAGAATATGATATAGTCCTCATAGGTAAAAATCTTTAACTTTATCTTCTGGTTGAACAGCTCTGCTTGATCTGTTCTCAAACCCTCCTGAAATTTCAAACGAAACCCTAATATCTGATTCATGGTGGTGGGTATTTAAGATTCGGCCCGGCCGAACTTACTGCTGTATATACTTGTTAAATTTAATTTTGCATCACCGCTGCGATCGTAAGCGTATCCGACCAAAAAAAGTGTCCACTGGCATTTTAATCACGATTGCCACAGTTGGTAGAATTCTACAAAAAATGACAGATTTTTTACTTTTTGGTAGATTGGTAGAATTCTTCATGTTTTGGTAGATTTTTGCAAAATATTCCTCTCCAACTAAGAGGTACTTCAATTTTCTATAGAAATAAAATTGTGACAAAATTTTCTATAGAAATGAAATTTTGCAAAATTTTCCATAGAAATAAAATTTTGTCAAAATTTTCTATAGAAATGAAATTTTGACCAAATTTTCTATAAAAATAAAATGTTGACAAAAATTTTTATATAGATGAAATTTTGACAAAATTTTCTAAAGAAATAAAATTTTTACAAAACTTTCTATAGAAATAAAATTTTGGAAAAATTTTCTATAGAAATAAAATTTTCACAAAATTTTCTATAGAAATAAAATTTTGACAAAATTTTCTATAGAAATAAAATTTTGACAAAATTTTCTGTAGAAATAAAATTTTGACAAAATTTTCTATAGAAATAAAATTTTGAAAAAAAAATTCTATAGAAATAAAATGTTGACAAAATTTTCTATAGAAATGAAATTTTGACAAAATTCTCTATAGAAATAAAATTTAGACAAAATTTTCTATAGAAATAAAATTTTGACAAAATTTTCTATAGAAATAAAATTTTGACAAAATTTTCTATAGAAATAAAATTTTGACAAAATTTTCTATAGAAATAAAATTTTAACAAAATTTTCTATAAAAATAAAATTTTGACAAAATTTTCCATAGAAATAAAATTTTGACAAAATTTTCTATAGAAATAAAATTTTGACAAAATTCTTTATATAGATGAAATTTTGACAAAATTTTCTATAGAAATGAAATTTTGACAAAATTTTCTATAGAAATAAAATTGTGACAAAATTTTCTAAAGAAATAAAATTTTGATAAAATTTCCTAAAGAAATAAAATTTTGACAAAATTTTCTATAGAAATAAAATTTTGACAAAATTTTCTATAGAAATAAAATTTTGACAAAATTTTCTATAGAAATGAAATTTTGACAAAATTCTCTATAGAAATAAAATTTTGACAAAATTTTCTATAGAAATAAAATTTTGACAAAATTTTCTATAGAAATAAAATTTTGACAAAATTTTCTATAGAAATAAAATTTTGACAAAATTTTCTATAGAAATAAAATTTTAACAAAATTTTCTATAAAAATAAAATTTTGAAAAAATTTTCTATAGAAATAAAATTTTGACAAATTTTTCTATAAAAATAAAATTTTGACAAAATTTTCTGTAGAAATGAGACTGCAAGATCAGACTTTTTGTTTGGTAGTTTGTTGGTAAAATGTTCTCCATATTTTGGTCGATTGGCAACCGTGATCTCAATTCTTAAGATCTTGTCGTAGCTAATATTCCATAGATCGGGGCCCAAAAGTTATTTGGGCTCCTGGGCCCGGGATTTCAAAATTATGCGCCAATGCTTGTAAGGCGTCCGTCCATCTGAGACTATTAAAAGCATTTTCATGTCTAGGGTTGCAAGTAGAACGACAGGTCTGCTATTATTACTGCCCTTTTGGGCACATCCATTACATTTCTAAATGCTCCCATCGTGTTGTCTGGGAGAGAGTCCTCCACTTAGCCTTGGCTTGATAAGTCTTTCCAGCAGTTAACCAGCTGTGTTAAGCATACATAGGGGCCTGTATGAGGATGATTTGCATGGGACTCATTTTCCTTTACTTATAAGTACTAATTTCTGCTCTTTCCATCTGCTATGCATGAATTGTACAAGAACTTCGGGCCGATGTTCTGCTATCGTCTTTAGTATTTCTGCTAATATCCCATCAGGTCCGGGAGCCTTGTTATTCTTTAGCTTGAAAGCAGCTAGCTTAAGCTCTTCGATCCGTGAATGGAGTGAAGGTTATAGCATTGTCTTCTGTATGCTCATCGACTCTAGCACTGTTTTTACACTGTTGACTATGTTGTCCATGGTGTCACCATCCATATCGTGTACCGGTTTCCTTGCACCTAACTTCTTCATTACGATTTTATAACCCAGACCCTTGGCGTTTCCTTCCTCCCATTGATTCCTTTTATCATTATTCCATATCGTGTACCGGTTTCCTTGCACCTAACATCTTCATTACGATTTTATAACCCAGACCCCTGGCGTCTCGTTCCTCCCATTGATTCCTTTTGCTGTCATTTATGGCATTTGTAAACACTATTTTGGTTTCCTTATACTCGTCCCTTTCTTGTTCAACCAAGACTCTTTGCCGCAATCTTGAATATATTCGTCTTCGCCTTAAGCAGTTTCGCCTCAGATCTACGATCACATCGTTCAACCCGTGGACCGCCACTTTCTTGGTGGTTCTATTCTCTACTTTCGACATGGCCTTGTTGCATCCATTGTTTGTCTTACAATTTGTCGGTCAATTTCGATTATTATAGCCGTTTCGTCTATTTTCAATATCAGTTTCATCTCAGTTCTCTTCATTCCACCCATGGACCGCTACTTTCTTGGAGTTTCTATTCCCTACTTTCGTCATGGCCTTGTTGCATCCTTCGATTATTGTGTCCATTGTTTGTCTCACAATTTGGCCCGCATCTCGTTGTATTTCAGCGCAGTGTCGTCGGTTAATCTCGGTTATTAGAGCTGTTTCGTTTATATTCTTCACGTTCCACTTTCGTTTGCTCGTGGTAATCCTCCTTGCTGATGTTCCAACGTCGGTTCGTATGGAAAATCTTATATACTGGTGATCGCTCGCTGTGTTTATTTCTAATACCCTCCAGTTCTGAATTCTATTTACGTATCTCTCCGATACCAACGTTACCTATGGTATGGTCCCTTCGCAATCGGGTCTTCTATAAATTGGGATGTTGCCTACATTCGCTACGGTTAGTCTTGTCCATCTCCATTATTCGTCTCCCTCTTGCGTCAGTGTAAGCCATGCCCCAATCACAGGCGCAAGCATTTAGGTCTCCTGCGATCACAATGTGCCCTTCCATTCCTCTGATCTCGTCCTCAATTCTTTCAAGTTTTGACTTGAAGTCTTCCATGCATTCACTTGGCGTGAGGTAACAGCTCATTATGATATCCATATCGTGGCAGTGCCTGTGATGTCTTCACAACCACAATTCGCTTAACTTCCCGGTATACAGCTCGCTGATAATCGTCTATGTCTACTTTCTGTTCAAGAACTATTTGTGGCAAAAGAGCATCCGCCATCTTGCATCTATGCATATTTAATTGCAAAATCTTCGTATTGCCTTTTGTATCGGTTTGCAGCTTCTGGAAGTCTGGGATGTGATCAACTGGCGTTGTACCATCTCCGGAACAGACACTTTTTCCCCGCATCGTATACAAAGACCCATGCCTTTCCTCTCAGGGACTTTGCAGTCATATTGGAGGTGACCTGTTCCAACGTTATCTTTGTTTAAGTGCAAATATCTTATCGTTCAGTTTGTTTGTTATTTGTAGGGATAATTATTTAATTATTATATAGGAAAAAATTCGATTTCATCTATAAATCCAACAACGACAATGCCTGCATTCGTTTCTATGATGCCATTCCATAATTAACTTGTGGGAGGTCAACCTTATATCCCATTAAGCCATGACACATTTTTCCTCCATAGCCTGTATATTATTTTTTGGCCCCTGGCCAATGTGCCGCAATTGTAATCTATAATTTGTATTATATTCCTGTGTAGATGGATTTACATTTATTTTTGAACGGAATATTCTTTCGTTGATTGTATTGACAATATATATTCAGGGTAAACGAACAAAGGTTGTTGACTTTATTAAGTAAATGGGGTAAAAGGGCTACCGAACCGAATATTGGTTGCCTTTAGCCATGGATGGTATAGATAGCAGCAAGTAATATATATTTTTTTCTGAATTTAAGATTTAAAAATAATGAAGTTTTTATTGCGGACAAAATTCTCTAAAGAAATAAAAATTTGCAAAAATTTTCTATATGTTGACAAACTCTTCTATAGAAAAAAAATTTCAAAAATAAAAAATAAATTTTCTCCAAATGTTTGTACATAATTTTTGGCTCGAGTGTCAACCGTGGTTACATACCCAACTAACCAGAGAGCGTAAAAATAAAAACAATAAAAAACAAACTTATAAAATTATATATAAAGTTATAATCATATGACCATAAAATGCAAATCAATTTGAAAACGTATGCCAACCAGGGTTTATTTTTAATTTCATCAGGACAATTTCACTGTCACACGGTGCTTGGCACATTTACTGGTTATTGCACCTAGGTTAATCTGTAAAAAAATTCATTTTATTATCACCATCACAATGTTTTTTTATGTTCCTTGGTATTTTTGTTTTTGCTCCACATATATCGCCAACAATTAAAATCCATTAAAAATCTTTAGCATGTAAAAAGACAAGTGCAAAATTATCATAAATAGATGGTGAAGTAAGGAGGTCCCTTTTGAATTCAATTCTCTGGGAACATTAATTTCTTCAGATAATGGAGACTGGAATAATATACACTGTACCCAAAGAACAAATACTTTCCCCATGAATGAAAATTCCATCACACAGAACCGACCCAGGATAGAATGAATCCAGACTGATCTGGGACTCAGTCGTGTTGGCTTAGCATAGCAGAACAATCGAAAATGTGATGCTTGTCATGTGGCCCAGTTTTGTTTTTAGTACATCAGCCTGTATCCAGATCAAGGAACTCTATGTCCAAGATGGGATATGTTGAGAGTGATCTGGGGGGTGAATCATGTAGGTAGGGTGCAATGGTTAGCATGCCCGCCTTGCATACACAAGTCGTGGGTTCGATTCCTGCTTCGACCGAACACCAAAAAGTTTTTCAGCGGTGGATTAACCCACGGTTTTGACAGTTTTATGTGAAGACGTATGATCTTGGTCTTCACATAAAACTGATCCAGGGATGTACTACGGAGACATCCTGTCCTGTTCTAAGGGCTGCGTTTTGACAGATCTGTATGTCATACTAGTGTGTGTGAGGTGTCTGGTATGCTATCTGATATAGAGGCTCTCTTTTGTGCCGGAGATATGACCCCACATTGGGGAACTCCCTGTTTCACTGTGTGGGTTCTCGTCTTTTTATACCCTCCACCATAGGATGGGGAGTATATTAACTTTGTCATTCCGTTTGTAACACATCGAAATATTGCTCTAAGACCCCATAAAGTATATATATTCTGGGTCGTGGTGAAATTCTGAGTCGATCTGAGCATGTCCGTCCGTCCGTCCGTCCGTCTGTTGAAATCACGCTAACTTCCGAACGAAACAAGCTATCGACTTGAAACTTGGTACAAGTAGTTGGTATTGATGTCGGATGGTATTGCAAATGGGCCATATCGGTCCACTTTTACGTATAGCCCCCATATAAACGGACCCCCAAATTTGGCTTGCGAGGCCTCTAAAAGAAGCAAATTTCATCCGATCCGGCTGAAATTTGGTACATGGTGTTAGTATATGGTCTCTAACAACCATGCCAAAATTGGTCCACATCGGTCCATAATTATATATAGCCCCCATATAAATCGATCCCCCGATTTGGCTTGCGAGGCCTCTAAGAGAAGCAAATTTCATCCGTTCCGGCTGAAATTTGGTACATGGAGTTAGTATATGGTCTCTAACAACCATGCAAAAATTGGTCTACATCGGTCCATAATTATATATAGCCCCCATATAAACCGATCCCCCGATTTGGTTTGCGGGCCTCTAAGAGAAGCAAATTTCATCCGATCCGGCTGAAATTTGGTACATGGTTTTAGTATATGGTCTCTAACAAACATGCAAAAATTGGTCCACATCGGTCCATAATTATATATAGCCCCCATATAAACCGATCCCCCGATTTGGCTTGCAAGGCCTCTAAGAGAAGCAAATTTCATCCGATCCGGCTGAAATTTGGTACATGGTGTTAGTATATGGTCTCTAACAAACATGCAAAAATTGGTCCACATCGACCCATAATTATATATAGCCCCCATATAAACCGATCACCAGATTTGACCTCCGGAGCCTCTTGGAAGACCAAAATTCATCTGATTCAGTTGAAATTTGGTAAGTGGTGTTAATATATGGCCTCAAACTCCCATGCAAAAATTGGTCGAAATCGGTCCATAATTATATATAGCCCCCATATACATCGATCCCCAGATTTGACCTCCGAGCCCCTTGGAAGAGCAAAATTCATCCGATTCGGTTGAAATGTGGTACGTGATGTTAGTATATGGTGTCCAACAACCATGCAGGAATTGGTTCATAGCAGTCCATAATTATATATAGCACCCATATAAACCGATCCCCAGATTTGACCTCCGGTGCCTTTTGGAGAAGCAAAATTCATCCAATCTGGTTGAAATTTTGTACGTGGTGGTAGTATATGATATTTAACAACCATGCCAAAAGTGGTCCATATCAGTCCATAATCATATATAGCCCCCATATAAACCGATCCCGAGATTTGGTTTTGGAGCCTCTTGGAGGAGCAAATTTCATCCGTTAACAACCATGCCTAACTAGGTCCATATCGGTCTATAGTTATATATAGCCCTCAGATAAATCGATCCCCAATCACACAAAAATTTGCCTATATCAATAATTGTATATAGCCCCCATATAAGCGACCCCCATATTTCAATTCTGGCTCCCTACGTTCCGTGCAAAAGTCCATATCGATTCGTAATTATTTGTAGACTTACCTACACATACTTTTTTTTGCCTAATGGATACCACGCATGGACTAACTCACAATTTAGAAAACGATTTTAGATACCACAACCCAAGTAATTCGATTGTGGATGACAGTCTTTCGTGGTGGAGGGTACATAAGATTCGGCCTGGCCGAACTTACGGCCGTTTATACTTGTTATCCCTAAATTCCACATACGAATGATGCTCTAACAGATAATCAATAGTTGAGATTGAACAGTGTCGGAGATATCACCCACCATAGGGAAATCTCTTTTCACTGTATGAGGTCTCGACGTTTTATCCCTAAATTACACATGCGATTGGCGCCTTCCCAAATAATTAAGAACCCAACGTTTGGTTCCTGCCGTTAAAGACGCATTCCCGATGTCCACGAATAGTCCGACATGGTTAACCATATCGAATGCCTTCGATAAGTTACGGGCCACGAGGATAGTCCTATGACACGCCTTGGGCTGGTTTGGTCCCCTATTTATGTATGCTGAAATGACATGCAATGCTGTCATGTAGCTATGCACTTTACGGAATCCATTTTGATGGTTAGTAGCTGGAAAATTCTCCTCAAGGCTGGGGAGGAGTAGCGTCTCAAGTATCTTAGCTACTGGCGAGAGAAGGGAGATCGGTCTATACGAATCATCCTTGCTAGAGTCTTTGCTTGGCTTTAGAAGTGCAATCACCCAACCAATTTTGCAGACATCGGGTATAATGAGATTGAGATGAGCGATTCCAAGGGCACCTTAAGGAGTATGATCAAGTACTCAACTCCAAGTATTCCCAGATGCTTCAGCATTAGCACAGAAATTCCGTCGGAGTCCAGGGCTTTGGATGTTTTTGCGATGTTGATGACATTGGTCACTTTGGCCGTGGTATATCGCTGGCTCGGCGACCACGAATGGAGCGAATGACTACCTTTTCGCTCTATTACTCTCGAGTTACTCGTCGAATTGTCGGCTGAAAATCGCCAAAGGTAACTGAGATCCAATCATCCCTTGTAGCGGTGTTCGAGAGGGCTCTCACTGTTAACCATCTCTGGATTGAAGTAGATAAGACAATCGCCACGTGGGTGCTTAGGATGATGATTGAGTCCTCTATTTATGTATGCTGAAACGATATGTAAAATTTTAATGTTGGCCTCTGGAAAATTCTCCACAAGATTGGGGAGGAGTAGTGCTTCAAGTGTCTTGACTACTGGCGAGAGAAGGGAAATCGGCCTAACGGTTGACCCTTTATCGAGTCTTTGCTTCAGTAGTGGAATCACACTACCCATCGGGTATAATGAGTGATTCCAAAGACAAATTGAGAAGACTGGTCAAATACTCAACTCTTAGTATTCCCAGATGCTTCAGCATTAGCAAGCAATTCCGTTGGGGTCCAGGGCCTTGGATGGTGTTGCGTTAGCGTTGATGATATTGGTAACTTCAGCTGTGTAAACTGCGGTGTGTCGCTGGCTCGGGGACCACGAATGCTGCGAATTGTTCTCATTTTCGCTTCTTCACTCTAGGGATGCTCAAGACGGTTGAAAATTTAGCGCATTGCTTCGGATCAGTCACTGTCACAAAGCCAAATTGGTCTTAGATCCCATCATCCCATCATCGGGGTTCAAGAGGCTCCCACTGTTGACTATCTTACTAATCTCTACAAGCTGAGAAGGAATATGATCACCCCAAACTTGTTTCAAGAGCAAATTTTTACTTTGGACCCTATTCTCGGCAAACATTCGCTGGTCATAATTTTCGATGTTTCTCGTCCAAAAATAACATTTTGATATTGAAACATTTTTGAGGTGATCATATTCCTTCTCTGGGTTTAGATTCAATTCCGATTTCTAATATTTTTTAAAAAGAAACGTTGTTGGCGTCAAAAGAGCACATAGATCCTCAAAATTCTACTCTATAGCGATTACTGCATTGGTCATTGAATTCGGTTGCAACATGTTAGGTTAGGTTAGGTGACAGCCCAATGTATCAGGCTCACTTAGACTATTCAGTCCATTGTGATACCACTTTTCTCTTATCACTGACCGATTCCATGTTAAGATCAATGACAAGGGACCTGCTTTTTATAGCCGAGTCCGAACGGCGTTCCACATTACAGTGAAACCACTTAGAGAAGCTTTGAAACCCCCAGAAATGTCAACGGCATTACTGAGGGGGGATAATCCACCGCTGAAAAACTTTTTGGTGTTCGGTCGAAGCAGGAGTGGAACCCACGACCTTGTGTATGCAATGCGGGCATGGTAACTATTGCACCACGGTGGCTCCCGGTGGTTGCAACATATCATCTACTCCTCTCAACTAGTTTGTTAAATGGTTGAAAAACAGGAATACATTGTTATCCATGAAATGGCTTTATAGCAGCTAGTTTGCAGCTATGCTAAACTGGTTGTAGTTTAAGCGGTTTGCCATTACATCTATTCCAACTCATCCTACTCCAGTGGAAAAAATTAATTTCGAACAGCAATGTGAGTGGGCGCATATGAAGCAAGCAACCAAACAACTAGTCCCATAAAGTCATTTCGCCTACCTTCCTTATCCTTGTCGCACGCTTCAAGTACATAGACCAAAAAACCGGCATTTTATACCAGCACAAGGGCATTGCAATGTGACCTCAAGATGCCTTTCACAAGGGACACACCGTAAATTACTAAAATAATAAAAAAAAACTACGAAAAGAGTACAAAATGGTTGAATGAATTTTGTTCGTGTTTTGGCTTATTTTTGGGAAGACCACATCATTGTTATTGTCGTCATCATAAACAAATCAATTTTAATGATGACCAGTTTCAGCCAGATATACACGCTTGTCTATTTATTTTGTACTTTGTTTTTTGGAAAACAATTTTTATCATTTTCACAATGAATTAAATTATACGATTATGTGTGTATATTCCATCTTTATTGTATGCAGTTAAATGGCCACATGGAATGATGAAAAAATTAACTTTAATAGGGGTCAATTGTGATTCTCTATACTTGAATCAATTTTGAATTATTACGATTAGCAAAATGGCTCGCGAATGTTTTGTTTTAGAATGAAAAATCTTTCCTTTAAGTTGCGATTAAATTCGTTGGTGAGAACTATGGTTACGATTGCCAGAAAGCATATTAAAAATTTTTTGACGGAACTTCTCTCAACTGATTTAATTTCAATTGTAAGGGAGCTTGTTCTAAGAGGTGAGTGAGGTGAAGTGCTCTTATGTTGTAATAAAACTCGTTGGCGAGGAACATGACTACGTTTGCCAGAAAGTATATTAAAATTTTAGCCATGACAGAAATACTCTCAGCGGATTTATATTGAGTTTAGTGTTGTTGCATCACTTCTTCCTTATATTCCGGACTAGTATCCTCGATCGTTGATCTGAGCCTTCCAATTCAATGTCTTTCTTGAATAGACGTCTTACAATGTTCTGATAATTAGTTTTTGTTGATGCGTAGTTCTCCACACAAAAAACGACGTTTTCGTTGACAGTAATATCTTAAATTTTTACCGTACACAGAAAAAAATTTCACGAAAATTTTTCCAATTAAAATTTTAATTGAGTTTTAAAAAATATACAATTAACAATTTAATTGATTCAACAAATTTTTTAATTGAAACAAAAATCAATCACAAAAAATAATAGTATCAAATAAATTTTTAATTGACCTTAAATTAGGGAGCCACCGTGGTGCAATGGTTAGCATGCCCGCCTTGCATACACAAGGTCGTGGGTTCGATTCCTGCTTCGACCGAACACCAAAAAGTTTTTCAGCGGTGGATTATCCCACCTCAGTAATACTGGTGACATTTCTGAGGGTTTCAAAACTTCTCTAAGTGGTTTCACTGCAATGTGGACCGCCGTTCGGACTCGGCTATAAAAAGGAGGCCCTTGTCATTGAGCTTAACATGGAATCGGGCAGCACTCAGTGATACGAGAGAAGTTCACCAATGTGGTATCACAATGGACTGAATAGTCTAAGTGAGCCTGATACATCGGGCTGCCACCTAACCTAACCTATCATTTCCGTGATTGAAGACATTTCAATTAAAAAATTAATTTGGATCAATTAATTTCGTGATTGAATCAGAAAATTTTTCTTTGTGGGTAGTGAGTGACTACAATTTTGTCATTACTCCGATCGTTTGCTGAAATGAATCCATATAATATCCATACTAACTTTGTTTTCTGCGCTAGCAGTTTATTTTGGAACAATTTGGTGGTAGACGTCACTTCCAATCAATACATCTATTCTGTTTACTGGCGCAAAGTCCGGATCTGCAAGAATGGTGTTATTTCAAATATCTATATCGTACTCACATGTTGGATCTTGCTGTATGAAAGGAAGTACGCCAGCTTCTATGTTCAACACATAGTCACTCCTGAACCGGAGTTTGACTGCAATCTCAACTTTAGATTTGGCTTTGCCAACTCTACAGTGACTTATTCCCCCCAAGTCCCTGTAGAGTTACATCAGTTTGTAGTTTTGGGAGTTGTAGAATATGACCGGTTTCCTCACTTATAAATGAGATTTGCACGCAGGGATCGATCAACGCTCTAAAAGTTATGAATTCATTTTGATTCCATTTTACACGTATTTGTGCTGTTGCAATTAAAATTAGATGAGGTTCACTCATAGTATGTTTCGGTTTTATTAATATGTAGAGTAGTGTGGTGTCCTCCATTGCATGTATAACAATTTAATTTCCTTTTAAACCTTATTGAGGCTTTGTGATTCAAGCAATTACTGCATAACTCATTCTTATATTCTTACTTTAACCCTTAAAGTGGCATATTCACTGCATTGGAATGCTTTATATCCAGGCTTTCTACAATATCTTCACTTTACTTGATTCTCGTAGTCCTTTGCTGTTGCTGCTTCAAATCCTAATTGCTTTGTTGATTTTCTCGCATCATCCACTTTCCAGACTGGTTTCAACGTTTGATATCATTGTTCCAGGAATTTTAGTATGTCATTGATTTCTTGATTTTTGTGTTCTGCTTGTATTATAGACGTATTTCCAAATCCAAATTTCTAAAAATAATATGTGCTAGAATCGGATATGTATCTTCCAATTTCAAATTCATGGCTTTGATGCCTTCATTGCACTCAATAAATGCATTCAGTAATTGCTTAATACTAGACGTTGATGAAGAATTTATTTTCGTTTGATCGAGCGAGCAGCTTGTTGTCGTAACTTTGGCGCAAAGCTTGTAAAGCTGTTTCGTATCCTTTACTAGACAACGGCATTTTTTGGATAAATTGCAAAGCGTCTCCTTTCAAAGCAGCTTTTAACCGAAACAGATTCTCGTTATCCCATCTTCATGTATTAGAATGCGGAATAATTCAAAGAAGATATTCTAATCTTCCTGACGCCCACTGAACTCCGGTAGTCTTATTTATTCCAACTTAATTGAGTTTTTCTCCGTTGCTTCTAAGGTCATAGTTATCCCCATTATTCTCCCATGCTCCTCGTTCAAATCAGACACTGCTTGCTCCCATTGATTTTCCGTAAAATCGTTCCGTATGAATGTCCCTGAGACTCCGCATCTGATGTTTCAATCTTTCGCACTTTTTTTTTTTGTAAAAAGTACTTGTTTCTAATATTTTCATCATATTTTATCATTGAATTCATTCTGGCAAGTTCCAAAATAAATGCGTTCTCGAGCGATCTCATTTGCCCGCTATACTTTTCTTTCGAAACTTTGTCCACCATCATTAGATTCGATGCTATAGTAGACACCAGGGATGAAAAATGCAGTACTATAGTACTTTTTTCAATACTTTTTCACCCCGGTCAGTACCGTAGTACCCCCGCGAATGATTTAGTACCTTTTGTGTAGACATTGTTGAGTCGATATCAGATTTATGGTACAATATATTTGACAAAATATTTTAATATTTTGGGGAAGTCTTTATCAACCTTATTTGCTAATAGTCTTTTACAAATATGGCAAAACAGACATGTTCATGTGGGAAGAAAATCTCGATTTTGTAAAAGACATAGTCAAAAACAGGATTTTATTGATCTTCAAGAATGTTTTAGTCGAAAAAAGAATGCGATTCTATATTATCGATTTTTTATTTCGGTAGAAAATGTTGTCAAAATTTTATTTCAATTGAAAATTTTGTAAAAATTTTATTTCTATAGAAAATTTTTGCAAAATTTTATTTATATAGAAAATTTTCTTTTCTTTAAAATTTAGTCTCTTGACAATAATTTCCCAGTGAAATTTTTGTAAAAAGTACCTTTCCGCTCAAAAAATACCTTTTTTGTACTTTCTTAAAAATTGTATTTTCCATCCCTGGTAGACACACCAAACCCCGCTTGGTGTTGTTCGCACTTCTTGTCGTCGTTTGTTTTTTCGTTTCTCTGATTTCTTTTTCTCTCGGTTCACTCTTCTCGTCGCGTGTTTTCTTTTTCAGATTCGTTCTCCTCTTCGTTCAAAATTTGTTCCAATTTGCTCGTGGTTTGGGTTTTCGTTTTGTCGTAGTTCTCCTTGTCATTATCTTCTTCGGCTTCGGTTCGTCTTCTTCTCGTTGCTTCTACTTGACTTTTTCTCTCTCAATTTTTCACAGTTTTCCTCGTATTGGGATGTTTTTTTCTGCTTCGTTCTACTCTTTGACATAGAACTTTCGCTGGTACATCATTAATATTATTAATAAAATATAATATAAAATTAATAATAATTAATAAAAAGAGGTTATAAACAATATTCAATCAATATTCACGATTATGCCTAGCTATGGACACATCTCATGCGTTTCCTTACACACAAAAAAATTTTTTTTTCTGATTCAATCACGAAATTAATTGATCCAATTAATTTTTAATTGAAATGTCTTCAATCACAGAAATGATAGTATCAATTAAAAAATTAATTGAAGGTAAATTAAAAAGTTAATTGATCCAATTAAAACAATTATTGATGCTATTATTTTTGTGAATGATTTTTGTTTCAATTAAAAAATTTGTTGAATCAATTAAATTTTTAATTGAATATTTTTTAAAACTCAATTAAAATTTTAATTGGAAAAATTTTCGTGAAATTTTTTTGTGTGTAGAATAAATGATGTTTGAGAAATTCAAACAGTATTGCTATTATTTGGTTTTTAATAATTATTTTACCTTTAGAATAAATTATTTTCTTTTAATGTTCACACGATTTATTGTTTTTGTTTATGAATTTCTATGTTATAATTAGTTATAGTTAGATTTTTCTTATTTCTATGTGAATGGAGAAACTAATTAGTTCCGAAAAAAAATTTTAAATTATATCTTTATTTGGAAATATAATTTAAATTATTTAAAATATTAGTTGAGATAATTGATATTTGTATCATTAAATTTTTTAAATGCCTATCTTTTCAACGGCAATGGAAATATTTTGGTGATACTTTACGACATCACAATATTTTAAACAAAATCGGACGACTGTGCCACCCTCTACTCTCATCAAAACAATTGTATTCTCTATATTACAACGATGGTGACGTTTCACTTAGCCAATAGATAATATATATTGGTGGCATTAAGGGGGTGTGTCGCCTGGCGCTTTTGAGGGGATAGTGCAAGACATACACACGATAAGAAAATTCAACACCCATGCTTGCTTAGTCAAAAACCTCAAGCACCACAATTTAGATACTACGTCAATGGAGGCGAAGGCACACACACCGAAGTAAACAAACGACCTACTAAATCTTTATTTCGGATATTTCCAGTGCATATGTAGGTGCGCTCTCGTTCTCTCACACTCACTCTGGCTCTGGCCTCTTCTCTGTCTCAGCCTACAACCACCCACTCATTCAACTGACTATACACAATGTGTTTGAATTTCAAATTTCATTTAGGGGACATTAAAAGGGCATTGTAGTGGGAGAGCATTTATAAAAGGATCACATCACATCATAGAAGCTATTGTTTTATTATAATACAATGATTCATAAGAATTATAGCTACACTCTAGAAAAAATAATACAGCTCTCTCGATTGGAATATTAGCTTTATCCCTACCAAACAAAATACATATATAAATAAAGGGTGATTTGTTAAGAGCTTGATAACTTTTTTTTTAAAAAAAACGCATAAAATTTGCAAAATCTCATCGGTTCTTTATTTGAAACGTTAGATTGGTCCATGACATTTACTTTTTGAAGATAATTTCATTTAAATGTTGACCGCGGCTGCGTCTTAGGTGGTCCATTCGGAAAGTCCAATTTTGGGCAACTTTTTCGAGCATTTCGGCCGGAATAGCCCGAATTTCTTCGGAAATGTTGTCTTCCAAAGCTGGAATAGTTGCTGGCTTATTTCTGTAGACTTTAGACTTGACGTAGCCCCACAAAAAATAGTCTAAAGGCGTCAAATCGCATGATCTTGGTGGCCAACTTACCGGTCCATTTCTTGAGATGAATTGTTCTCCGAAGTTTTCCCTCAAAATGGCCATAGAATCGCGAGCTGTGTGGCATGTAGCGCCATCTTGTTGAAACCACATGTCAACCAAGTTCAGTTCTTCCATTTTTGGCAACAAAAAGTTTGTTAGCATCGAACGATAGCGATCGCCATTCACCGTAACGTTGCGTCCAACAGCATCTTTGAAAAAATACGGTCCAATGATTCCACCAGCGTACAAACCACACCAAACAGTGCATTTTTCGGGATGCATGGGCAGTTCTTGAACGGCTTCTGGTTGCTCTTCACTCCAAATGCGGCAATTTTGCTTATTTACGTAGCCATTCAACCAGAAATGAGCCTCATCGCTGAACAAAATTTGTCGATAAAAAAGCGGATTTTCTGCCACTGATTTTGGTAATAAAATTCAATAATTTGCAAGCGTTGCTCGTTAATAAGTCTATTCATGATGAAATGTCAAAGCATACTGAGCATCTTTCTCTTTGACACCATGTCTGAAATCCCACGTGATCTGTCAAATACTAATGCATGAAAATCCTAACCTCAAAAGAATCACCCTTTATATGCAATGAAAATTTTTAATTCCCATAAAAGTGGCCAAAGTATGTGTGGATGAAATTGGTCTTGCATTTCATTCTTGGTCATATTTTGGTTTGATATGTCATACGTAACATACATATGCCTCGTGGTGCGTATTTGTATTCAATTCAATTATCATAGTTTGACTAAGCACGTATTTCGTATGCTAATATGATGTGACAGACAGTTAACAGGGAAATAATTGTCTGATATGTGCAGCTAATGCACAACAATTAAACGGGAAGTTCTAAATTTTACAGTTAATGCTATTTCCCCATATATGTACATATGTATGCGTATACGCACATATGCATATGTAGAGAACAACAACAATAATGCGAACGAATAAACAGTCATATATGGATTGACTTGGACATCAACAGCTAACACTAAATATAACATATACATATGTGCTTACTTTCAAGGTAAAGTTCATTTGTTTTCCGTTAAGCTTTAACATTGCAATGTTAAAGACTCATGTATGTGTCTTTAACATTATGTACATGAAGAATGCCTTTACAAAAGCTTTTGCATTTAATATCGAATTCAAATGTTAAAAGAAAAAAGTTTTTGTATAATACACCCCAAGAAGACAAAATTTTCTATAGAAATACAATTTTTACTAAAATTTTGTATAGAAATAAAATTTTGATAAAATTTTCTAGAAAAAAAAAATTTTGAAAAAATTTTTAGAGAAATATAATTTTGACAAAATTTTCTAGAGGAACAAAATTTTAACACAACTTTCTATAGAAATGTAAAATTTTGTAAAAAATTTTCTATAGAAGTAAACACTTTCAGAAAATTTTCTATAGAAATAAAATTTAGAGAGAAGTAAAATTTTAACAAAAACAAATTTATACGAAACAAGTAAGGAAAGTCTAAAGTAGGGCGGGGCCGACTATATTATACCCACCACCACTTTGTAGATCTAAATTTTCGATACCATATCACATCCGTCAAATGTGTTGGGTGCTATATATAAAGGTTTGTCCAAAATACATACATTTAAATATCACTCGATTTGGACAGAATTTGATAGACTTTTACAAAATCTATAGACTCAAAATTTAAGTTGGCTAATGCACTAGGGTGGAACACAATTTTAGTAAAAAACAAGTAAGGAAAGTCTAAAGTCGGGCGGGGCCGACTATATTATACCCACCACCACTTTGTAGATCTAAATTTTCGATACCATATCACATCCGTCAAATGTGTTGGGTGCTATATATAAAGGTTTGTCCAAAATACATACATTTAAATATCACTCGATTTGGACAGAATTTGATAGACTTTTACAAAATCTATAGACTCAAAATTTAAGTTGGCTAATGCACTAGGGTGGAACACAATTTTAGTAAAAAACAAGTAAGGAAAGTCTAAAATCGGACGGGGCCGACTATATTATACCCTGCACCACTTTGTAGATCTAAATTTTCGATACCATACCACATCCGTCCAATGTGTTGGGTGTTATATATAAAGGTTTGTCCCAAATACATACATTTAAATATCACTCGATTTGGACACAATTTGATAGACTTTTACAAAATCTATAGACTCAAAATTTAAGTTGGCTAATGCACTTGGGTGGAACACAATTTTAGTAAAAAAATATGGGAAACATTTAAATCTGAAGCAATTTTAAGGAAACTTCGCAAAATTTTATTTATGATTTATCGCTCGATATATATGTATTAGAAGTTTAGGAAAATAAGAGTCATTTTTACAACTTTTCGACTAAGCAGTGGCGATTTAACAAGGAAAATGTTGGTATTTTGACCATTTTTGTCGAAATCAGAAAAACATATATATGGGAGATATATCTAAACCTGAACCGATTTCAACCTAATTTGGCACGCATAGCAACAATGCTAATTCTACTCCCTGTGCAAAATTTCAATTAACTCGGAGTAAAAGATTGGCCTCTGTGGTCATATGAGTGTAAATCGGGCGAAAGCTATATATGGGAGCTATATCTAAATCTGACCCGATTTCAACCAAATTTGACATGCATAGCTATAATGCTAATTCTACTCCCTGTGCAGAATTTCAACTAAATCGGAGCAAAACATTGGCCTCTGTGGGCAAATGAGTGTAAATCGGGCGAAAGCTATATATGGGAGCTATATCTAAATCTGAACCGATTTGCAAGTTTTTCGAGACTCATAAAATATTCGCATGTACGGAGTTTGAAGAAGATCGGTTTATATACACGCCAATTATGACCAGATCGGTGATAAATATATATGGCGGCTATATCTAAATCAGAACCGATTTTTTCCAAAATTAATAGGGATCGTCTTTGAACCGAAACAGGACCCTATACCAAATTTTAGGACAATCGGACTAAAACTGCGAGCTGTACTTTGCACACAAAAATACATCAACAGACAGACAGACAGACGGACATCGCTAAATCGACTCAGAATTTAATTCTAAGACGATCGGTATACTAAACGGTGGGTCTCAGACTTTTCCTTCTTGGTGTTACATACAAATGCACAAACTTATTATACCCTGTACCACAGTAGTGGTGAAGGGTATAAACGTTTATTACACTAGCCAACAGCCATTTGGTGAATTGTTTCTAGCATATTTTTTCTTATTGATTATGACCTACTAAACACGAAAATGATTTTTAAAAAAATTTCTGTCGATTGGTTTTCGAGATACAATTTTTTTTTAATTTTTGGAGGTACACTTCCAAGTTTGAGCATATATTTCGTTTTCTTTGACCTTTTTGATCTTAATACTACTCAAATTAAAGAAAATTGAGCCGTCTACAACTCATTCTCAGAAAATTTTCAAATCGGGTAAGTAGTTTGGGTGTTGGCGGCTTAAAAAGGTTAAAAAACGGCGTTTTTTTAGTAAAAATGTGGCAGAAAAAAACATATAAAGATTCATATAAAATATAAAAAAATTGCTAACAGCAATTTTGGTTTTTTACGTATAGCTGAAATTTTTACAAAGAAAATAAGCCCTTACTTAACAAAATCGAACAACAAATAGCGGTAAAAATTTGGTAAAAGACCGAAAAGGTCAAAATTTAAAAATCTTTAAAAATCATTTTCGTGTTTAGTAGGTCATAATCAATAAGAAAAAATATGCTAGAAACAATTCACAGAGAAAAGTTTGTTATTTGTTGCCTAGTGTTATCTACGCAATGAAGCTCTTCATTCTAAATGGAAACATGTTAAATCTACATATTTTTGTTATCAATTGTACCTTTCTCTAATGTAATATAAAATAAAAAGTATTAATGATCTCGCTTCAATCATTGCATACAAGTTTAGCTTCGCGGCGTTAATATAATTATTATTATATTTACTTATACGCATACATGAAATTGAACAAATAAATATATAAAATATAAATATAAAAAATATAAAATAAAAAAAAAACAAAATTTTCTAGAGAAATAAAATTTTACAAAAATTTTCCAGAGAAATAAAATTTTGACAAAATTGACAAAATTTTGACAATACTTTCCATAGAAAAAAATGTTGACAAAATTTTCTATAGAAATAAAAATTTGACAAAATTGTCTAGAGAAATATAGTTTTTGACAAAATTTTCTATAAAAATAAAATTTTGACATAATTTTCTATAGAAATAAAATAAAAAAAATCTATAGAAATGAAATCTTGATAAAATCTTCTAGAGAAATGTTCTAGAGAAATGTTGACAAAAATTTTCTATAGAAATAAACTAAAATTTTTGCAATATTTTCTAGAGAAATAAAATTTTGGCAAAATTTTTATAGAAATAAAATTTTGATAAAATTTTCTATAGAAATAAAATTTTGACAACCTTTTCTAGTGAAATAAAATTTAGACAAAATTTTATATAGAAATCAAATTTTGCCAAATATTTCTATAGAAATAAAATTTGAACAAAATTGTCTAAAGAAATAAAATTTTGACAAAATTTTCTATGAAAATTAAATTATGGCAAAATTTTCTATAGAAAAAAAATTTTGATAAAATTTACTATAGAAATAAAATGTTGATAAAATTTTCTATAGAAGTAAAATTTTGACTAAAATTTTCCGTAGACATAAAATTTTTCAAAAATTTTCTATAGAAATAAAAGTTTTCAAAAATTTTCTATAGAAATAAAATTTTTCAAAAATTTTCTATAGAAATAAAATTTTTCAAAAATTTTCTATAGAAATAAAATTTTGACAAAATTTTCTATAGAAATAAAATTTTGACAAAATTTTCTATACAAATGTAGAAATAACATTTTCTATAGAAATAAAAGTTCGAGGAAATTTTGGTTGGAAAATAATCTGGCAATACTAATCCGTAGATTATTTGTGGAATCTCTCTCGCTCACTCTATTTCCCTTTTTCTCTCTCTATGGAAACTAGCGAACATAAATAAGCCATATGAATAAGTATTTATAACATATGATTATTATTAGCCAACCATTAGATTGTACATTTATTGTTATTATTTTTTTTTTTTTCAATATTTGGCAATAGCAATAATTGTTTTAATAATAGCAGGATTTATCACATTGATAAAAACCACTCCCATATTTCTTATATTTATTAGAGATAATAATGCTAGTTCGTATACAAGCAACAATTGAAGTCAACAATAGTAATGTTTGACTTTTTAGCTATTATGGAAGAAAATGTCCAAGAGCAAAGTGAATGCGAATAATTTAGAAGAACATTGTGCAGGTATCTAAATTTTTTATATGGGGGGAAATGTGCAAGTTAATTAAAAAGTCCGGGCTTACTATTTATACCCTGCTCCACACTGTGGAACAGGGTATTATAAGTTAGTGCATATGTTTGCAACACCCAGAAGGAGACGAGATAGACACATGGTGTCTTTGGCAAAAATGCTCAGGGTGGGCTCCTGAGTCGATATAGCGATGTCCGTCTGTCCGTCTGTCCGTCTGTCCGTCTGTCCGTGAACACATTTTTGTAATCAAAGTCTAGGTCGCAGTTTTAGTCCAATCGACTTCAAATTTGGCACAAGTATGTGTTTTGGCTCAGAATAGATCCCTATTGATTTTGGAAGAAATCGGTTCAGATTTAGATATAGCTCCCATATATATATTTCGCTCGATATGGACTTATATGGCCCCAGAAGCCAGAGTTTTACCCTAATTTGCTTAAAATTTTGTACAAGAAGAACAATTAGTACTATAGTCAAGTGTGCCAAATTTTATCGAAATCGGTTCAGATTTAGATATAGCTCCCATATATATCTTTCGCCCGATATGGACTAATACGGTCCCAGAAGCCAGAGTTTTACCCCAATTTGGTTGAAATTTTGCACAGGGAGTAGAATTAGCATTGTAGCTATGCGTGCCAAATTTGGTTGAAATCGGTTCAGATTTAGATATAGCTCCCATATATAGCTTTCACCCGATTTACACTCATAGGACCACAGTTGCCAATTTTTTGCTCCGATTTAGTTGAAATTTTGCACAGGGAGTAGAATTAGCATTGTTGCTATGCGTGTCAAGTTTGGTTGAAATCGGTTCAGATTTAGATATAGCTCCCATATATAGCTTTCGGCCGATTTACACTCATATGACCACAGAGGCCAATTTTTTGCTCCGATTTAGTTGAAATTTTGCACAGGGAGTAGAATTAGCTTTGTAGCTATGCGTGCAAAATTTGGTTGAAATCGGTTCAGATTTAGATATAGCTCCCATATATATGTTTTTCTGATTTCGACAAAAATGGTCAAAATACCAACATTTTCCTTGTAAAATCGCCACTGCTTAGTCGAAAAGTTGTAAAAATGACTCTAATTTTCCTAAACTTCTAATACATATATATCGAGCGATAAATCATAAATAAACTTTTGCGAAGTTTCCTCAAAATTGCTTCAGATTTAAATGTTTCCCATATTTTTTTTACTAACATTGTGTTCCACCCTAGTGCATTAGCCGACTTAAATTTTGAGTCTATAGATTTTGTAGAAGTCTATCAAATTCTTCCAGATCGAGTGATATTTAAATGTATGTATTTGGGACAAACCTTTATATAGCCCCCAACACATTTGACGGATGTGATATGGTATCGAAAATTTAGATCTACAAAGTGGTGCAGGGTATAATATAGTCGGCCCCGCCCGACTTTAGACTTTCTTACTTGTTTATTAATTTATTATCCCTTGGAAAAGTGGTTGAGTGTAATTCAGGGCACAGTTAGACTATCAAGTACATTGCAATAAGGCTAGGTTAGGTTAGGTTATGTGGCAGCCCGATGTATCAGGCTCACTTAGACTATTCAGTCCATTGTGATACTTCTCTCTTATCACTGAGTGCTGCCCGATTCCATGTTAAGCTCAATGACAAGGGACCTCCTTTTTATAGCCGAGTCCGAACGGCGTTCCACATTCCAGTGAAACCACTTAGAGAAGCTTTGAAACCCTCAGAAATGTCACCAGCATTACTGAGGTGGGATAATCCACCGCTGAAAAACTTTTTGGTGTTCGGTCGTAGCAGGAATCGAACCCACGACCTTGTGTATGCAAGGCGGGCATGCTAACCATTGCACCACGGTGGCTCCCTGCAATAAGGCTACATTCGGGTAATAAGGATCTGTCCTCGAGGGACGTCCCCCTTCCATCCTGATCAATATGTTGATTTCCTTTCATTATTCTTCGATCTTTATGGACAGTCACTCTTATTTAATATTTAAACCCTTAATATGATTGATTATTTTTTTTTTTTTTTTGCTTTGCTTTGATATTTTCTAAATATTTATACATTAAGTCATTTTGATACCAAAAAAAGTGAAGAACTTATTAAACATGAATGAAAACCGCTAATAATAATATCAATGTACATCAACGTTATCAGGGATCATAAATGGAATATAGGCATTAGAAGTGATTATAGTTGAAATAATAACATTTTTAGTTGGGAGTATACGTAGATAATTTCAGGGGCGTAGGATAGCGGAGCGATCATGCAGCCACTTGGCATATACATATCGAAGTTGGAGAGTAATGTCCATATTCAAAATAATTTATAGACTTTTTATCAATGGAATTTGTATGGAAAAAGTAGGTTTAAAATTTAATGTAAGCTTTTTGAAGCAAGTAAATTAACATATATTGAAATTAGAAATTAGAATTAGTTGAATTCAAATTTAATTTTATATTATTTTATTACATTAAATTACATAAAACTAAAAAACCTAAATTTAATTACATTAAGTTAAGTTAAACTAAATTAATCTAACTTAATCCAGCTTAAAATAAATTAGGTGAATTCTATTAAAATTAAAGTATAAATTTAAATTAAAACAAGTGAGTAAAGTAGAAAGTTGGACGGGGCCGACTATATCATACCCTAAACCATCTCTACTGAATTAGTAAACATATGCATTTGTGGGGTATCATTGGTATAGGTTTTAGAGATAAATCGCATTTTTGTATTTAAGAACATTACGGGGTCTTGTCACAATCTGAGCAGAAATGTCTGATATTAGGAGCTATAGTTGGTTTTGCACCTACAAAGTTAGTATGCCATTAATGTCGAGTCTATTATTAACAAGTAAGAAAGTCTAAAGTCGGGCGGGGCCGACTATATTATACCCTGCACCACTTTGTAGATCTAAATTTTCGATACCATATCACATCCGCCAAATGTGTTGGGGGCTATATAAAGGTTTGTCCCAAATACATACATTTAAATATCACTCGATCTGGAAGAATTTGATAGACTTCTACAAAATCTATAGACTCAAAATTTAAGTCGGCTAATGCACTAGGGTGGAACACAATGTTAGTAAAAAAAATATGGGAAACATTTAAATCTGAAGCAATTTTGAGGAAACTTCGCAAAAGTTTATTTATGATTTATCGCTCGATATATATGTATTAGAAGTTTAGGAAAATTAGAGTCATTTTTACAACTTTTCGACTAAGCAGTGGCGATTTTACAAGGAAAATGTTGGTATTTTGACCATTTTTGTCGAAATCAGAAAAACATATATATGGGAGCTATATCTAAATCTGAACCGATTTCAACCAAATTTTGCACGCATAGCTACAAAGCTAATTCTACTCCCTGTGCAAAATTTCAACTAAATCGGAGCAAAAAATTGGCCTCTGTGGTCATATGAGTGTAAATCGGGCGAAAGCTATATATGGGAGCTATATCTAAATCTGAACCGATTTCAACCAAACTTGACACGCATAGCAACAATGCTAATTCTACTCCCTGTGCAAAATTTCAACTAAATCGGAGCATAAAATTGGCAACTGTGGTCCTATGAGTGTAAATCGGGTGAAAGCTATATATGGGAGCTATATCTAAATCTGAACCGATTTCAACCAAATTTGGCACGCATAGCTACAATGCTAATTCTACTCCCTGTGCAAAATTTCAACCAAATTGGGGTAAAACTCTGGCTTCTGGGACCGTATTAGTCCATATCGGGCGAAAGATATATATGGGAGCTATATCTAAATCTGAACCGATTTCGATAAAATTTGGCACACTTGACTATAGTACTAATTGTTCTTCTTGTACAAAATTTTAAGCAAATTAGGGTAAAACTCTGGCTTCTGGGGCCATATAAGTCCATATCGAGCGAAATATATATATGGGAGCTATATCTAAATCTGAACCGATTTCTTCCAAAATCAATAGGGATCTATTCTGAGCCAAAACACATACTTGTGCCAAATTTGAAGTCGATTGGACTAAAACTGCGACCTAGACTTTGATTACAAAAATGTGTTCACGGACAGACGGACAGACGGACAGACGGACAGACGGACATCGCTATATCGACTCAGGAGCCCACCCTGAGCATTTTTGCCAAAGACACCATGTGTCTATCTCGTCTCCTTCTGGGTGTTGCAAACATATGCACTAACTTATAATACCCTGTTCCACAGTGTGGAGCAGGGTATAAAAATGGGGGAATCTCTCAAATTGTTGTGGGTAATAAATCCAAATTTGTAAAAATCGGGCAATAATATTATGTAAGAGTCACATGTAAGTCTAAATACGATCGTCTAGTACATCAAAATTTGAAATTTGAGTATCGTTGGTTAATAAATGAGAGTATTATGTCCAAATTTGGAAAAATCGAGCGATACATATATATGAGAGCTATATCTAAATCTGAACCAATTTGTAAAATATTTTGCTGGTATGATTGATACCATAGAAGGTTACCTTGTATAAAATTTGAATACGATCAGTTAATAAATGAGGCCGCTATAGAAGACTACATTTAGCCAACTTTTAATACGATCGGTTGATAAATAAAGGTTATACGGCAAATTTAGCAAAATCGGGCGATACATATATACGGGAGCTATATCTAAATCTGAACCGATTTCGATGATTTTTAGCACATATTGTTAGTACTATAAAAGAATAGAGTAAGCCAAGTTTGAGTAAGATCGCTTAATAAATAAGGGTTTTATGGCCAAATTTGGGAAAATTGGGTGATACATATATATGGGAGCTTTATCTAAATCTGAACCGATTTTGATGAAATTTTGCAGACTTGAAGGGTGATAAAAAAAAGATTATTTTGTGCTATATTTGACGATGGGTCAGTAAAAAAGTGCAATGTGACCCAATTTGTCAAAATCGGGCGATACATATATTTGGGAGCTATATCTAAATCTGAACCAATTTCTTCCAAAATTCCAATAGCGTTCGTCCTTGTGCCTAAAACACCCTGTACCAAATTTCGTCAAAATCGGCTAATAATTGCGACCGGAATCCTGTGAACAACAAATACATGGACAGACGGACACCAAGCGCTAGATCGACACAGGAGGTGATTCTGAGTCGATCGGTATATATTTTATGGGGTCTAAAATCAATATTTCTGGTAGACACATTTTTGGCAGATGAATGTTATTATACCCTGACCACTATGTGGTTTAGGGTACAAAAATAAAAATACAATTTAAATAAAAATAACATTTAAATTAAACTTGAAATTAAAATTAATAACTAAATAGAAATTTAAATTAAATTTAATTTTAATTTTTATATAATTTAAATTTTGTTTTTATTTAAATTGTATTTTTATTTTATTTATTAATATTATTCTTATTTTCAACATTAATATTAATTTTATTTTTAATATTGAAGGTAAAATTTATATTAAAATAAAAACTTAATATTAAAAATAATAAAAAAAATAATAAAAACAAAATTTAAATTAAACTTGAAATTAACATTAAAATAAAAAATTAAATTAAGTTTTAATTTTATCACAATGGACTGAATAGTCTAAGTGAGCCTGACAATAAATCGGGCTGCCATTTTAACATTTAAGTTGAATTTAAATTTAATTTTAATGTTAAATTTATTTTTTCTTTAATTTTATTGTTTTTAATTGCAATATTAATATCGTTTCTACTTAAATTGTGTTTTTATTTTTAACTTAATATTAAAAATAAAATTAAAACAAAATTAAAATTTATATTAAAAATAACATTAAAATTGAGATTAAAATTAATATTAAACTAATATTAATATTAAAAGTAAAAGTAAAAATAAAAATAAAATTAATAAAAAAATATAAAAATACAATTTAAATAATAACAAAATTTCAATTAAAATTAAAATTAATTAAAAATTAAATTTAAATTTTAAGTTCAATTTAATTTTTATTTAATTTTAATTTATTTCTTAATTTTTATTTTAATTTTGAATTTAATTTTCTTTTTATTTAAATTTTATTTTTATTTTTATATTAATTATATTTTTATTTTATTTTTATTTTTAAATTTAAATTATAACTAAAATTAAAGCTTAAAATTTTGCAAAAATGTTCTATAGTCATAAAATTTTGCACAAATTTCCTATAGAAATAAAATTTTCTACAGAAATAAAATTTTGACAAAATTTTCTATAGAAATAAAATTTTGACAAAATTTTCTATAGAAATAAAATTTTGACAAGATTTTCTATAGAAATAAAATTTTAACAAAATTCCCCAAATTTATGGAAATTCCGCAACAAATCCCCAAGTCCCCAAATCAGAGATTTCGTCCCCATTCACAAAAAATATCCCCAATTCGGGGGGAAATCCCCAATACTGGCTGTTGTTGTAAACATTTGATATGACCAATCGAGAGATCCAACAACAACTGCAAATGGCTGCATTACTACATAAGTATGTCATATTTTTTATATTAATGTCTACTACTCTCTTTGGCTCTATGAGAAATTTGAAGTTGAGATCATCATATAGCACCAGGGCTGCTAATTTTTCCGATTTATCGGCATTTTGTCGATTTTTACTAAAAAAATAGCAAATGTCGATTTTCCGATTTTTGCCCCAAAAATGACGATATTAGCTCCGTTCAAAAAGCAGTTCGTTTACACGTTTAGAGCCAGCAAAAGAGAGAATGCATTTGACAGTTGTCAGACAGGGAAATTGCAACATTTTCCCAGAGATTTTATACATGTAGGAGCTATATCTCATTTTACACCTACAGTATTAGTATCACGGTTGCCACTCGTGCCAAAAATAATCCACGAAAATTTGAGGAAAATTTTACCAAAAATCTACCAATTTTTTTTGGTTATTGTTTTATTCGAAATATATTTTTTATATTGAATTTCTAGATTTTTTTTTTAAATTTTATTTCTATAGAAAATTTTGTCAAAATTTTATTTCTATAGAAAACGTTGTCAAAATTTTATTTCTTTAGAAAATTTTGTCAAAATTTTATTTCTATAGAAAATTTTGCCAAAATTTTATTTCTATAGAAAATTTTGTCAAAATTTTATTTCTATAGAAAATTTTGTCAAAATTTTATTTCCATAGAAAATTTTGTCCACATTTTATTTCTATAGAAAATTTTCGCAAAAGTTTATTTCTATAGAAAATTTTATCAACATTTTATTTCTATAGAAAATTTTGTCAAAATTTTATTTCCATAGAAAATTTTGTCCACATTTTATTTCTATAGAAAATTTAGTCAAAATTTTATTTCTATAGAAAATTTAGTCACAATTTTATTTCTATAGAAAATTTAGTCAAAATTTTATTTCTATAGAATATTTAGTCAAAATTTTATTTCTATAGAAAATTTTGCCAAAATTTTATTTCTATAGAAAATTTAGTCAAAATTTATTTCTATAGAAAATTTAGTCAAAATTTTATTTCTATAGAAAATTTTGTCAAAATTTTATTTGTATAGAAAATTTTGTCAAAATTTTATTTCTATAGAAAATTTTATCAAAATTTTATTTCTACAGAAAATTTTGCCAAATTTTATTTCTATAGAAAATTTTGTGAAAAATTTATTTCTATAGAAAACGTTGTCAAAATTTTATTTCTTTAGAAAATTTTGTCAAAATTTTCTATAGAAATAAAATTTTGACAAGATTTTCTATAGAAATAAAATTTTGATAAGATTTTCTATAAAAATAAAATTTTGAGAAAATTTTCTATAGAAATAAAATTTTTAGAAAATTTTCTATAGAAATAAAATTTTGACAAAATTTTCTATAGAAATAAAATTTTGACAAAATTTTCTATAGCAATAAAATTTTGCAAAAATTTTCTATAGAAATTAAAATTAAAATAAAAATTAAATTTGAATTTAAATTTAAATTTAATTTTTATTTCATTTTAATTTATTTTGTTAATCATACTTTTTATTTTATTTATTTTTTTTTTGTTTCAATTTTAATTTAAATTATCTTTTTATTTAAATTGTATTTTTATTTTTAAATTAAAATTAAAATTATATCTAAAATTGAAATTAAAACATAAATTAAAATTTATATTAAAATTCAAAAAATTAAAACTAAAATTGCGATTGCATTTCAAATTAAAATTAAAAAAGAATCACAATTGAAGTTAAATTAAAATTTAATTGAAACAATAATAGTTACTCACACTACATTTTTTCCCCATTTGATCACAAACACTCCAAATTGGAATTGTTTATGATTATCAACTGGATAATCCAGCACGCTCTCTTATCTAATCGAGCATAAAATATTCGATGGAGGACTTCAATAACTTATTTTTAATCGCTAACTTATCTTATCGTAGCAAATATCCCCTCAATAAGTAAACATATTAGCGCCGCCTCTGCAACTACAAATTCGGCACTCAGGCACTAGAGAAAATTTTGTCAATCTATGACCCATATTCAGTAGGGCATATTGGTTAGACCAAGACACAGAGAATATATTACGTTGGAATATTTGAGGGACAAGTAAATGGGAATAACAGCTCTTTGCCAATATGAAATTAATTTTGTGTTTTGGTTTTTATTTTTACAGGATCAGGATTCTTTGCTCGACAACATGGTTCTAGGGTCCACGGAATCACCATCCAGAACCTTTCCCCAGTATGTAGCTGCTCTATCAGCCGCTGGCGGTGCTTTTGCCGCTGGATCTTTACTTGGCTGGACATCACCAGCTCAGACACCACTGACGAATGGTGATTATGGATTTCCTGTGAGCGAATCGGCATTCTCTTGGATAGGATCTGCCATGACATTGGGTGCAGCTTGTGTTTGTATCCCCATCGGGTTCCTCATCAACTTTATTGGCCGCAAATTAACCATGTTGCTATTGGTATTACCCTTCACTTTGGGCTGGGCCTTACTGATTTGGGCCCAAAATGTTGAAATGATGTATGCGGCTCGTTTCATCTTGGGTATCTCAGGTGGTGCTTTTTGTGTTACTGCTCCCATGTACACGGGCGAAATTGCCCATAAGGATATACGAGGTACATTGGGTAGTTTCTTCCAATTGATGATCACGGCTGGTATTCTATTTGTTTATGCCATTGGAGCTGGACTCAATGTCTTTTGGATGAGTATTGTTTGTGGCATCTTACCATTGGTTTTTGGTGCCATATTTGTTTTCATGCCTGAATCTCCAACCTATTTGGTAAGTGCTGGTATTATATGAAATATTGTCCATATGATTCTAAGGATTTTCTCCGTTTTTCTCTAGGTTTCTAAAAATAAGAATGATAGTGCTGTTAAATCCATCCAATGGTTACGTGGTGAAGAATACGATTATAAAATGGAAATTGAGGAACTTAAGGAAACTGAACGTAAAATCAAAGAAAACCCTGTTTCCATTGGTAGCGCCCTAATGCGTCCAGTTACAATTAAGGCTTTGTGCATTAGTTTGGGTCTTATGTTCTTCCAGCAATTGTGCGGTATTAATGCTGTTATCTTCTATTCCACCGATATATTCCGGGTAAGTTTTTGTTGAAGATTTGTTTATTAAAGAAATTTGCCATTAAAATTGAGCCAACAAAAGAAGTTCATAAATAAAATGAAATTTTTCGCTATTGTTATGATTTCATACCATAAAGATTAAAGAAAAGTTTTCATTATTTCTATAAAAATTATCTTTTTAATTCTCCTTTTTCTTTTTTTTCCACAGGATGCTGAAACCGGAATTGATGCCAATCTCTCAACCATTCTAGTTGGTGTTATGCAAGTGATAGCTACTTTTGTCTCAGTCCTCGTGGTTGATAAATTGGGTCGTCGTCTTTTACTCTTGGCCTCTGCTTCGGTCATGGCCCTTTCAACCGTTGCCATGGGTGTATACTTCTATATGAAAGAGAAAGATGCCAGCTCTGTGGAAAGTCTTGGTTGGTTACCAGTTTGCAGTTTGTGTGTCTTCATTATTATGTTCTCGATTGGTTTTGGCCCAGTACCATGGTTGATGATGGGCGAATTGTTTGCTTCCGATATTAAAGGTGTGGCTGGATCCATTGCCGGAACATCAAATTGGGTTTTGGCCTTCATTGTTACCAAAACTTTTGTCAATCTCAAAGAAGCCTTGGGTAGTGGAGAAACATTTTGGCTATTTGCTGGTATTACCGTAATTGGAGCTATCTTTGTGTTTGTCTTTGTCCCAGAGACCAAGGGCAAGAGTCTAAATGAAATTCAAGATGAATTGGCTGGAAAAAGATCCAATCAAACAACGGGAAATGCCCTTTAAATTGGATCAATTTATATCATGTGAGAAGAAGTTCAGTGGCAAAGAAACACCGGAATGGGATCCTTTACTATACATCATCGTGAGATAGAAGGCAATTAAATGGTAAAAATATGTTAAGGTTTATTACGCACTAAAAATATATACATACAAAAAAGACAATTTATAGTCTGAAATGAAATTTTAGAACAAAATACAAAAACACAATGACAATCGTTGCCATGGTATATAGCTAACGATTGTTAAATGCCCTTAAAAATATATAAATGGCCAATAGTTGAAAGTTAGTTTGGTCTAAAATATGATTTCGGAGTAGCGAAATTTTTCTCTCTCCGAAATGAGATTTTTTGATATGGAAAATATCATAGCTTTTATTGTTAAAGGAATTTCGTTAGAGACAAAAAAAATCGAATTTATTATAACCCTAGCATAAATTCTTTAATACCTCATTCACATTACACTCTAAAATCCACTTTAACTAGATTTCAACTGTCATTTGCTTTATAAAAACTGGATTTCAAATCTCCTAATGTGAATAGGGTATAAAAATGAAATTTCTTAAAAAAAAATAATTTCAGATATAAGAAATACCTTTGAAATGATATTTCTGTAAGAAAATACCAATCTCTGCCCGATTGGAAAAATATTTGCTTTTAGGGTGAAAATAAATTCATATTTACCTATAACCATAGCAACAATCATTGTTCAGTTTAAGGATTTTACTTTAATAGCCAAAGTGAATTTTTTTAAACAAAATTCCGATGTATTTTGTTGTAATAATTTGCAAACAAAAACCAGAGTTGTTCTAAAATGTATAAATTTAACTCTATCTGCCACTAAGACCCACCCTAATGTTATAAACTCTTGTTATGATTTTACATTTTTTTTTATAGATATGGTGAAATACGCCTACAGTAACATTTTTCAAATGTCCAAATCCAATATTGCTTTTCTCTTAATTGTCCAAGAGAAAAATTACAAAAATCTCTGTGTAAAAGAACTATATTTGTTATCAAATAAGTTAATGAAACAAAAAATAGATAATTTATTTTATGAATTGTTTTCATAAACAATTTCGCATATAGTGAATTCATATATTAGAGGTTTTAGGTTGTCAAATCAAAGCCCTGGCTCTCTCATTAACACTTTGTCTCTCTCTCTCTCTCGAATGCATAGTTTCATGAAATATCATTTTCAAACAAGTACACACAGACAGTCAGCCTCATTGATACCCCAGTTACATATTCGATACATGGATCTCTTAGTATATATGAATATACTAAACAAAATAATTTCAATATTTAATTATTTAAGAAATTCTATTAATTAAATTCCCTTAATTAAAGAGGTTTAATAATTATCACCACTGAAACAAGAAATTACAGTTATATTGAGGTATTTTGTAAAGAATCACTGAGAGACAATCTATAGGGGCAATAAGAGTATACGAGAGCGAGAGAAATGTTATTGGATATGTTATACTGATAACAGTAACAATGCATTTATATAGAAAAGAATACAATTGTATTATAAATAATATGTATGCATATTGAAAAACAATATTGGAATTAATAACTAAAATATGAAAACATGCCTACTCTTTTGTAAATCACTGTATTCCGTTGTCTATCCATCTGTAAACGCTTCATTGTCATATATATAAGGCATATAAAATATTCTAAAAAATATAATAATGTATGTTTTATATTATAATGTTAAGTGTATGAATGTTGTTTTATATATATATATCTTTGTATGATGTATTTTTAATTAAAAATCATTTTAAAATATTTTTGTAATTTTATCTCGGTCTGCAATTATATTATAGGTGTGCTTTAAAATTGTTTCTTTATCCATACATCAAAGTGATTTATTTATTCTAAAAATTCAAAATCCAATAGAAAAAGACTGAAATAATCATTATTACTTTTGCTGAAATGTTGTTTAGTGTCAATAAATTTCTCTTATTTTTTCATATAATATGAAACCTAATTTAATTGAAAAAAAAAAATTTCTTTGTTGTAAATCAAATGAAAATAAATTTAATTTAAATTATATAAAATATAAATTAATAGACAAAAGAAAATTGAAGTAAATTGAAATATATTTAAATTAAATTGAAATAAAACAAAATATATTAAATTAATTAAAATAAAATAAAATAAAATTTAATTACATTATATAAAACATAATTTATTTTAAAAAATTATTTCAAATTAAATTAAATTAAAGTAAAATAAAATATACTAAATTAAATACATTTGAATAAAAATAAATTACTTTACATTAAACTTAATTGAGTTCAAATTAAATAAAATTTTACTTTAAATTAAAATAAATTTAATTTAAATTATATAAAATAAAAATTAATAGAATTGCATGGAAATATATTAAAATTAAATTGAAGTAAAACAAAAAAAAATAATTTTTTTTTAAATATTCAAAATTTAAAAAAAAAAATTAATATTAATTTTTTGTTTTACTTCAATTTAATTTTAATATATTTCCATGCAATTCTATTAATTTTTATGTTATATAATTTCAATTAAATTTATTCTAATTTAAAGTAAAATTTTATTTAATTTGAACTCTTTTTCTTTAACCCTGGATTGTCATCCTTATTTTTTGTACACTAACGTCACCCTTCGTCATTTTGACTACGGCTTATTTCAAGATACTATAATTTGCACTGTGAGCAAAAATGTGAACCAAAATTGAATTTATTTTCTTATTCATTTTGTTCTTAATTAGTATACAACAAAAATTCATAAAATATAACTTAAATTTATCATTTCCCAATCGACTAAAATGCATTTTAGATCGAAAATGAAATTACGCGTCGTCATTTTGACGAAGGATGACTGCCCAGGGTTAAATGTATTAAGTTTAATGTACAGTAATTTATTTTTATTCAAATGTATTTAATTTAGTATATTTTATTTTATTTTACTTTAATTTAATTTAATTTAATTTTTTTTTAATTAATGGAAATTAAATAAAATTGAATAAAATAAAATTACTTTACATAAAACTTAATTTATTTAAAAAATTATTTCCATTTAAATTCAATTGTGCTTTAAATTAAAATAAATTAATAGAACTACATGCAAATAGGCAAATATTACAGTTAATTTAAATTAAATTAAAGTAAAATAAATTGAAATTAAATAAAATTGAATAAAATTAATTGCTTTACATTAAACTTAATTTATTAAAAAAATATATATTATTAAAAATTAAATATTAATTTATTTAAAAAAATATTTCAAATTAAATAAAATGTTTCTTTAAATTAAAAAAAAATAATAATTTAAATTAATAGAATTGCATGCAAATAGGCTAATTATTAAATTCAATTGCAGTAAAATAAAAAATTATAAAATTAATTGAAATTAAATAAAATTGAATAACATTAAATTACCTTACATTAAACTTCCCGAGTAAAAATTGAGAGATCTAATTTGATACAATTAGATATGAGTTGATCCGAAAATTGGTAAGATCTAAACATATCTAATTACTATGGGAGATCTGATCCGATCTCAACATTGGCCTAGATCTAATATTTTTGATATAATTATATCTATCCCTATATATAATTGGATCTGATGTTAGATCTGGTCATATATGGAATTATATACATTTATATCTAATTCTATCTCATCATATATGGGTATATCTGCTTATATCTAAAGCGGCTAATTTTGAGATCTAATCATATCTGATTAGATCCCCCAATTTTTACACGGGTTTATTTATTTAAAAAAAAATATATATTTCAAATTAAGTAAAATTATACTTTCAATTAAAATAAATTTAGTTTAAATTATATAAAATAAAAATTAATAGAATTGCATGCAAAAATATATTAAAATTAAATTAAAGTAAAATAAAATATATTAAATTAATTGAAATTAAATAAACTTGAATAACATTAAATTACTTGACATAAAATTAATTTATTTAAAAAAACAATATTTCAAATTAAATTGAATTTAAAGTAAAATAAATCAGTTTAATTTAAATTATATGAAATGTAAATTAATAGAATACCATGCAAATATTCTAAAATTAAATTAAATTAAAATAAAATATATGAAATTAAATAAAATTGAATAAATTTAAATAACATTATATTAAATTTAATTTATTTAACAAATTATTTTAAATTAAATTAAATTTTTATTTAATCTTAATAAACAATAAATTAAAGAAGAAAAAAAATAATAATAAATACATTTAATTTACGATAAGTCAAATTTAATTCTTTTTAAATTCGAATAAAATAAGGGAAATTTATTAAACTCTAACCAAATATACCAATACAGTTTAATTATTTCTAATTCAAAGCAGTTATTTTTATTAATTCAGTAAAGATATAATTGTCACCCATTTTCGCAGAAAAAAAAAACTAAAATTCTATAAAGCACACCTATAAAAAATTAAAAGACTTTTATTTTTTTAATGTGTTATTAAATACATTGTTTACATATTTTTTTTTCATAAATCAATATCAATATTTATAATCTTTGTTAAACAAAATAAATCTGTTTTAATTTTAATTAAAATTTAGAAAGCACAAGTTTTGTTTTTCAAAATTTAAATTTGAAAAAAAGCAATATGTATTTCTTGTGTTATTTAATAAAAAAAAGCATTTACAAGAAAACTGTTATTTCCATATTAAGAAAACTGTTGTTGTATAAACATACTATGTTTCTAATTAAAAACATAATATATTTTTGATTAAAAAAACAAACAAATTATTGTTCTTGAATTTATTTTCTTTGGTAGTCCAAAATACACAATTATTACGAAAATTTATATTTTTAAATAGTTTGTTTTTTTTAGATTTTAGTTTTTAAGTTTAAGCAGTCCCATAAACAAACAAAACTTTGTTCTGCATTTTGTTTACCAGCAAATAATACTTTTTTGATTTTTTTTATATTTATTTTTTTTAATATATCTATGTTTATTATATATATATAAATATTCACACATCACTTTGCAAATATATGTATATTATAAAGAATAACTTTTAAATTTATTACATTAAATTTTTTTAAATAAATTTTATATTTTATACATCACTCATATAAATAAAAAAAATTTTGAGTTTTATTTGTAAAGATTTTATTTTTTTTTTGTGAGTCTACATACAAACAAAAAATTTCTGATTCAATCACGAAATTAATTGATCTAATTAATTTTTTAATTGAAATGTCTTCATTCACAGAAATGATAGCATCAATTAAAAAATTAATGGATCCAATTAAAAAATTAATTGAATTTTTGTATCAATTAAAAAAATATATTGAATCAATTACATTTTTAATTGAATATCGTTTAAAACTCAATTAGTACTTTATTTGGAAAATGATTAGTCAAATTTTTTTCTGTGTATAGAAACGGTGATATATGGCTACACAGAACAAAATATTTCAAAAATTTTTCCAATTAAAATTTTAATTGAATTTATAAAAAATATTCAATTAAAATTTTAATTGGTTCAACAATTTGTTCAATTGAATCAATTATTTTTCTTTAATTGGAACAATTAATTTTTTAATTGATTTTGCTGATTTCTGTTATTGAAGATATTTCAATTAAAAATTAATTGAATATTTTTTTCTGTGTAAAAGTGAATATAATATTTTTTTCTGTGTAAAAGTGAAGCAAGTGTTAATTCACATACTTATTTTGAAAGCTTTGTAAAGGAAACTAGTAAGAGCGAAGATAATATCGACAAAAATTAAGCTCATAGTACACCCAAAGAAAAAATGCTGTGCGACGGAACGATACTTAAGACAAACGAAATTTCCTTTCCTTATAAAATACTTTCTTTAAAAGCAAATAAACCCATAAATTATGATTTATTTGCAATTAAAGCAAATACTTTGTAACAAAAGAGAATTTTGTTTGTGTCACATTTTTGTTTTTGTTATTTTTTATAAAAAACTTTTTTTTTTTGTGTATAAAAATACACTCATTGTATTTACTCAAACAATACCATACATATTAAAAATGTTCTCACTACAAAAGCATATTTAAATTAAAAAAAAAAACATCTATTGAAACTATTCTCTTTGAATAGTTACCACAAGGTAATCGATAATAATTGTTCATATACATAATGTTAATTTAAGAAATATGGAAATGTTATGAATTTTGAATTTTTAGAACAGTAGGTAATTCTGTACTCTTATCGATAACAGAATTATGTTATGAATTGGAGCTGTAAATAAATGTTGATAATGTAGCCAGTAACAGTATATCAAAATTGATCATCATTTTTATTTAGTTACTGTATGGTAAGTTATCTAAACAGAGAGGCAGAGAGAGAGAGAGAGAGAAAGAACTCATATATTCTCCTGTAGCAACAAACACAAGTGACCTTGTGTCTTATATAGGAAACAATGCACATCAAAATCACAACCAGTGCTGCCGCTAGTGATAAATTGGGTGAAGTAGATTTTGGAAAAAAGTGGAGTAGATTGAAGAAAATTGAAGTAGCATACATTTTTGAAAACAAAACAATAGAATTCATTTTATTATTCCCTTCACCATAGGATGGGGGTATATTAACTTTTTCATTCCGTTTGTAACACATCGAAATATTGCTCTAAGACCCCATAAAGTATATATATTCTGGGTCGTGGTGAAATTCTGAGTCGATTTGAGCATGTCCATCCGTCCGTCCGTCTGCTGAAATCACGATAACTTCCGAACGAAAGAAGCTATCGACTTGAAACTTGGCACAAGTAGTTGTTATTGATGTAGGTCGGATGGAATTGCAAATGGGCCATATAGGTCCACTTTTACGTATAGCCCCCATATAAACGGACCCCCAAATTTGGCTTGCGGGGACTCTAAGAGAAGCAAATTTAATCCGATCCAGCTGAATTAGCATATGATCTCTAACAACCATGCAAAAATTGGTCCACATAGGTCCATAATTATATATAGCCCCCATATAAACTGATCCCCCGATGTGACTTGCGGATCCTCTAAGAGAACCAAATTTCATCCGATCCGGCTGAAATTTGGTACATGGTGTACATCGGTTGATAATTCAATGATTAAAACCGCTATGTTCATCGTAATTAAAGGAATAGGAAAAACAATTAGGTAATATGGGGAAAATTTTACAAATTTGAAGCAGAACAAAAAGTGAAGCAGATTTTTGGAAGAAGGAGTGACGAAGTAAATTTTGTGAAAATGAAGCAAAATACTTCGATTGAAGTAGTAGCGGCAGCACTGATCACAACTCTTTCAACATAAATATAAGAGAGAGAGAGGGAAGGATAGATGTACAGAATTATGTTAGCTCTGAGAATCGCTTCAGCATACCGCAGATCCCAATAAACTCCCAGGCGATTGAACGGCAAAAGGGTTTCGAGGCCAAACACGTGACAGGCATACAATTATGTAACCGACATACAATTATGGTGACGTATTAAATAGCACAGATGCTCTCTGATCACGGTTACTGCATCGTATCGGGAAATATAGGTAAGAAAACTGTATTAACGAAGAGGTCACGGAAGATGTCGAGATATTACAAACCAAATGGAGGCAATAGCGGACATATATTTTTCCCCTGTGTAATAACAATTTGTTTATAACAAATTACGCTACAACTTGTGCGCCAGTCTATGGTGTCCTTAAATGGACTGAGATAAAATTACATGCACAGGCTATGAAGCAGATTCTGCTTCAAAGCGAAACTCAACTATAATGTTTATAAAAATTTAATTTAGTAAAAAAGTGAATCTGTAAATACGATTGTTTTTTTGTGCTATGTAAAAGTTATCTGAATATTTCCTTAAATAACACTAGTTTACACTGCAAATTTACATTTGATGAGAGGCGACTTTTCTTATGTATTTTGATCTGCTGAATTCAAAAAAAAAAATGTTAAAAAACCGAACGTTTTTTCAATGGTTTGAACTCTTCCGGAGGAAAAGGTTCACTGTACAACATGATTTTTTTTTTTGTTGAAAATTCACCCTTTTTGCATCGATATTTTTTGAACCACTTAACTTATCACAGATCCAATTATACGTGATTAGTCGTCATTGCAAAACCTTTCATTTAAGTATAATTGGGCATTTCTACCCCGATATATAATTTGTTTAGTGAAAAAAGAGCAAAAAACTAAAAATAACGGGATATCTCAAAAACTGTTCCATAAAATTTTTTTAACCATTTTTTTTCGAATTCTCATCAAATGTACATGAAAATTTTTTTTTGTAAACTAGTGTAATTAATAGTTATTTTTCTATTTTTTTTCTTTTGTTGAGAAAATTGTAGATAACTCTTATCTAGAATTAAGAGTTAACTTAAGGGTCTCTGTTAACATTTACTAAATAATCACAATTGAACAAACTTTTCCATTCAGTTTAAATTCTTGTTCAATCAAGTAAACAATATCAACGCGCAAAATAAAAATAACTTTGCAAGAAAGAAACCAAAACAGAAAAATCATAATGCTATCAACTTTATTTAAAAAACATAATAGGAAAATTATATTTAAAGGATTTTGGGCTTTTAGACAATCTTTAACATGCAGCACATTTAAGGTGAGAATTTGAATGACTTCACTTGTGAAATTCACTTATGATATGAAAAGTTTATTTCTATAGAAAATTTTGTCAAAATTCTATTTCTATAGAAAAATTTTTTAAAATTTTATTTCTATATAAAAATTAGTTAAAATTTTATTTCTATAGAAAATTTTATCAAAATTTTATTTCTATAGATTTTTTTTTCTGCCTTAGCAGACTTTTTTTTGTTAAAATTTTATTTCTATAGAAAATTTTGTCAAAATTTTATTTCTATAGATTTTTTTTTCTGCCTTAGCAGACTTTTTATGCTCTCCACCATAGGATGGGGGGTATTTAACTTTGTCATTCCTTTTGTAACACATCGAAATATTGCTCTTAGACCCCATAAAGTATATAAAAGGTGGTTAAATTTTCAAGGGCCGATGTTGATTTTGAATAAAACACAAACTATTTAGGAAATTATTGTAATTTTATTTTATTATGATATATTGGTATTACTCAATTATGTATGGAACAAAATATCGGCCAAATGGGCGCCGCGACCTCGGTGGCACACCTTCATCCGATGGTCCAAATTTTCGATGACGCTGAGGCATAATGGAGGTTCTATGCCGTTAATGTGCCGAATTATCTCATCCTTTAGCTCTTGAATTGTTGCTGGCTTATCGACGTACACCTTTTCTTTCCAATAACCCCAAAGAAAAAAAGTCCAACGGTGTCAAATCACATGATCTTGGCGGCCAATTGACATCGCCATTGCATGAGATAACACGGCCATTGAATTTGTGGCGCAAAAGAGCCATTGTTTCGTCCTGCTGAAACCACATATCGTCCACATTCATATCTTCCAATTCGGGCCATAAAAAGTTCGTTATCATCTCACGATAGCGAACACCATTCACAGTAACTGCCTGACCGGCCTTATTTTGGAAAAAATACGGCCCGATTATGCCGCCAGCCCAATAATCGCACCAAACAGTCACTCTTTGTGGGTGCATTGGTTTTTCGACAATCACTCTTGGATTCTCATTCGCCCAAATGCGGCAAATCTGTTTATTGACGAATCCACTGAGGTGAAAATGTGCCTCACCACTGAAGATGACTTTCTTCGAAAATTGATCATCTACTGTTGCCATTTCTTGGAACCATTGGAACGTTGTTGGTTCAAATTGCGTAAGTCTGAAATAGAGAAATGTCAAATAAAATTCGGAAAAAACTTGACGTTTAGGTGTGGTTCACATTCAACATCGGCCCTTACAATTTAACCACCCTTTATGTCGTGGTGAAATTCTGAGTCGATCTAAGCATGTCCGTCCGTTTGTTGAAATCACGCTAACTTCCGGACGAAACAAGCTATTGACTTGAAACTTGGCACAATTAGTTGTTATTGATGTAGGTCGGATGGTATTGCAAATGGACCATATCGGTCCACCTTTACGTATAGCCCCCATATAACCCCCCCCCAGATTTGGCTTGGTGAGCCTCTAAGAGAAGCATATTTCATCCTATCTGACTGAAATTTGGTACATGGTGTCAGTATAGGGCCTCTAACAACCATGCGAAAATTAATCCATATCGGTCCATAATTATATATAGCCCCAATATAAACCGATCAGCAGATTTGGCATGCGGAGCCTCTAAGAGAAGCATATTTCATCCGATCTGACTGAAATTTGGTACATGGTGTTAGTATATGCTATCTAACAACCATGCAGAAATTGGTCCACATCGGTCCATAATTATATATAGTCCCCATATAAACCAATCCCCAGATTTGGCTTGCGGAGCCTCTAAGAGAAGCAAATTTCATCCGATCCGGCTGAAATTTGGTAAATGGTTTTAGTATATGGCCTCAAACACCCATGCAAAAATTGGTCGAAATCGGTCCATAATTATATATAGCCCCCATATAAACTGATCCCCAGATTTGACCTCCGGAGCCCCTTGGAAGAGCAAAATTCATCCGATCGGGTTGAAATTTGGCACGTGGTGTTAGTATATGGTCTTTAACAACCATGCAAAAATTGGTCCATATCTGTCCTTAATCATATATAGCCCCCATATAAACCGAACCCCTGACTTGGTTTTGGAGCCTCTTGGAGCAGCAAATTTCATCCAATATGTAGCCATCAGATTAATCGATGGCCAATCACACAAATATTGGTCCATATCGGTTCATAATTGTATATAGCCCCCATATAAAGCGAACCCCATATTTCAATTCTGGCTCTCTAATTAGTGCGCAAAAGTCCATATCGGCTCGTAATTATTTGTAGACTTACTTATACATATATACCTTTTGTGGCCAATATTAACACGTAACGACTAACTTACAATTTAGAAGACGATGTTAAGAAGTTTTAAGATACCTTGCCATCGGTAAGTATTACCACAACCCAAGTAATTCGATTGTGGATGACAGTCTTTCGTAGAAGTTTCTACGCAATCCATGGTGGAGGGTACAAAAGATTCGGCCTGGCTGAACTTACGGCCGTATATAACAGGTTGGCTTATAAGTCCCTGGTTTGACACATAGATGGCGTCGCTAGTATTAAATGCATATTATTTTTATATAGTATCAACCTTCAAATGATTCGTGTCAAAATTTGACGTCTGTAAGTCAATTAGTTTGTGAGATAGAGCGTCTTTTGTGAAGCAACTTTTGTTATTGTGAAAAAATGGGAATAAAAGAATTTCGTGTTTTGATAAAATACCGTTTTATGAAGGGGGAAAATACGGTTGAAACAAAAACTTGGCTTGATTATGAGTTTCCGGACTCTGCCCCAGGGAAATCAACAATAATTGATTGGTATGCAAAATGCAAGCGTGGTGAAATGAGCACGGAGGACGGTGAACGCAGTCGTTATAATCGTTGTATCGCTCTTGAAGGGAACTATGTTGAATAATAAAAACGAATTTTCACAAAAAAAAATATGTTTTTCTTTGTTAGACCGGGGACTTATCAGCCAACCTGTTACTTGTTTTTAAGAGTATTTGTATATTATATTGCCAAAAACAGTCATCTATTCCAGAATCTTCGGAAAATTCCTATGTAGGCAAATTAAAACAAGAATGGCATCTTGCAAAACCCTTCACAAATGTACCAGGCCCATCAAAATTCCAAATGTTACGAGGTTTCTTAAAGGGTGGAGATTTTCATGGAAAATCTTTTGAAAATGTAATGCGATTATGTCGTCAACGCTATGGGGACCTTTATCTCTTACCAGGAATGTTCGGTCAAAATACGAATTTAATTTCATTCAATTTGGATGATCACATGAAAGTTTTTCGCACCGAGGGTCAATATCCAATACGACCGGGAAATGAGTTAATGTTTGAATATCGTCTAAGCAGAAATGATGATCTCTATGATGAGAATAATTTGGGAGTGGCAGGAAAGTAAGTATATTTTTCAAAATAAAAAAAATCGTTACATCAAGGATGTAATATCTTCGAAGTAAATAAATTGTTCTTTATATATTCCTTATTTTTTTTTTTAATATTTTCAGTGGTCCACAATGGAGCAGATTTCGTCATGCTGTAAATCCTGTACTAATGCAACCCAAAAATGCTCGCCTCTACATAGAGCCCACAGAGAAAGCTAGTAATGAGTTTATAAACAGGTATTTTGCAGATATTCTCTACACTGGAACGATATTTACCTATGAAAGTTCATGCAACCTAAATTCTAGGATACGCAATTTACAGGATTTGTTAACACATTTCTTTAAAATAAAGAAAATTTTTAGTAGAGAGAATAATTATAGAAAGTTCATAATAGTAAAATTTCGTAAAAAAAACTTGCTCTCTGCGATTGCATAAACCAGTGCTATCAGAACTGTGTTAAAAATTTTTCTAAATGACTTGTGTTTTCTTTAAGATCATCACAGTACTAAAAAAACTAACCTACTATCGCTCATACCGTTATCTTTTGTTTACATTACAATATCAAATACCCTTTGCTGCTGTTGTCAGTGTTGCCAGTATTTTTCAGGCTCTTGTCCCCAAATTATGATGTTTTCGTCCCCAAAAGTCCCCAACTTAAACTTAAATTCCTCACAGAAATCCCCAATACATTTTTGACAAGTTAAAAAAAAAAAACAAAACAAATAAAGCAAAAGGCTTTGTTGGAAAAAATCAGTAATACTTTAAAAATTAAAATTTTGTCAAATCCAGCAAGCTGCAATAAGATCAAGATTTCGGACCACAACACCAAGAGACTGATTATCGTCTTCCAAAAGCTGGAGATATGAAAATGGGAGTTCGGTCACCTTGTATTTATGAACGAAAATTTACTTCTAAATATTCAAGTGAGAAAAATGGGTGGTAACACGTTGCCAAAGTTGGTAGAATTCTACCAGAAATGGCCGATTTTTTATTGTTTGGTAGATTGGTAGAATTTTTGATGTTTTGGTAGATTTTGCAAAGAGGTATTTCATAAATTTTCTATAGAAATGAACTTCTGACAAAATTTTTCTATATAGAAATAAAATTTTAAGAACATTTTCTACATAGAAATAACATTTTGACAAAATTTTCTATGGAAATAAAATTTTGATAAAATTTTCTATAGAAATAAAATTTTAAGAAAATTTTCTATAGAAATAGCAAATTTTTGGCAAAATAAATTTTTTAGAAATTTTCTATAGAAATAACATTTTGAGAAAATGTTCTATAAAAATAAAATGTTTACAAAATTTTCTATAGAAATAACATTTTGACAAAATTTCCTATAGAAATAAATTTTTGAGAAAATTTCCCACAGAAAAAAATTTTCTATAGAAATAAAATTTTGACAAAATTTTCTATAGAAATAAAATTTTGACAAAATTTTCTAAAGAAATAAAATTTTGACAACGTTTTCTATAGAAATAAATTTTTGAGAAAATTTCCTATAGAAATACAATTTTGATAAAATTTTCTATAGAAATAAAATTTTGAAAAAATTTTCTATAGAAATAAAATTTTAACAAAATTTTTTATAGAAATACAATTTTGAAAAAATTTTCTATAGAAAAAAAAAATTTTTAAGAAAATTTTCTATAGAAATAAAATCATAACAAAATTTTCTATAGAAATAACATTTTAAAAAAATTTTCTATACAAAATAAAATTAAAAAAAAAAAAATCAAGAAATTCAATATAAAACATATCATTCGAATAAAACAATAACCACAAAAATTCGGTAGATTTTTGGTAAAATTTTCCTCAATTTTTCGTGGATTATTTTTGGCACGAGTGGCAACCGTGATACTAATACTGTAGATGTAAAGACAATTTAGTCAAAATTTTATTTCTAATTTAAATTTTGCCAAATTTAATTTCTATCGAAAATTTTGTCAAAATTTTATTTCTACCCGTGTAAAAATTGGGGGATCTGATTTGATATGGTTAGATCTGAGCCAAGATATGGTCAGATCTGAGCAGATCCGAAAAATGGTTATATCTGGTCAGATCTAAATACTATGAAATTGGATCTGATCAGATCTCAAAAATGAGACACATCTAATCAGATCTAATTTTATATAATTGTATATTATTTGATACAATTGTATCTTTCGAGATCTTTCAACACATAAAAGCCCATAATTTGTATATAAAATCAATAGTTTTATTTAATAATACAGACAAAAAGTATGTGCATAATAAATATGTTTAATTTAAATTGATCCATCAAAGCTATTTAAGAGTATTGACAGTTGAGTTAGAGTGTTGTCCAAGGGTTTTTTCGTTTGTTTCTTCTGCTTTGGACATAGACACGCGACTAAAGTATTACAGCGTTAAGGCAATCTGCAATGAAATTAAGTAAAAAACAATTATTAAACAAATATAGGAATAAACAAATATGGGAATATATTGAACTATGTAAGCAAGTATTAGTATTGTTTTAGATCATTCTTCTTTAAGTTGCAATAAAAATTGCCATATAATTTTATGTTGCTTTTAATACTCACATTTAAAGTGTATTCGGGATTAGGTTAGGTATAGCGATAGGCTGTTATTTTAGGCTCATACATACTATTCAGACCATCATGACATCACAGTGATCAACATCTCACTTATCACTGACTGCTGCTCGATTCAATAATTAGCTCAATAACATGGGACCTCCTTGCTATAATCGAGAACTATCGGCATTTCACGTTGCGCTGAAACAACTTAGAGAATCTTTGAAGCAGAAATGTCACCAACATTACTGCGAGGAGATAACCCACCGCCGAAATAATTTTTGGTGTTGGTCGGAACTGGGATTGAACCCGTGACATTTTGAATGCAAGGCGGGCATGTTAACCAGTACACCACTGAGGTTTCCTTTTTTTCCAAATCTAGAAAATAGTAAAACAATATGAAAATGACTACTAAGGAAATAACAAATACAATCTACTTACCTACATAATCTCCGCAATAAAGGAAACGATATACACTTTATCAAAGGAACAAATTTAAAACAATTATATTAAATTTCTTAATTTTCTCAGCTAGTCTGGCGTTAAATTTGTTTAGAAGTGATGCCCCTGACGGCGTTGACATTTGACATAATGACATTGAGGTGTAGACGTGTATTTCAAAAATCTTTTTAACTTGTTCATGATTTTTTTTATTATATTTTGGACCGTATTTAACCCCATATATAGTCAGATATGATGTTATATCTACCATATCTTATTAGATATAGTGCTATATATGGTCCTATCCAAGCATATATTATTAGATATGCCAGATATAATTAGATATTATAATATATATGATGAGATCTGCAATTATATCTAACCAGATCTAGCACCATATATAGCATATCTGTGCATATCTAATTATGTCTGAACCAATATCTGAACAGATCCAATTAGATCCAATTTGATATTATTAGATAGGATTGGATCCTCCAATTTTTACACGGGTATAGAAAATTTTATCGAAATTTTATTTCTATAGAAAATTTTGCCAAATTTTATTTCTATCGAAAATTTTGTCAAAATTTTATTTCCATAGAAAATTTAGTCAAAATTTTATTTCTATAGAAAATTTTGGCAAATTTAATTTCTATAGAAAATTTTATCAAAATTTTATTTCTATAGAAAATTTTGCCAAATTTTATTTCTATGGAAAATTTTGTCAAAATTTTATTTCTATAGAAAATTTTGTCAAAATTTTATTTCTATAGAAACTTTTGTCAAAATTTTATTTCTATAGAAAATTTTGTCAAAATCTTATTTCTATATAAAATTTTGTCAAAATTTTATTTCTAGAAAATTTTGTCAACATTTTATTTCTATAGAAAATTTTGTCAAAATTTTATTTCTATAGAAAATTTGCGTGCCAAATTTGGTTGAAATCGGTTCAGATTGAGATATAGCTCCCATATATAGTTTTCGCCCGATTTACACTCAAATGACCACAGAAGCCAATTTTTTGCTCCGATTTAGTTGAAATTTTGCACAGGGAGTATAATTAGCATTGTAGCTATGCGTGCCAAATTTGGTTGAAATCGGTTCAGATTTAGATATAGCTCCCATATATAGCTTTCGCCCGATTTACACTCATATGACCACAGAGGCCAATTTTTAACTCCGATTTAGTTGAAATTTTGCACAGGGAGTAGAATTAGCATTGTAGCTATGCGTGCCAAATTTGGTTGACATCGGTTCAGATTTAGATTTAGCTCCCATATATATGTTTTTCTGATTTCGACCAACATTTTCCTTGTAAAATCGCCACTGCTTAGTCGAAAAGTTATAAAAATTACTCTAATTTTCCTAAACTTCTAATACATATATATCGAACGATAAATCATAAATAAACGTTTGCGAAGTTTCCTTAAAATTGCTTCAGATTTAAATGTTTCCCATATTTTTTTACTAAAATTGTGTTCCACCCTAGTGCATTAGCCAACTTAAATTTTGAGTCTATAGATTTTGTAGAAGTCTATCAAATTCTGTCCAAATCGAGTGATATTTAAATGTATGTATTTGGGACAAACCTTTATATATAGCCCCCAACACATTTGACGGATGTGATATGGTATCGAAAATTTAGATCTACAAAGTGGTACAGGGTATAATATAGTCGGCCCCGCCCGACTTTAGACTTTCCTTGCTTGTTCAGACTGAAGACAAATCCTAAAAATGTTTCCTTCAACATACAACAATAACTGCAATTGACTCGTATATATCCATATCTGTGCAGTCTCCCACTCTCTCTCTCTCTCTCTCACATTGCACACTCTCATATAACTGAAGACGTCCTTTGTTGCGTTTAAAAGTGTATTGATAAGAAAAAAATCTGCGTCTTATTATAAAGATAAATTTACTTAACATATCCCTTCTTGTGTTCCAGAATTCGAAAAATACGTAATCCTACCACTTTGGAAGTTCCCGATGATTTTCTGCATGAAATTAAATGTTTAGCCTTTGATTCTGTGGCTGCCATAGCTTTAGATAAAGACTTGGGTCTTGTCCGCCATGAGGATGCCTTGCCGGAAGCTCAAGAATTATTTCATTGTATGCAGAGTTTTACAAAGGCCTTTTATGATTTGGGTATAAAACCATCGATCTATAAATATGTGAGGACACCAACATATAAACGATTTGAATATTCCATGGATTTCATAACGAATATTTGTCGTAAATATGTGGACGAAACTTTGCAAGGCCTTGAGCAACATGACTACCGAGAACATGGTTACCACCGAGAACGTAGTGTTTTAGAGAAATTAATAAGAATTGATCGTAAAATTGCCATAATTATGGCTGTCGACTTGCTATTGTTTGGAGTTGAGCCCACATCATCGATTATGTCTGGATTATTACTTTGTGTGGCCACCAATCCAGAGAAACAGGAAATTTTACGCAAGGAAATTCTAAAGCAAATCGGAAAAAGAGACCATTTTACCATTGAGAATATGAATAATTTACCTTATCTTCGAGCCTGCATCAAGGAGGCAATTCGTATTTATCCTTTGGTATTTGGTAATAATAGAACTACGGCAATGGATTTATGTTTGAGTGGCTATCAAATACCCAAAGGCACTAATGTCTTTCTGGTCTCAAATTTGCTATTGCAAGAGGAAAAATATTTTCCAAAACCTAAAGAATTTTTACCGGAACGTTGGTTACGTGACAATACGAATGAATTGAAAGCTACCTCTATTCCAAATATATATTTACCCTTTGGCTTTGGACCAAGGTCGTGTGTGGGAAAACGTATAGTCGAACTGCAATTGGAATTAACATTGGCGAATATTGTACGAAATTTTCAAATGGAATATAATTATTCCACGGAAAATGCATTTGAAAATTATTTTGTCAATACTTGCGTTCTGCCGTTAAAATTCAAATTTAAGGACTTAAATTAAGATACACGCAGAAAAAAAGTGAACCAACAATATTTAAAGTAAAATATTTTAATAATTGCAACAACTGATACCAATAAAATTAAAGAACATTTATTAAAAAAAAATAACTTTTTTCTGTTATTTAATAAAATTTCATATTTTGGAATTAAAAATTATTAAAATGTTTTTACCGTTATATAAAGTTCAACACAGATAGAATTTAAGAAAAGTTCACTTATTTGAGAAACTTATCAAGTCAATTTAAATAAACTTCACCCATTTTAGGAAAATATGAACTATTTTCATATTTAGTAAAATTATGTAATTTATTTGCATAAAATGTTTTTCCTCATTTATTGTTAATAAATAAAATAAGAATTTCTCACATTTGACAAAATTGAACTAAAATTAACTAATTTTCATAATGTAAAATAAAATTAAATCAGCTAAAAAATGTCGCTGTCTTTTTTTGAAGGTGCGTATCACGGTTGCCACGGTTGGTAGAATTCCACCAAAAATTTTATTTTCTTTTCTTTTGTTAGGTAGAATGGTTCTTGATGTTTTGGTAGACAATTCCTCTCCAACTAAGAGGTACTTCTATAGAGTTATATCTATAGAAAATTTTGTCAAAATTTTATTTCTATACAAAATTTTGTCAAAATTTTATTTCTATAGAAGAAAATTTTGTCAAAATTTTATTTCTATAGAAAATTTTGTCAAAATTTTATTTCTGTAGAAAATTTTGTCAAAATTTTATTTCTAAAGAAAACTTTTTCACATATTCATTCCTATAGAAAATTATGTCAATTTTTTATTTCTATAGACAATTTTGTCAAACTCTTATTTCTATAGAAAATTTTGTCAAAATTTTATTTCTATAGAAAATGTTGTCAAAATTTTATTTCTATAAAAGATTTTGTCAACTTTATTCCTATAGAAGATTTTGTCAAAATTTTATTTCTATAGAAAATTTTTATAAAGCAAATTCTTGCAAAATTTTATTTCTATAGAAAATTTTTGCAAAATTTTATTTCTATAGAAAATTTTTGCAAAATTTTATTTCTATAGAAAATGTTGTCAATTTTTTATTTCTATAAAATTTTTTGTCAACTTTATTTCTAAAGAAAATTTTGTCAACATTTTTTTTCTATAGAAAATGTTTTCAAAATTTTATTTCTAATGAAAACTTTTTCAAGATTTTATTTCTATGGAAAATTTTTGCAAAATTTTATTCCTATAGAAAATTTTGTCAAAATTTTATTTCTACACAAAATTTATTTCTATAGAAAATTTTTGCAAAATGTTATTCCTATAGAAAATTTTGTCAACATTTTATTTCTAAAGAAAATTTTATCAAAATTTTATTTCTATAAACAATTTGTCAAAATTTTATGTCTATAGAAAATGTTTGCAAAATTTTATTTCTATAGAAAAAATTCTCAAAATTTTATTCCTATAGAAAAATTTTCCAAGATTTTATTTCTATAGAAAATGTTGTCAATTTTTTATTTCTATACAAGATTTTGTCAACTTTATTTCTAAAGAAAATTTTGTCAAAATTTTATTTCTATAGAAAATGTTTGCAAAATTTTATTTCTAATGAAAACTTTTTCAAAATTTTATTTCTATGGAAAATTTTTGCAAAATTTATTTCTACACAAAATTTATTTCTATAGAAAATTTTGTCAACATTTTATTTCTAACGAAAATGTTGTCAAAATTTTATTTCTATAAAACATTTTGTCAAAATTTTATTTCTATAGATTTTTTTTGCAAAATTTTATTGCTATAGGAGATTTTGTCAAAATTTGATTTCTATAGAATTTTTTTTTTTCAAAATTTTATTTATATAATAAATTTTTGCTAAATTTTATTTCTATAGAAAAAATTTTTCAAAATTTTATTTCTATAGAAAATTTTTGCAAAATTTTATTTCTATAGAAAATGTTGTAAAAATTTTATTTCTATAGATAATTTTCTGAAAATTTTATTTCTATAGAAAATTTTTGCAAAATTTTATTTCTATAGAAAATTTTTGCAAAATGTTATTTCTATAGAAAATTTTTGCAAAATTTTATTTCTATAGATTTTGTCAAAATTTTATTTCTATAGAAAATTTTGTCAAAATTTTATTTCTATAGAAAATTTTGTCAAAATTTTATTTCTAAAGAAAACTTTTTCACATATTCATTCCTATAGAAAATTATGTCAATTTTTTATTTCTATAGACAATTTTGTCAAACTCTTATTTCTATAGAAAATTTTGTCTAAATTTTATTTCTATAGAAACTGTTGTCAAATTTTTATTTCTATAAAAGATTTTGTCAACATTTTATTTCTAAAGAAAATTTTGTCAACATTTTATTTCTATAGAAAATGTTGTCAAAATTTTATTTCTATAAAAGATTTTGTCAACATTTTATTTCTATAGAAAATTTTTGCAAAATTTTATTTCTATAGCCAATTTTTTCAAATTTTTATTTCTATAAAAGATTTTGTCAACTTTATTCCTATAGAAGATTTTGTCAAAATTTTATTTCTATAGAAAATTTTTTCAAAATTTTTTTATATAGCAAATTCTTGCAAAATTTTATTTCTATAGAAAAAATTCTCAAAATTTTATTTCTATAGAAAATGTTGTCAATTTTTTATTTCTATAAATGTTTTTGTGAACTTTATTTCTAAAGAAAATTTTGTCAAAATTTTATTTCTAAAGAAAACTTTTTCACATATTCATTCCTATAGAAAATTATGTCAATTTTTTATTTCTATAGACAATTTTGTCAAACTCTTATTTCTATAGAAAATTTTGTCTAAATTTTATTTCTATAGAAACTGTTGTCAAATTTTTATTTCTATAACAGATTTTGTCAACATTTTATTTCTAAAGAAAATTTTGTCAACATTTTATTTCTATAGAAAATGTTGTCAAAATTTTATTTCTATAAAAGATTTTGTCAACATTTTATTTCTATAGAAAATTTTTGCAAAATTTTATTTCTATAGCCAATTTTGTCAAATTTTTATTTCTATAAAAGATTTTGTCAACTTTATTCCTATAGAAGATTTTGTCAAAATTTTATTTCTATAGAAAATTTTTTCAAAATTTTTTTATACAGCAAATTCTTGCAAAATTTTATTTCTATAGAAAAAATTCTCAAAATTTTATTTCTATAGAAAATTTTTGCAAAATTTTATTTCTATAGAAAATGTTGTCAATTTTTTATTTCTATAAAATTTTTTGTCAACTTTATTTCTAAAGAAAATTTTGTCAACATTTTTTTTCTATAGAAAATGTTTTCAAAATTTTATTTCTAATGAAAACTTTTTCAAGATTTTATTTCTATGGAAAATTTTTGCAAAATTTTATTCCTATAGAAAATTTTGTCAAAATTTTATTTCTACACAAAATTTATTTCTATAGAAAATTTTTGCAAAATGTTATTCCTATAGAAAATTTTGTCAACATTTTATTTCTAAAGAAAATTTTATCAAAATTTTATTTCTATAAACATTTTGTCAAAATTTTATGTCTATAGAAAATGTTTGCAAAATTTTATTTCTATAGAAAAAATTCTCAAAATTTTATTCCTATAGAAAAATTTTCCAAGATTTTATTTCTATAGAAAATGTTGTCAATTTTTTATTTCTATACAAGATTTTGTCAACTTTATTTCTAAAGAAAATTTTGTCAAAATTTTATTTCTATAGAAAATGTTTGCAAAATTTTATTTCTAATGAAAACTTTTTCAAAATTTTATTTCTATGGAAAATTTTTGCAAAATTTATTTCTACACAAAATTTATTTCTATAGAAAATTTTGTCAACATTTTATTTCTAACGAAAATGTTGTCAAAATTTTATTTCTATAAAACATTTTGTCAAAATTTTATTTCTATAGAATTTTTTTGCAAAATTTTATTGCTATAGGAGATTTTGTCAAAATTTGATTTCTATAGAATTTTTTTTTTTCAAAATTTTATTTATATAATAAATTTTTGCTAAATTTTATTTCTACAGAAAAATTTTTCAAAATTTTATTTCTATAGAAAATTTTTGCAAAATTTTATTTCTATAGAAAATGTTGTAAAAATTTTATTTCTATAGATAATTTTCTGAAAATTTTATTTCTATAGAAAATTTTTGCAAAATTTTATTTCTATAGAAAATTTTTGCAAAATGTTATTTCTATAGAAAATTTTTGCAAAATTTTATTTCTATAGATTTTGTCAAAATTTTATTTCTATAGAAAATCGTTGCCAAAATTTTATTTTTATAGAAAATTTTGTCAAAATTTTATTTCTATAGAAAATGTTTGCAAAATTTTATTTCTAATGAAAACTTTTTCAAAATTTTATTTCTATGGAAAATTTTTGCAAAATTTATTTCTATGGAAAATTTTTGCAAAATTTATTTCTACACAAAATTTATTTCTATAGAAAATTTTGTCAACATTTTATTTCTAAAGAAAATGTTGTCAAAATTTTATTTCTATAAAACATTTTGTCAAAATTTTATTTCTATAGGATTTTTTGCAAAATTTTATTCCTATAGGAGATTTTGTCAAAATTTGATTTCTATAGATTTTTTTTTCAAAATTTTATTTACATAGTAAATTTTTGCTAAATTTTATTTCTATAGAAAAATTTCTCAAAATTTTATTTCTATAGAAAATTTTTGCAAAATTTTATTTCTATAGAAAATGTTGTAAAAATTTTATTTCTATAGATAATTTTCTGAAAATTTTATTTCTATAGAAAATTTTTGCAAAATTTTATTTCTATAGAAAATTGTTGCCAAAATTTTATTTCTATAGATTTTGTCAAAATTTTATTTCTATAGATTTTGTCAAAATTTTATTTCTATAGAAAATTGTTGCCAAAATGTTATTTCTATAGAAAATTTTGTCAAAATTTTATTTCTATAGAAAATTGTTGCCAAAATTTTATTTCATTTTGTCAAAATTGTACTTCTATAGACATTTTTTGTCAAAATGTTATTTCTTTAGATTTTTTTTTAAATTTTATTTTTATAGATTTTTTTTTAAATTTTATTTCTATAGAAATTTTGTCAAAATTTTATTTCTATGGAAAATTTTTGCAAAATTGTATTCCTATAGAAGATTTTTTCAAAATTTTATTTCTATAGAAAATTTTGTCAAAATTTTATTTCGGTTTAGAAAAGAGAAAGTTAATTGTAGGAGAACCTTAACTCCATTTTTGTATTTGATATCAAAAATTTTGATATAAATTGAAACTCTAGTTGCGAAATGCAAGATAATGAAACTGTACTTTAATAGTGTGAAATGTTTCGTTATTAAATAAGCAAGAATATAGTACACTAAGGAAAAGTTTCATTGAATCTATGAAATTGTTTTTTGCTCAATTTTAATGACAAATTTCGTTCATATTACAAAGCTTTTTCTATCTGTGTAAATGTACAGTCATTAAGGATTTTTTCTCAAATTTCATAGCGTTTGATATTTCATCTCCAACACGACTGAACTTTCCACCAAATATACATTTATAGAGCTTTTATTCAATACGTTTCAATGGGAATTCTAATTCATTTCTATACATTTCAACCCTACATAAAAAAAAAAAAAAAAAAAAAAAACATAAATAAAAAAACTCGATTACCAAAAATTAATTTAAGTCAACTGCATTCTTTCTAAACAATCAACTGATTAACTTTTTAATATTGTCCAAAAATCTCGGTACACATATCGATGGGGTTTTAGTTTAAATTGCACACTCATACATAACTCTAAAGCACTGTGCTTCTGTCGCTTCCTAACGAAGTTTTTAAATTGAGACGTTCAACAGAAACAATAGAAATTTTGAAATATGTGGAATCGTTTCATATGTCCAACTCATCGATTATATCAGCCAAAAATATATTCGTGTATCGAAAAAAAGTTTACAAACGTAGCGAGTTCTCAGGTAAATGATAACATACTTTTGGAAAATTCGGTGCGAACTTTTCGTCACTCGTCATTTAAAATTTTTCAAAAACTCAAGTCCATTTTCGTCTCTCGTCCTTTAAAATTTTTCAAAAACTCAAGTCCATTTTTCATTTTTTTCAAAAAGCCAAAAATAATCTACTAAAAATTTCGAGAAAATGTTTACCAACCAAAAAAATCTTAGTTTGTCAAAATTTTATTTCTATAGAAAATTTTGTCAAAATTTTATTTATATAAAAATTTTTTCAAAATTTTATTTTTATAGAACATTTTTTCAACATTTAATTTTTATAGAAAATTTTGTTAAAATTTTATTTCTATAGAAAATTTTTAAAAACTTTATTTCTATAGAAATTTTTTAAAAATTTTATTTTTTGTCAAAATGTTATTTCTATAGAAAATTTTGTCAGAATTTTATTTCTATAGAAAATTTTATTTCTATAGAAAATTTTGTCAAAATTTTATTTCTATAGAAAATTTTGTCAAAATTTTATTTCTATAGAAAATTTTGTTAAAATTTTATTTCTATAGAAAATTTTGTTAAAATTTTATTTCTATAGAAAATTTTGTCAAAATTTTATTTCTATAGAAAATTTTGTTAAAATTTTATTTCTATAGAAATTTTTGAAAAATTTTATTTTTTGTCAAAATGTTATTTCTATAGAAAATTTTGTCAGAATTTTATTTCTATAGAAAATTTTATTTCTATAGAAAATTTTGTCAAAATTTTATTTCTAAAGAAAATTTTGTGAAAATTCTATTTCTATAAAAAATGTTGTAAATTTTTTTTTATTTCTATAAAACATTTCTATAATAAAACTTTGGCTCGGAATCATTATAAAAATCCTTAGTGCAAAGACAAAATCTTTGGAATCGGGTAAATTTTCTTTTCAGTACAGCTAAGCCTATGAATATAAAACAGATTTTCTTAGCTACCCTTAAATGATCTAAATAAACATTAAATTAATTTAAATAAACATTAAATTATGCAAAATGCTATTTTTCATCTCTATCGAAATTTAAAAAAGCATCAACGAAAAATATCTGATCTACCACGTTTTCATAATAAATGGTTCTGATGTACTGGCATGACTGGTTTACGAGTTAAAAATAAAACTGAATGAACCTAAATCTAGCAAATATGATAATATATAAATACATTTGATATATACGTAATTAACTTTTAGAATTTATTATAATAGTCACGAGATTATTAAATATTTACGTAAATTCAATACATTTCCAGTTTTGACCAAAAAATCGAAAGTTCAAAATATAGAACAGGTAAATGCTTAGTACTAAGTTCGTTTCTGTAAAAAACGACTATAGAATAAAATTTTGACAAAATTTTCTATAGAAATAAAATATTGACAAAATTTTCTATAGAAATAAAATTTTGACAAAATTTTCTATAGAAATAAAATTTTGACAAAATTTTCTATAGAAATAAAATGTTGACAAAATTTTCTATAGAAATAAAATTTTTAAAAAATCTTATTGAGAAATAAAATTTTAACAAAATTTTCTATAGAAATAAAATTTTGAAAACATCTTCTTTAGAAATAAAATGTCGACAAAATTTTACGATAGAGTCGATAAAAAATGTTTATATTTTATTGACTTTTCATATTCACAAACAAACTCCTTTTAGACTTCCTTCTGTGAATCTGTGCAGCATTCGTATGTGAACGATTTACAGCAGAAATGGCAAGAGGCAAAACCTTTTGCCTCGGTTCCAGGTCCCTCAAAATATCAAATGTTTCGTGGTTTTATGAAAGGTGGTGATTTTCATGGCAAATCAATACAAAATCTCATGCAAGTTTGTCGTAAACGTTATGGCGATATTTATCTATTGCCTGGTATATTTGGTAAACCTACAAATTTGATTAGCTTCAATTTGGAAGACTATGAGAGAATCATACGTACCGAAGGTGTCTATCCAAATCGACCAAGTAATGATGTCATCTATGATTATCGTATGGGAAGAAAGGATGATCTCTACAGTGAAATAAATCTGGGACTAGCTGGAGAGTAAGTTTGGCAGTTGTCTTTTTACAATTATCACAGTTTGAAAGTCGTGTTTTTTTATTTTTAGTGGTTATACATGGGGTAAATTTCGACAAGCTGTGAATCCAGTTCTTTTGCATCCTAAAAATTCTGTACTCTATATTGATCCCATACAAAATGTGATAAATGATTTCATCGAAAGGTATGTTAAAAAAATAATCGATAATTTACTCCTCCAACAGGCAGCGGAAGTCAAATCAGGGGATCCGTTTATATGGGGACTATATATATACCTGATATGAACCAATTTTGGATAATAAAATTTTGCAAACATTTTCTATGGAAATAAAATTTTGCAAACATTTTCTATGGAAATAAAATTTTGGCAAATTTTTCTATAGAAATAAAATTTTGCAAAAATTTTCTATAGAAATAAAATTTTGCAAAAATTTTCTATAGAAATAAAATTTTGTTAAAATTTTCTATAGAAATAAAATTTTGCAAAAATTTTCTATAGAAATAAAATATTGACAAAATTTCCTATAGAAATAAAATTTTGAAAAACATTTTCTATAGAAATAAAATTTTACAAAAATTTTTCTATAGAAACAAAATTTTGCAAAAATTTTCTATAGAAATAAATTTTTCTATAGAAGTAAAATTTTGCAAAAATTTTCTATAGAAATAAAATTTTGTTAAAGTTGTCTATAGAAATAAAATATTGACAAAATTTTCTATAGAAATAAAATTTTGCAAAAAATTTTCTATAGAAACAAAATTTTGGAAAATTTTTCTATAGAAAAAAATTTTGCAATAAAATTTCTATAGAGATAATATTTTGACAAAAATTTTTATAGCAATAAAATGTTGCAAAATTTTTTTATAGAAATAAAATTTTGCAAAAATTTTCTATAAAGTTTTGCAAAAATTGTCTATAGAAATAAAAGTTTGACAAAATTTTCTATAGAAATAAAACTTTGCAAAAAAAGTTCTATAGAAATAAAATTTTACAAAAATTTTTCTATAGAAACAAAATTTTGGAAAATTTTCTATAGAAGTAAAATTATGCAAAAATTTTCTATAGAAATAAAATTTTGTTAAAATTTTCTATAGAAATAAAATATTGACAAAATTTTCTATAGAAATAAAATTTTGAAAAACGTTTTCTATAGAAACAAAATTTTTTGAAATTTTTTCTACAGAAAGAAACTTTTGTTAAAATTTTCTATAGAAAAACATTTTGCAAAAAAAATTCTATAGAGATATTTTGACAAAAATCTTTATAGCAATAAATTTTCTATAGAAATAAAAAAAATTCTCTAGCAATAAAATTTTGGAAAAAAATTCTATAGCAATAAAATTTTGCAAAAATGTTCTATAGAAGGTTAGGTTAGGTTAGTTGGCAGCCCGATGTATCAGGCTCACTTACACTATTCAGTCCATTGTGATACCACATTGGTGAACTTCTCTCCTATCACTGAGTGCTGCCCGATTCCATGTTAAGCTCAATGACAAGGGACCTCCTTTTTATAGCCGAGTCCGAACGGCATTCCACATTGCAGTGAAACCACTTAGAGAAGCTTTGAAAACCCTCAGAAATATCACCAGCATTACTGAGGTGGGATAATCCACCGCTGAAAAACTTTTTGGTGTTCGGTCGAAACAGGAATCGAACCCACGACCTTGTGTATACAAGGCGGGCATGCTAACCATTGCACCACGGTGGCTCTATAGAAATAAAATGTTGACAAAATTTTCTATAGAAATAAAAATTTGACAAAATTTTCTATAGAAATAAAATTTTAGACAAAATTTTCTATGGAAATAAAATTTTGACAAAATTTTCTATAGACATAAAATTTTGACAAAATTTTCTATACGAAATAAAATTTTGGAAAAATTTCCTATAGAAATAAAATTTTGGACAATTTTTCTATAGAAATAAAATGTTACAAAAAATTTCTATAGAATTAAAATTTTGCAAAAATTTTCCATGGAAATAAAATTTTAACAGAATTTTCTATAGAAATAAAATTTTACTAATGAAATAATTTGACTATTTTTATTTTTTTAGAATCCGCAATATTCGTGATGGCTCGTCACAAGAAGTTCCTGAAAATTTCAGTACTGAAATAAAACGTCTGGCATTCGAAGCAGTTTCCGCTGTTGCCTTTGATAAACATCTACGCCAGGATGCCTCTATGGATGAAGCCCAAAAATTATTCGATAATTTAGAGGATTTCAATAAGGCCATGTATGAATTGGGCATGAAACCATCCATTTACAAATATATCAAGACGCCTACGTACAAAACTTTTGAAAAGGCAATGGATTATATATCGGATATATGCTGCCGATATGCCAATGAGAGTCTTGCACGCATTAAGGATAGAGGCGATGATGGCAGCGAAGGTAAAAGTGTTTTGGAACAGCTGGTCAACATTAATCCCAAAATAGCGGTCACGACTATGGCAGATATGATTATAGCTGGTATTGAGACTACTGCTACAGCCATCTGTGGAATACTCCTTTGTATGGCCACAAATCCAGAGAAGCAAGAAATGCTGCGACAAGAAATCCTATCAGTGGTTGGACAAAGCGAAAAATTCACCATGGATCATTTGGTCCAATTACCCTATCTAAAGGCCTGTATTAAAGAGTCCCTACGCTTGTATCCAGTCCTATTTGGTAATGTACGATCCACGGGCATGGATTTAACATTGAGTGGCTATCAAATACCCAAAGGAACCAATACCTTTATGGTCTCACATTTACTATTGGACGATGAAGATTATTTTCCCCAGCCTCATGCTTTTTTACCTGAACGATGGTTGCGTTCCATCGATGGCGATGAGAATCTAAAGGCCAATAGTCCGTTTCTATTTTTACCATTTGGTTATGGACCACGTTCTTGTGTAGGAAAACGTATTGTGAATCTGGAAATGCAATTGCTGTTGGCAAATATAGTGCGAAATTTCAAAATGGAATTTAAATATTCTAAGGCAAATGCTTTTGAGAATTTTTATTTGAATGTTTGTGTTATACCATTGAAATTTACATTTACGGATTTAATTTTTATTAAGGAATAAAAATTAACTTTCGATTTTAAAATTTAAAATAAAAACAAGTATATACGGCCGTAAGTTCGGCCAGGCCGAAGCTTATGTACCCTCCATCATGGATTGCGTAGAAACTTCTTCTAAACACTGCCATCCACAATCGAATTACTTAAGTTGCGGTAACGCTTGCCGATGGCAAGGTATCTTAAAACCTCCTAACACCATCTTCTAAATCGTATGTAAGTCCATACGAGGTATATATTAAATCAAAAAAGATCGATCCAATACGTATATAATTCAGTTTGACAAAGTAGAAATAAAATTTTGACAAAATTTTCTACAGAAATAAAATTTTAACAAAATTTTCTATAGAAATAAAATCTTCACAAAATTTTCTATAGAAAGAAAATTTTGACTAAAATTTCTACAGAAATAAAATTTTAACAAAATTTTCCACAGAAATAAACTTTTGACAAAGTTTTCTATAGAAATAAAATCTTGGTAGATTATTTTTGGCTCGAGTGGCAACCATGATTATGAACCGAATAAAATTTGAACAAAATTTTCTATAGAAATAAAATTTTGACAAAATTTTCTATAGAAATAAAATTTTGACAAAATTTTCTATAGAAATAAAATTTTGGCAATGATGAAAATTTTATTATGAACGGAATAAAATTTTAACAAAATGTTCTCTAGAAATAAAATTTTGACAAAATTTTCTATAAAAATAAAATTTTGACAAAATTTTCAATAGAAATAAAATTTTGGTAGATTATTTTTGGCTCTAGTGGCAACCATGATTATGAACCGATATGTACCAATTTTTGTGTGATTGGACTAATTTTGGTATGGTCCTTAGCGACCATATACTAACACCACGTTCCTAATTTGAACCGGATCGGATGAATTTTGCTCCTCCAAGAGGCTCCGGAGGTCAAATCTGGAGAACGTTTTATATGGGGCCTATATATAATTATGGACGGTTGTTAAAGATCATATACTAACACCATGTTCCAAATTACAACCGGATTGGATGAAATTTGCTTCTCTTGGAGACTTCGCAAGCCAAATCTGGGGATCGGTTTATATGGGGGCTATATATAATTATGAACCGATGTGGACCAATTTTTGCATGGTTGTTAGAGACCATGCAAAATATCATGTACCAAATTTCAGGCGGATCGGATGAAATTTGCTTCTCTTTGAGGCTCCGCAACCCAAATCTGGGGATCGGTTTATGTGGGCGCTATATATAATTATGGACCGATGTGGACCAATTTTTGCACGGTTGTTAGAGACCATATACCAATACCATGTACCAAATTTCAGCCGGATCGGATGCAATTTGCTTCTCTTTGAGGCTTCGCAAGCCAAATCTGGAGATGGGTTTATATGGGGTCTATATATAATTATGGACCGATGTGGATCAATTTTTGCACGGTTGTTAGAGACCATATACCAATACCATGTACCAAATTTCAGCCGGATCGGATGCAATTTGCTTCTCTTTGAGGCTTCGAAAGCCAAATCTGGAGATCGGTTTATATGGGGTCTATATATAATTATGGACCGATGTGGACCAATTTTTGCATGGTTGTTAGAGACCATATACCAACATCATGTACCAAATTTCAGCCGGATCGGATGAAATTTTCTTCCCTTTGAGGCTCCGCAAACCAAATCTGGGGATCGGTTTATATGGGGGCTATATATAATTATGGACCGATGTGGACCAATTTTTGCATGGTTGTTAGAGACCATATACCAATACCATGTACCAAATTTCAGCCGGATCGAAAGCAATTTGCTTCTCTTTGAGGCTTCGCAAGCCAAATCTGGAGATCGGTTTATATGGGGTCTATATATAATTATGGACCGATGTGGATCAATTTTTGGATGGTTGTTAGAGACCATATACCAACATCATGTACCAAATTTCAGCCGGATCGGATGAAATTTTCTTCCCTTTGAGGCTCCGCAAACCAAATCTGGGGATCGGTTTATATGGGGGCTATATATAATTATGGACCGATGTGGACCAATTTTTGCATGGTTGTTAGAGACCATATACCAACACCATGTACCAATTTTCAGCCGGATCGGATGAAATTTGCTTCTCGTTTAGGCTCCGCAAGCCAAATCTGGGGATCGGTTTATATGGGGGCTATATATAATTATGGACCGATGTGGACCAATTTTTGCATGGTTGTTAGAGACCATATACCAACACCATGTACCAAATTTCAGCCGGATCGGACGAAATATGGTTCTGTTAGAGGCTCCACAAGCCAAATCTGAGGGTCCCTTTATATGGGGGCTATACGTAAAAGTGGACCGATATGGCCCATTTTCAATACCATCCGACCTACATCGATAACAACTACTTGTGCTAAGTTTCAAGTCGATAGCTTGTGTCGTTCGGAAGTTAGCGTGATTTCAACAGACGGACGGACGGACGGACATGCTTAGATCGACTCAGAATTTCACCACGACCCAGAATATATATACTTTATGGGGTCTTAGAGCAATATTTCGATGTGTTACAAACGGAATGACAAAGTTAATATACCCCCATCCTATGATGGAGGGTATAATAATTTAATGTAAATAAATTCTTATCATAATTGTAATTTTGTAGGCAAGCTCGAAAAAACATAAAATTTGTATACCCTCCGCAATAAGATGGTGGGTTTATTAACTTTGTCATACCTCTCCATGACATGACAAAATTTTCTATAGAAATAATAGTTTGATAAAATTTTCTATAGATATAAATTTTTTACAAAATTTACTATAGATATAAAATTTTGACAAAATTTTCTATAGAAATAAAATTTTAGACAAAATTTTCTATGGAAATAAAATTTTGACAAAATTTTCGATAGAAATAAAATTTTGACAAAATTTTCTATAGACATAAAAATTTTGACAAAATTTTCTACATACATAAAAAAAAATTGACAAAATTTTCTACATAAATAAAAAAAATTTGACAAAATTTTCTACATAAATAAAACTTTTGGCAAAATTTTCTTTAGAAATAAAATTTTGACAAAATTTTCTATAGAAATAAAATTTTGATAAAATATTCTATATAAATAAAATTTTGACAAAATTTTCTACATAAAAATTTCCTTGACAAAATTTTTTACCGAAATACAACTTTGACAAAATTTTCTATAGAAATAAAATGTTGACATAATTTTCTATAGAAATAAAATTTTGACAAAATTTTCTATAGAAAAAACATTTTGACAAAATTTTCTATAGAAAAAAAATTTGACAAAATTTTCTACAGAATTAAAATTAACAAAATGTTTATGTCGTTTTTTATGTCCATATCGGTCCATAATCTTTAGAGCTGAAATTTTTTTTTTGTTTTTACTTCATTGTGTATGCTTACGTTCCTCGCTCACACTTTCATCTTCTTCAGTTTTGTTTATTCATTATCACTATCATTGCTTTATTGTTTATATGTTATCATACAATTGAATACTTAATTTAGTCGTTCAACAATAAATTGAAAGCTTTAAAGCAAAAGACGGAAGTTAGGCGACATTCACATGTCCACTATTCTGCCAGTACTTTAAAGTTCGATTTTATCCCCTTCGATATTTTCATGCCATCCGTCCGTCGGTCTGTTGAAATCATCCTAACTTGCGAACACAATAAACTGTGGGCTTGAAACTCGATACCCAGGTCACTTTCTTTTTAAATTTATTATTTATTATAATCAGCAATGCTGTTTCTATGAGTGTATGAAAATACAAACGCATCGACGATACCATGATACCTACAAAATCTATAACACTTAAGAGTGATCCACTATTTCGGTCTGCTGGGTGATGGCTGGGCTTTAGATCTTCATTAGTTTCAGTTTGTTTTGACTATCGTCCAGTACGCTTTGCAATTTCTCGGTTAAATTGCCGTTGGTGCAAAATTATTGAAAATAAAAATAAAATACAATGTTTTCAAAAATTATTCGAAAACCCAACTGCAATCTGGATAATATATGGAATCATAGGAAATTCTCAACAGCGTTTGGCATTAAGGTAATCTTAATTTAAAATTTTAAAGGGGGGGGATAGGATATTCTAAAATGGTTGGTATACAAATCTTGATATTACAAATCTACAAAAGGGAGAACTTACTCACAATGAACTCTGATAGTTAGGTTAGGTTAGGTGGCAGCCCGATGTATCAGGCTCACTTAGACTATTCAGTCCATTGTGATACCACATTGGTGAACTTCTCTCTTATCACTGAGTGCTGCCCGATTCCATGTAAAGCTCAATGAAAAGGGACCTCCTTTTTATAGCCAAGTCCGAACGGCGTTCCACATTGCAGTGAAACCATTTGGAGAAGCTTTGAAAGCCTCACAAATGTCACCAGCATTACTGAGGTGGGATAATCCACGGCTGAAAAAGTTTTTGGTGTTCGGTCGAAGCAGGAACCGAACCCACGACCTTGTGTATGCAAGGCGGGAATGCTAACCATTGCACCACGGTGATAGTATGAAATAACACGAAAATTCTATTTCTATAGAAAATTTTGTCAAAATTTTATTTCTTTAGAAAATTTTGTCAAAATTTCATTTCTATAGAAAATTTTCTTAAAATTTTATTTCTATAGAAAATTTTCTTAAAATTTTATTTCTATAGAAAATTTTGTCAAATTTTATTTCTATAGAAAATTTTGTCAAAATTTTATTTCTATAGAAAATTTTGTCAAAATTTTATTTCTATAGAAAATTTAGTCAAATTTGTATTTCTATAGAAAATTTTGTCAAAATTTTATTTCTATTGAAAATTTTGTCAAAATTTTATTTCTATTAAAAATTTTGTCAAAATTTTATTTCTATTGAAAATTTTGTCAAAATTTTATTTATATAGAAAATTTTGTCAAAATTTTATTTATATAGAAAATTTTGTCAAAATTTTATTTATATATACAATTTTGTCAAAATTTTATTTATATAGAAAATTTTTTAAAAATTAATTTTTTTTTTCAAAATTTTATTTCTGTAAAAAATTTCGTCAAAATTTTATTTCTATAGAACATTTTTTAAAATTTTATTTCTATAGAAAATTTTTGCAAAATTCTATTTCTATAGTTAATTTTGTAAAAATATATAGAAAATTTTGTCAGAATTATATTTCTATAGAAAATTTTGTCAAAATTTTATTTATATAGACAATTTTGTCAAAATTTTATTTATATAGAAAATTTTTTAAAAATTAATTTTTTTTTCAAAATTTTATTTCTGTAGAAAATTTCGTCAAAATTTTATTTCTATAGAAAATTTTTTAAAATTTTATTTCTATAGAAAATTTTTCAAAATTCTATTTCTATAGTTAATTTTGTCAAAATATATAGAAAATTTTGTCAGAATTATATTTCTATAGAAAATTTTGTCAACATTTTTTTCTATAGAGAATTTTTGCAAAATTTTTTTCTATAGAGAATTTTTGCAAAAATTTTTTCTATAGAAAATTTTGTCAACATTTTATTTCCATAGAACATTTTGTCAAAATTTTATTTCTATAAAAATTTTGTCAACATTTTATTTATATAAAAAATTTTATCAAAATTTTAAACGCAAATACCTGTCGTTCTACGATACTGGTACACATTTCTTCGTTCTTTTCTCTTTTAGACTGCTCCAGCAACCCTGGAAGAAAAGTCTTATGTAAGTGATTTACAAAAGGAATGGCAAAAATCGAAACCTTTTAAATCGGTACCTGGACCAACAAAACTACAAATGATTCGAGGCTTTATGAGAAACGGAGATTTTCATGATAGGGCTTTCGATGATGTTTTACAAATCTTTCGACAGCGGTATGGCGATATCTTCCTAATACCTGGAATGTTTGGTCAAAATACCAATTTGGTTACATTCAATCTAAATGACCATGAGAAAGTATTTCGTACCGAAGGACCATATCCTTACAGACCGGGAAATGAACTTGCCCTTGACTATCGTTTGGCGCGAAAAGACGATTTGTATGATGAGGATAATTTGGGTGTGGCTGGAAAGTGAGATTTGTTGATAAGGCCATCGTTATTATATTCCATATAATGTGTTATCCTTTTTAGTGGTCCCCAGTGGGGTAAAATTCGTCATGCCGTAAATCCAATACTAATGAAGCCACGAAATACTGTGCTCTACATAGATCCAATGCAAAAGGTCAATGAAGAATTTATTGAAAGGTAGGGAAAGATTTTCTTTTTAAAAAATATTTCACGTACTGCCCTTTTTCTTTTTTCTCCAGAATACAAAAAATACGAGATCCCATTACCTTGGAAGTTCCTGGAAATTTTCTCACCGAGATTAAACGTTTATCATTTGAATCGGTTGCTGTTATTGCATTGGACAAACACTTTGGTCTTGTGCGCAATGATGCCTCCGTCCCTGAGGCCCAAGAGCTATTTGACAATTTTCAAATCTTTTCCAAGTCCATGTATGATTTGGGCATAAAACCATCAATTTACAGATATTTCAAAACACCCACCTACAAACGTTTCGAAAGATCTATGGACACCATAACCGATATATGTCGCAAATTTGTCGATGAAACTTTGCAGCGCATCGAAGGCCAAGGCTTCCGCGGAGAGGGTAAAAGTGTTTTGGAACAATTGATAAAAATTGATCGGAAAATTGCCATAATAATGGCTGTCGATATGTTAATTGCTGGAGCTGATACAACCTCGACAATTATGTCGGGAGCATTACTATGCTTGGCCAAAAATCCTGAAAAACAGCAAAAACTTCGCGAAGAAATCCTAACACATGTAGGACGGGCAGGAAAATTCACCATGGAGAATATGAAAAATTTACCCTATCTAAGGGCCTTCATTAAGGAATCAATACGCATGTATCCATTAATTTTTGGTAATATGCGTAGCACTGGCATGGACTTAAGCTTAGGAGGCTATCAAATACCCAAACATACACATGTCATTATGGCATCCAATTTGCTATTGCAAGATGAGAAATATTTTAATAGACCCAAGGAATTCCTTCCTGAGCGTTGGTTACGTTCTGGCGATGCAGATCCAGCAGATGGCGCATCCATTAAGAGTAGCAATCCATTCATATTTCTACCTTTTGGTTTTGGTCCACGTTCGTGTATTGGCAAGCGTGTTGTCGATTTGGAATTGGAAATTACATTGGCCAATATTGTGCGTAATTTCCATATGGAATATAATCATCCTACGGAAAATGCATTTAAAACCTATTTCATGAGTCAGTGTGTCATTCCCCTGAATTTTAAATTTATCGATCTCAAGTGTTAATTTTTTATAACCGAAAATAATTATTGTTTTATCCAAGTCCAAGTGTACAATTTTGACAAAATTTTCTATAGAAATGTTTTGACAAAATTTTCTATAGAAATAAAATTTTGACAAAATTTTCTATAGAAATAAAATGTTGACAAAATTTTTTATAGAAATAAAATTTTGACAAAATTTTCTATAGAAATAAAATTTTGATACAATTTTCTATAGAAATGTTTTGACAAAATTTTCTATAGAAATAAAATTTTGATAAAATTTTCTATAGAAATAAAATTTTAACAAAATTTTCTATAGAAATAAAATTTTGACAAAATTTTCCGTAGAAATAAAGTTTTGACAAAATTTTTCTATAGAAATAAAATTTTGACAAAATTTTTTATAGAAATAAAATTTTGGCAAAATTTTCCGTAGAAATAAAATTTTGACAAAATTTTCTATAGAAATAAAATTTTGATAAAATTTTTCCATAGAAATAAAATTTTGACAAAATTTTTCCATAGAAATAAAATTTTGACAAAATTTTCTATAGAAATAAAATTTTGACAAAATTTTTATAGAAATAAAATTTTGACAAAATTTTCTATAGAAATAAAATTTTGATAAAATTTTCTATAGAAATAAAATTTTGATAAAATTTTCTATAGAAATAAAATTTTGACAAAATTTTCTATAGAAAGAAACTTTTGACAAAATTTTCTTACAATAGGTGAACTTATAAATAAAAAAATATTAATGTAATTTCTTTGTTTATTCCGTTTACTTAAGGTATTAATTCAATCAATGACTTAGTTAGTTATACATATTTTCTAATTCAATTATAATTTTAATTGAACAAAAAATGTTGGCATTAATTTTATATTTATAGACATATCTACATATTGTTTAATACTATAACTACAACGGGACATAGAGGTAAAGTTACAAAACCTTATTTGGAGGATTTCGTCAGACTTTCTTCTTGAAATTAAAAATTCTATCCGCTAATTTTCTACTCTAAAATAAATCCTTTAATAAAAGGCAAACCTGTTGGAACTTTTTGTTGATACGCTCGATAATCGGAACGGAAGAAATTCAATAATGAAAATTCTTCACAATAAATTCGGTCGTGGAAAAATTTCCAACTTATTATCGTATAGGCAATAATACACAGAGGATTCATAAGTATTATTTGGGTACCAATGGACCACCAAAACCAACCCACATAGGATGGATGACGGGAATAAGCATAAATGCCATGCGTTACAAGTTTATGGTCGTCAGCCTTCTCGTATTGTACCTGAAATTACAAGCAGAGTTTAAAAATTAATGACAATTACGACAAAATGCTTATGAGTAAGGAATTTAATTAGAAAAGAAGTTAAAAAAAAAAAACTTAGAAAATCGAGCAATAAGAAAACCACTTCAGTTATTGTGTCCTTATGAATTCTGTTCAGACTAGTCCGAAATGTCGCCTAATCTAGATGACATCTTTTGTAATGTTGGCCCTTGCGATTCAAATAGAGTAGGTCAACTCAGGCTTCCATTTGTGATGGATAATTTTCCTTATGATAGAGTTTTGTGTTGGGCTCTGTCAAGATATTTTAGTGCTGAACCCCCTTTGGATAATAATTACAAATGTATTGACGTAGAAGAAACACCTGGTGATGTCATGTTATTGATTGTGCGAATAGTACACTTGACTAGACAATTTCAAGGTTTCATTCGTTTTATAGAATAATGCCCATATTCATAATATGTCGAAGGAATTTGTATGGTAATAGTTGGTTTAAAGTGTACGTTAACTTTTATGAATAAAGGTGAGTACTAAGTTCGAAATTAGCCGCTAAAGTGAAAACTAAATCAGTAAAAAAAGGCATAAAATTATACATATTTGTTGCAAATTTTATTATACCTTGATGGGGAATAGCGCAAAGCAAATTTTCACAAAGCTTGTATTCCTTAAAATGGATTATGAAAGAAAAGTAATGGTGAAAAAATTACGATTTTAGCGGCTAAACTTGAACTTAATACCCAACTTAAGGGGGCAAGTCTTTTGCTGCCCATGTTGCAGATTGCATATTTTTATACTCCTCATATCACAAACATATCCCCCAATTCACATATTTTAGGACTACACATACGAAAATATGTACTTACCAAATGTGTAAAACTACTACTAGCCGTTATCATTGCTGTTTTTCGAAGGACTTCTCCGCACATGCACAGCATGACTCCCACTAGCCACAGATAATAGATATCTTTGAAGATGGGCAAAAAATGCACCTCTAGAACAAATTCCAGCCAGCTGGCAGCAGCAGCCATACCATAGGCCCATGAATGATTTAGCATAAATGAATCCACTGTTAAACTTTTTGGATTACACCATGCAATTGTCAGAAACTCGGAGTAATGAAAGAATGCCATAAATAAGCCATAAGTACCCAATTGCTTCCAGACATTTGGAGCAAAGCATATAACCAATATAGAAATGGCTTCCACAAATCCCAAAAATGTTGAACGTATCGCAATCTGAAAAATTAAAGACCAATATCCCTATCAATATTCCATGTCTATAGACACCACCTGTACATGTAATTGTTTCATACCTGATAATCAATATCGCGTAGAACAAATCCTATCACCATATTTATAAGGGCAAAATATAGAGCGGGTCCCCACATCTGAGCGCCCCATACATTTGGCACTGCTCCATAATAGATTTGCGGCACAGATGGTACAGCAACTAGGATTACCGTGACTAAATAGCAAACCAAACTTACTCGGCCTTCTCTGCACAACGGCCTGCTGGGACTTGCATGTTGCTGTATGCACATTTTTTTTTACCAAATTTTGTGCAATTTATTTATTAATTTAAAGGGAATTTAAAAGGTGTCTGGCTGGATGGGAATTACATACGAAATTTGTTATGTTTATTGATTCATTTGTTTACTTAACTGGCGACCAAGCGTCAATCATTGAGAATCACATTGTTTGCGGCCGGCGTTTACTTTAAATTGAAAGAAATTGTACAATTACATTTGATACTATAATGGGACGTACCAATACTATTTTTCAAATGTAACAACCCTGTTACTTTATTTGCATGCCAATAACACAGTTTTGCCATGTAAATGTAAGTACTAAGTACGCTTTTCGCGTTGAAATTTTCGCGATTACTTTATTAAAACAGTCTAATATAAATCAGATAAATTAACTCAATAGATGCGCAGTTTCGTGTTCCTCTAGATTTCGGTAAGACTCTACAGGAATATGTTTGTTTTATTTATAATAGAAATTTTGAAAAAATTTTCTATGGAAATAAAATTTTGAGAAAATTTTCTATAGAAATAAAATTTTGAGTACATTTTTTATAGAAATAAAATTTTGACAAAATTTTCTGTAGAAATAAAATTTTGTATAGAAATAATATTTTGACAAAACTTTCTCTGGAAACAAAATTTTGACAAAACTTTCAATAGAAATAAAATTTTGACAAAATTTTCTATAGAAATAAAATTGTGACAAAATTTTCTATAGAAATAAAATTTTGACAAAATTGTCTATAGCATTAAAATGTGGACCAGTTTTTCTATAGAAATAAAATTTGGACCAATTTTTCTACAAAAATAAAATTTTGACCACATTTTCTGTCAAAGTAAAATTTTGGAAAAATTGTATTAATTTAATTTGGAAAAATGGTCCGCTGGTACGAATTTCGGAAAAATGTTGGTCCAAAACAAAAATTCATTGTGGCAACGGTGGTCTGGACGGTTGCTTTTGAGAAAACTGCTCTTGCATGTCAATAGTACAGTTTTGCCAGCCATTTCTCATGGGCAATTCATTTGGCACATTTTTATCGGCCCTATTTTATTTCGATTATAGTTATTTGTCCGCCCTGCATATCGATAACAGAAGGTATCGTGTAAAATCGTATTGCTTGTAGCAACTCTGTCATCACTATTAATTCAGTTTAGTATTGCAGAAGAAAAAGAAAAGAATCGCTGCATACTTGTGCAAAATATTAATTCAGATAAGATAGAAAAAATACCCAATAAAACGTTTAAAAAGTTCTATTAAAAATGAGTGGCATGGATAAAAGAAAACTATCGTAAGTTTTGATAAGTATCTTGGTGAAAAGTTATATGAAAATTGATGAGAACATAAAAAAAATTAAGTCGATGAATCAAGAGAAATGTATGGAAAAAAGTTCTGCAGAGCTGTTGGCGTCTCTGCAACTGCGAAGGCAGATGTATTTTGGTTAAAGAACACAAAAAGAAAGAGAAATAACTGCCAAAGTGTGTATGTGTGGATATGTGCTGTGTGTATATTCGCAAGAATTGAAAAGGGCGGCGGTGACGTATATGCTGACGTTCTCTTTTTGTGCCGGCAGCGCAGTAGCAAAAGAATTGATTTTATTTTTTGTACAAATGCCATAGACCAAAGAAAAGCCAGTCAGCGCAATTATGTCGGCTCATCATAGAGAAGAAATTCCATTACAGAATAAAATGCTCGAAAATTAAAAGGGAAATACGATGGTTAGCTTTCTCTTTGTCCTTGCATTGAGTTGGCAGCTGTTTTTAATCGTTTAATATGTTGACATACGAGGGCAGCTACAATTTAGGCTAAAACAATGAGGAAGAATCATCTAGTAAATATGTATATGTATCCCTGGATTCTACTCTAGCAAGGCAAACATATGATGGTTGTGACAAGTTCCTGAATTTTCTTTCAATGTCCTTTGTATGTTTGTTTTTACTGGCGTTGGCAGCGGCGTCCAAAAACCTTACACGCTTTTATTTAGAATGAGCTCTATTACATTTCAAGGATATTTATGTGTACAAGGACTTTTCGCGTGTTCTTACAATACCATAGGTTAGAGGGATTAATGTTTTCTTTAAATGGACACGATGGCTCTTTTTCCATATGTTTGTAAACATTTTATTGTTTGTGTGAAAACTTAAAATTGACAGCGGCATCTGTAGGTAAATAACAAACCAAAAAGAAATACAATCCCATAGATTGCCATTAACATCGTTTGCCAAAAAAAAAATCTTCTGAATTATTGTCCGTGAGAAAAAAGGTAATCCACTGGTATATTGGATTATAGTGATACTCGTTAAAAATGTGTCCACCAAGAGGAAAAATTTTGCAATTAATGCTTTTGCAAACGCGCAGCTTGGTCACTGAAAACGTAACCGTTGTGCATTAGTTTTGCATGGAGAAGGTCCCCGGTTCGATTACAAGATGGGAAAACAACAGAAAAATATAATTTACATTTGTAATTTATTGATTACATCATTTTACAAACGTATTTGCTAAATAAAAAAACAGACAATCTTCTCTACAGGAAACTTCTGTACAATGAAGCTCTCTTTATAATAAGAAAATGTCAAAAGACATCTTTTTTTCTTTCCATTTTCTTATATTCTGATATAATTTCTGTACTCTGTACAATGAAGTTTCTATATATATTGAATATATATATTTCTGGCCCCATCAAAATTCATTATAGGGATGTTCGACTGTAACACAAGTCTAAAATGTGGGGAGATACAACCACGATTGCCACTCGTCCCAAAAACAATCCACCAATATTTGAAGAAAATTTTACCAAAACTCTACCAAATTTAAAAAAAAATTTAATATTTGAATAAAATTTTCTTGGAAATCTCAAAATTTTTTTTCTCTAGAAAATTTCAAAATTTACTTCTATAGCAAATTTTGTCAAAATTTTATATTTCTAAAAACTTTTGTCAAAATTTTATTTCTATAGAATTTTTGTCAAAATTTTATTTCTATAGAAAATTTTGTAAAAATTTTATTTTTCTAGAAAATTTTGTCAAAATTTTATTTCTATAGAAAATTTTGTCAAAATTTTATTTCTAAAGAAAATTTTGTCAAAATTTTATTTTTCTAAAAAATTTCAAAATTTACTTCAATACAAATTTTGTCAAAATTTTATATCTCTAACAACTTTTGTCAACATTTTATTTCAATCGAAAATTTTGTCAAAATGTTATTTCTAAGAAAATTTCGTCACAATTTTATTTCTAAAGAAAATTTTGTCAAAATTTTATTTTTCTAAAAATTTCAAAATTTACTTCAATACAAATTTTGTCAACATTTTATTTCAATCGAAAATTTTGTCAAAATTTTATTTCTATAGAAAATTTTGTCAAAATTTTATTTCTATAGAAAATTTCGTCACAATTTTATTTCTATAAAAAATTTAGTACCCATTTTATTTCTAAAGAAAATTTTGTCAAAATTTTATTTCTATAGATTTTGTCACAATTTTATTTCTAAAGAAAATTTTGTCAAAATTTTATTTCATTTGTTTTGTTTTGTTATTGTTGGTCTTGTTCTTTAAGCATTGTTGTTGTTTTTTATTGCAGCTTAAAACCATACATTGACCCTCCTTTTTTCGGAGGGTTCAAGTGTGGTTTTTGTTGGGTTTAATAAACTGCCTGAATTTATTCTGATAATTGGTTGATAGTTTTGCTGCAAGTAGAGGATGCTGATGAGGAATGTGGTAATTCCGAAACGTGGGTCCATCCAACCATCTTGCAGTCTATAGGGCTTTGCCCAAATAAATTTGACAAACATTCTTTTCCTCTGTTGGTTAAGCTACACTTGTAGTGTAGTCAAGGTATGGTTTTAAGCTGCAATAAAAAACAACAACAAAATTTTATTTCTATAAAAAATTTTGTCACAATCTTTTTTCTATAGAAAATTTTGTCACAATTTTATTTCTATAAAAATGTAGTCAACATTTTATTTTTATAAAAATGTCAACATTTTATTTCTAAAGAAAATTTTGCCAAAATTTTATTTCTAAAGAAAATTTTGTCAAAATTTTATTTCTTAGAAAATTTTGTCAAAATTTTATTTCTATAAAAAATTATGTCAAAATTTTATTTCTATAGAAAATTTTGTCAAAATTTTATTTCTATAGAAAATTTTATTTCTATAGAAAATTTTGTCAAAATTTTATTTCTATAGAAAATTTTGTCAAAATTTTATGTCTAAAAAATTTTGTCAAAATTTTATTTCTATAGAAAATTTTGTCAAAATTTTATTTCTATAGAAAATTTTGTCAAAATTTTATTTCTATAGAAAATTTGTCAACATTTTATTTCTATAGAAAATTTTGTCAAAATTTTATTTCTATAGAAAATTTTGTCAAAATTTTATTTCTATAGAAAATTTTGTCAAAATTTTATTTCTATAGAAAATTTTGTCAAAATTGTATTTCTATAGAAAATTTTGTCAAAATTGTTTCTATAGAAAATTTTGTCCAAATTTTATTTCTATAGAAAATTTTGTTAAAATTTTATTTCTATAGAAAATTTTGTCAAAATTTTATTTCTATAGAAAATTTTGTCAAAATTTTATTTCTATAGAAAATTTTGTCAAAATTTTATTTCTATAGAAAATTTTTTCAAAATTTTATTTCTATAGAAAATTTTGTCAAAATTTTATTTCTATAGAATTATTTCTATAGATAAATTTTGTCAAAATGATATTTCTATAAAAATTGAAGTATATCTTATTTGGAGATGTATATTTTGCAAAATCTATCAAAATATGAAGAATTCTACCAAACAGTAAAAAATCTACCATTTTTGGTAGAATTCTACCAACTGGTTGCCAGTGGGTACAACGCTTAGCAAAAAAACAATAAATAGGCAGTGTCTCTAGTGGAGAATAGAGGCGAAACTCAACCAGCAACCATTCGCACCAAAAATTTTTCAATTACAATTTTAATCGAAACAAATTTCAATTAAAAAGTTGGAGTAATTAATTTTTTAGTAATTATTTTTTTTATAAAAAAAAAATCATCTGTAGTAAACAATTTTTTAGTTGGATGAAATTTCAATCAAAAATTAATTGAATTAAGCAATTTCGTTATTGAAAAGAAGACGTATTTCTTCCGTGTAACTCTAAAACCGGATACCATAATCGGTGATGTAAAAACAGGCTCCGACAACAATTGGTTGCTTGACCGGTATGCACCTGTATCGAAATTATCAATGAAATAAATGGCATTTTTGCTACAATTTGCTTCCGTTTTATTGACATGCAACAGGAATTTTTGCAAGAGCTCCCTACCGAGCTTATAATGTTAAAAGTTGGAAGATTACACAAATGACACACATCGAAAAAAAGTGGCAATTCAAATTGTGATGCGAAAGATGAATATTACAAACAACCCAGATAGTATTACCTAAAGAAAATGCTTGGAACACAGAAAAAAATTGGTCTATAATTGATAAGTGATAAAAATCAGGTATTTTAAAAATCAGTTTATCTCGGAAACGGGAAAAATGTTAAAAGGTGTTGTTTTGAAAAAATAACCGTAATAAAACGTTTTAATCAAGGTATCGGGTGATTACAATTTTTTTTCATTTGAGCAGAACTTTTATAGTCAGTATTTGCTTATATTCAAATAACTTGTATTAATGAGAGATACGCCCTATATATTTATCGTTTTACCTCTGAGAAACTAGGCCTGAACGTTTTTTCTATTACTCATTTCATATATTTAATAGAGCCGCTATAGGAAATGCTTAATTTATTCACACCTGACTACCACAACGAAACCATTTGCCGTATTCATTTATCGATAAAATAAGATAATGATATTGTTATTTAACGGCGATTAGATTAAATAAAAAGTATTTAAACAAACTTTGGTCATTGGCCGACTGGGAAGAAATTGCCAAGCGAATGAAATGAATTTTTTATATTAATTGTTGCGTTGAACACCTCGGTGGTAGATACGAAGAGCTCATCAAAAATGTTGGATTACTCTTGGATTGGATTGAAAAATACTTCTGCTAGGCGACCAAGCCGTCCAAAAGGGCCAATCGTTTTGAGAGGGAACTTTTAACAAGAACAAGTATATATGGCCCAATCTTCAACATAGATTGTGTATATTATTCTACAAAAGACAGTCATACACAATCGAATTACTTGTGATGTGTCAACGGCTGCCGAAGTCAACTTCTTAATATTAGTTTCTTATTTGGAAGTTAGTTTATATACAGCCTAAGCTAAATAAAAAAATAAATCGCATGATAAGGCCGTTAAAACCGCTTATAAACTGAAGACTCCAGGAAGAACTGACATATGGGGATCGGTATATTTTGGGACAATATATTTTATTAAGGACTGATAAGCACCAATTTTTGTACGGTATTTAGAGAAATGACATCATCGGATATAAATTGAGGCCGCAGGAGATTCAAAAATTTGAATTTGGGAATCGGTTTATATAGGGGCTTTACCGATATGTTGTCCGAAATTGAATATTTGTAGCAAAATTTACTATAGAAATAAAATTTTGACAAAATTTTCTATAGAAATATAATTTTGACAAAATTTTTTATAGAAATAAAATTTTGACAAAATTTTCTATAGAAATAAAATTTTGACAAAATTTTCTTTAGAAATAAAATTTTGACAAAATTTTCTATAGAAATAAAATTTTGACAAAATTTTCTATATAAATAAAATTTTGACAAAATTTTCTATAGAGATAAAATTTTGACAAAATTTTCTATAGAAATAAAATTTTGACAAAATTTTCTATAGAAATAAAATTTTGACAAAATTTTCTATAGAAATAAAATTTTGACAAAATTTTCTATAGAAATAAAATTTTGACAAAATTTTCTATAGAAATAAAATTTTGACAAAATTTTCTATAGAAATAAAATTTTGACAAAATTTTCTATAGAAATAAAATGTTGACAAAATTTTCTATAGAAATAAAATGTTGACAAAATTTTCTATAGAAATAAAATGTTGACAAAATTTTCTATAGAAATAAAATGTTGACAAAATTTTCTATAGAAATAAAATGTTGACAAAATTTTCTATAGAAATAAAATTTTGACAAAATTTTCTATAGAAATAAAATTTTGACAAAATTTTCTATAGAAATAAAATTTTGACAAAATTTTCTATAGAAATAAAATTTTGACAAAATCTTCTATAGAAATAAAATTTTAAGAACATTTTTTTTGTTTGGTAGTTTTTTTTTTGGGTTGAATTTTCTCCAGATTTTGGTAGATTAATTTTCTGCTCTCATATCTTTAACAAGTAATTTTTATTTGTTTTGAAATAATCATGTGATATCGTAAATGTCAAGAATTTTCAACAAATGTCAAATTTCTTACTAGCCCCCTGGGCTAGTGAAACTATACTCACTTCGATTTATGTCAAATTTTTACCAATCCAGTAAAAAGTTTCGGTTTCGAACAAACCCTAAGATAGACTGTTTCTTCTACATGAAAGTTACATACAAATTCACATACAAAATTCACAAACTTGTTATACCCTGCACCACAGTAGTGGTAAAGGGTATGCAAAAGGTTTAATGGTTTGTTTAAGAGAAAGATACTTTAAGCTTTTTCACATGCCAACCGTGAAGAAATAAATATATTCGAAAGCCGATATGGTTCTTATCGATATGTCTCTATGAATATGTGTGTGTGTGCATGGGAATTTATCGTATCTACCCGTGTAAAAATTGGGGGATCTAATTAGATATGATTAGATCTCAAAATTGGCCCCTTTAGATCTAAGCAGATTTACCCAGATACGATGAGACAAAATAAGATATAATTATATATAATTCCATATATGACGAGATATTACATCAGATCCAACTATATGTAGGCATAGATATAATTATATCTAAGACATTAGATCTAGGCCAATATTGAGATCTGATCAGATCTAATTCAATAGTAATTAGATATGATTAGATCTTACCATTTTTCGGATCTAGTCATATCTAATCGTATCAAATTAGATCTCTCGATTTTTACTCGGGTAACCACATTAAAATCATAACCAAGGAAATTTGTATTTGGGGGTATCCCATCTAGCACTAAAATGCATACAAAGCCATGAATTCACGTGTTTATAATTTAATAAAAAAAAAACAAATTGTATTGCCATGAATTACTTGATCGATATTACGTCGTCGATTTTTTTTTATTTAAATAAATAAAAGTTAAATACTAAAGTAATATACATATAGTCGTTAAACTCTAGATGGCTGGATGACGCATTGTTTTATTTATTTTGTCGAAATTGCTAGTATTCTTTTTTTCCATATCTATTGTTATTACCAAGGACTTCCAATAACAACAATAATTAACATTTAAAAAACAAAAATTACTTCATGGCGAAGGCCAATGATTTTTCTTTCAATCAGGAACAAAAACAAAATATAGTTGAAAATGATGGATAGAGAGGGGGTAAAAATAAAACTAAATTTCAATGCTTATGGAAAATTGTGGCTATAATATGGGGGCAGTCCTTATAATTACAATGTTTAATTGTTAAGTCTGCCTACGATCAATTATGTTTAGGGAAAAGCAGGCTATGTGCCAAAATACAATGACGGAAATGAAGTATAATTTAATAAATAAAAAAAACATTGTATTTTCATGTACTACTTTTTGTCGAAATTTTATTTCTTAAGAAAATTGTGGTCCTATAGAAAAATTTTTTTTCTATAGAAAATTTTGTCAAAATTTTATTTCTATAGAAAATTTTGTCAAAATTGTATTTCTTTAGAAAATGTTCTCAAAATGTCATTTCTACAAATTTTTTCAAATTTTATTTCTATAGAAAATTTTCTCAAAATTTTATTTCTATAGAAAATTTTCTAAAGATTTTATTTCTTTAGAAAATTTTCTCAAAATGTTATTTCTATAGAAAATTTTGTCAAAAATGTATTTCTATAGAAAATTTTGTCAAATTTTTTTTCTATAGAAAATTTTCTCAAAATTTTTATTCTATAGAAAATTTTTGCAAAATTTTATTCTATAGAAAATTTTTGCAAAATTTTGTTTCTATAGAAAATTTTTGCAAAATTTTATTTCTATAGAAAATTTTTGCAAGGTTTTATTTCTATAGAAAATTTTATTTCTATAGAAAATTTTTGCAAAATTTTATTTGTATAGACAATTTTCTCAAAATTTTATTTCTATAGACAATTTTCTCAAAATTTTATTTCTATAGACAATTTTCTCAAAATTTTATTTCTATAGAAAATTTTTTAAGAATTTTATTTCTATAGAAAATTTTGTCAAAATTTTATTTCTATAGAAAAATTTTTCAAAATGTTATTTCTATAGAAAATGATCTCAAAATTTTATTTCTATAGAAAAATTTCTCAAAATTTTATTTCTATAGAAAATTTTTGCAAAATTTTATTTATTTTATTTTTTTATTTACGACAATACAATAAGCCAGAAAGGCCAATAATAGCGCATTGCCTCTATAACTAATTAATTATATAAAATCTAAAATAAATTTACTATTTAATTAAAGAACAATATGATAGCATTTTTAAAAAAGTGTAGAATATATAAGTGCAAATCAAATAAGCAAAACTATTGCTATAACTAATTAATTATATTAGAAAATTTTTGCAAAATTTTATTTCTATAGAAAATTTTTGCAAAATTTTATTTCTATAGAAAATTTTCTCAAAATTTTTATTCTATAGAAATTTTTATTTCTATAGAAAATTTTCTCAAAATTTTATTTCTATAGAAAATTTTGTCAAAATTTTATTTCTATAGAATATTTTCTCAATATTTTATTTCTTTAGAAAATGCTTGTCAAAATTTTATTTCTATAGAATTAATCTCATCGCTTTTACGACAATTTTGCACTACTTCTGGATCACAAAAGAAAATGTTCACTACTTTTTTGGAGTCACTTTTGTTTGCATTTCGACTACCGCTAATTAGTCAGTTAATTATTGTTCAAATTTTTAATTATATTTTTTTATTATTTCAGGACATCGGGCGATTCCCTATATGAAATATTAGGTCTTCCTAAGACTGCAACAGCTGAAGATATTAAAAAGACTTACAGAAAACTTGCTTTAAAATACCATCCCGATAAAAATCCAGATAATGTTGATGCTGCCGAAAAAGTAAGTTTGAATTGCCACATTTTCATAGATTGAATGAAGTAACTATCTTTCCCTTTTTTTATTTTTTTTTCTATGGTTTTCTAGTTTAAGGAAGTGAATCGTGCACACTCGATATTAAGTGATCAAACAAAACGAAATATATATGATAATTATGGTTCATTAGGTCTTTACATAGCTGAACAATTTGGTGAAGAGAATGTTAATGCATATTTCGTTGTAACATCACCAGCAGTTAAGGTAAGTGATGATGATATGTCTATAGGAGACTATGCTCTCTAATGAATATAATGTCCCAAGGAGGAAATGAAAACAAGCCCCAGGAATATGACTTTATTTTGTTTGTTGCTTGGATCTTTATTCCCTATTCTCTTTGGGTCCTTATTTAATTGGGGCGCAGATTCGTGAAGCTGCAAAGATTACTAACCTCTTCGATTTTTTCTTCTTTTAGGCTTTGGTTATTTGTTGTACACTTATCACAGGTTGCTGTTGCTGCTGCTGCTGTTGTTGTTGCTGCAACTTCTGTTGTGGCAAATTTAAGCCACCTGCAAATGAGTCACATGATCAATATGCACATCTAAATGTAAGTTATAGTGAAATAAACATTTCAATCAATTAGATCAATCAAAATTGGCATTTAACAAAAAAGGATAAAAAAAACAAGAAAACCAAAAAAAATATTTCTTTTTAAAGGAAAAATAATTTCTACAAAGAAACAAGAAAAAGCTTTGTGTACTTTAGTTTTGTTTTTCCTTATATATATATTTATTTATTAACTAACACTTAAATTAAAAAAAAAACTGATGAAGAATACCATTTTGAAACTCAAGTATGACCCAGAGCCATTAATTTTTGAATTACTAGCAGACATGAAGGCGACACACAACATCAAACAAACATCTAAAAAAATTTACATTCTTTAAAATGAAAGCAATACCCTCCATGTGCATAAATGTGTGTATGTCTCTTTGAGGGTTGTTTTATGTGTTAGACGTAACCTAGATTTTTTTATTATAAACTTGACACACATTTACAGTTTAAAATCCATTAAGCATGGAACACTACTGAAATAGGATTCATTTTAAACAGAATTCAAAGTTCATTGACGCAATACTAAAGGATAACTGGCATGACGTGTTAACATTTCAAATGACAATTGATTCAAATAGAAATAAAATTTTACTATAGTATATGCTATATTTACTATATTTCTATAGAAAAATTTCTCAAAGTTTTATTTCTATAGAACATTTTTGCAAAATTTTATTTCTATAGAAAAATTTTTCAAAATTTTATTTCTATAGAAAATATTTGTCAACATTTTTTTTAATAGAAAATTTTTGCAAAATTTTATTTCTATAGAAAATTTTTGCAAAATTTTATTTTTATAGAAAATTTTGTCCAAATTTTGTTTCTATAGAAAATTTTGTCCAAATTTTATTTCTATAGTAAATTTTGTCAAAATTTTATTTCTATAGAAAATTGACTCAAAATTTTATTTCTATAGATAATTTTCTGAAAATTTTATTTCTGTAGAAAATTTGTCAAAATTTTATTTCTATAGAAAATTTTGTCAAATTTTTTTTTCTATAGAAAATTTTGTCAAAATTTTGTTTCTATAAAAAATTTTGTCAAAATTTTATTTCTATAAAAAATTTTGTCAAAATTTTATTTCTATAAAAAATTTTGTCAAAATTTTATTTCTATATTAAATTTTGTCAAAATTTTATTTCTATATTAAATTTTATCAAAATTTTATTTCTATAGTAAATTTTGTCAAAATTTTATTTCTATAGAAAATGTTGTCAAAATTGTATTTCTATAGATAATTTTCTGAAAATTTTATTTCTGTAGAAAATTTTGTCAAATTTTTTTTTCTATAGAAAATGTTGTCAAAATGTTATTTCTATGGAAAATTTTGTCAAAATTTTATTTCTATAGAAAATTTTTGCAAAATTTTATTTCTATAGAAAATTTTTGCAAAATTTTATTTTTATAGAAAATTTTGTCCAAATTTTGTTTCTATAGAAAATTTTGTCCAAATATTATTTCTATAGTAAATTTTGTCAAAATTTTATTTCTATAGAAAATTGACTCAAAATTTTATTTCTATAGATAATTTTCTGAAAATTTTATTTCTGTAGAAAATTTGTCAAAATTTTATTTCTATAGAAAATTTTGTCAAAATTTTTTTTCTATAGAAAATTTTGTCAAAATTTTTTTTCTATAGAAAATTTTGTCAAAATTTTATTTCTATAAAAAATTTTTTCAAAATTTTATTTCTATAAAAAATTTTGTCAAAATTTTATTTCTATAAAAAATTTTGTCAAAACTTTATTTCTGTATTAAATTTTGTCAAAATTTTATTTCTATAGAAAATTTTATCAAAATTTTATTTCTATAGCAAATTTTATCAAAATTTTATTTCTATAGCAAATTTTATCAAAATTTTATTTCTATAGAAAATGTTGTCAAAATTTTATTTCTATAGATAATTTTCTGAAAATTTTATTTCTGTAGAAAATTTTGTCAATTTCTTTTTCTATAGAAAATTTTGTCAAAATTTTATTTCTATAGACAATTTTGTCAAAATTTTATTTCTTTAGAAAAATTATTCAAAATTTAATTTCTGTTGAAAATGTTGTCAAAATGTATAGAAAATTTTGTCAAAATTTTATTTCTATGGAAAATTTTGTCAAAATTTTATTTCTATAGAAAATTTTTGCAAAATTTTATTTTTATAGACAATTTTCTAAACAATTTGATTTCTATAGATAATTGTCTGAAAATTTTATTTCTATAGAAAATTTTGTCAACATTTTATTTCTATAGAAATTTTTTCCAAAATTTTATTTCTATAGAAAATTTTATCAAAATTTTACTTCTATAAAAATTGTTTGTCAAAATAGAAGATTTTGTCAAAATTTTATTTCTATACAAAATTTTGCCAACATATTATTTCTATAGAAAATTTTTGTTACAATTTTATTTTCTATAGAAAATTTTGTCAAAATTTTATTTCTATGGAAAATTTTGTCAAAATTTTATTTCTATAGAAAATTTTTGCAAAATTTTATTTTTATAGACAATTTTCTAAACAATTTGATTTCTATAGATAATTGTCTGAAAATTTTATTTCTATAGAAAATTTTGTCAACATTTTATTTCTATAGAAATTTTTTTCCAAAATTTTATTTCTATAGAAAATTTTATCAAAATTTTACTTCTATAAAAATTGTTTGTCAAAATAGAAGATTTTGTCAAAATTTTATTTCTATACAAAATTTTGCCAACATATTATTTCTATAGAAAATTTTTGTTACAATTTTATTTTCTATAGAAAATTTTTGCAAAATTTTATTTCTATAGATAATTTTTGCAAAATTTTATTTCTATAGACAATTTTCTCAAAATTATATTTCTATAGACAATTTTCTAAACAATTTGATTTCTATAGATAATTGTCTGAAAATTTAATTTCTATAGAAAATTTTGTCAACATTTTATTTCTATAGAAATTTTTTCCAAAATTTTATTTCTATAGAGGATTTTATCAAAATTTTACTTCTATAAAAGTTGTTTGTCAAAATTGAAGATTTTGTCAAAATTTTTTTTCTATAGAAAATTTTGTCAAAATTTTATTTCTTTAGAAAAATTTTGCAAAATTTTATTTCTGTTGAAAATGTTGTCAAAATGTTATTTCTTTGGATAAATAAAATTGTGACAAAATTTTCTATAGAAATAAAATTTTGACAAAATTTTAATAGAAAATTTTATCAAAATTTTACTTCTATAAAAATTTTTTGTCAAAATTTTATTTCTATTGAAAATTTTGTCAAAATTTTATTTCTATACAAAATTTTGCCAACATATTATTTCTATAGAAAATTTTGCTAACATATTATTTCTATAGAAAATTTTTGTTACAATTTTATTTTCTATAGAAAATTTTTGCAAAATTTTATTTCTATAGATAATTTTTGCAGAATTTTATTTCTATAGACAATTTTCTAAACAATTTGATTTCTATAGAAAATTTTGTTAAAATTTTATTTGTATCGAAAATTTTGTCAAAATTTTATTTCTATAGAAAACTTTGTCAAAATTTTATTTGTTTAGAAAATTTTGTCAAAATTTTATTTGTATAGAAAATTTTGTCAAAATTTTATTTCTATAGAAAATTTTGTCAAAATTTTATTTCTATAGAAAATTTTGTCAAAATTTTATTTCTATAGAAAAGTTTTGCAAAATTTAATTTCTATAGAAAATTTTTGAAAAATTTTATTTCTATAGAAAATTTTGTACCAATGTTTATATCTATAGACAATTTTGTACAAATTTTATATCTATAGAAAATTTTAACAAATTTTATTTCTATAGAAATTTTTTTACAAATTTTATTTCTATAGAAAATTTTGTACAGATTTTACTTCTATAGAATTTTTTTTGCAAAATTTTATTTCTATACAAAAATTTTATTTCTATAAAAAATTTTTGCAAAATGTTATTTCTGTTGAAAATTTTATTTCTTAAAACATTTTGTCAAAATTTTAATTCTATACAAAATTTTTGTCAAAATTTTATTTCTTTTTCAAAACCAACATTTTAGGTGTTTCAATTCTCCAATAACAGGCAATATTTTGTTTTCCTCGGCTCTATGTTAGGCTTCAACATGGTATTCTTCATAAAGATTATAAAAATATGAAACACACTCATTGGCTTTTTCCGTAAATGATTATGTTGTTTTTTTTTTTAAATGGTTATGCTTTGTTTGGAACACACACCCTTCCTCCTTGTATTTTTCCAATATTCAGCCTTTTTGTGGGGTGTCGGTTATGTTGTGTACTAATTATATATATGAGAGAAATAAAAGCTTAATATTGTTGATGATTTTTGTGGAGTTTATGTGGTAGAGATATATCTCCTCGAATGAACCCTACTCCTAGTGCCCCATTTTAAATTATATTGAAATTTATCTAAATGTATATGAGTATGTAAAAAAAGTTGCATGTTATTTTGTTTTATATTTTGGGGAAATGTCCATGTTTTTAATTCTTCAGTAATTTTGTTTCGACAAATTTTTTGTTGTAACAGGTAAGTTATAAAAAAAGCAAATATTAATAATAATAATGAAGAGTCCTTATACTACTTGTTAAAGTATTACGTAGAGTATTTTTATATACATACATATTTTTATGAAAAGTCAAATAAAAAACGACGAGGCCAATGCTCAGGCTCATTTTATTTATATTGGCCTCCCAAACGCTCTTAATAAAGGTAATCATTTAAAGATATCCCTTTCCCCCATTCTGTATGTATTATGTTTTTCATTTCAAATTTTAGTTAATATTATCTGTTCTATTTTTTTTAATTTATTTTGGTATACTCTTTCAAATGAACTTTTTTTTTCTTTTCTAATACGAAACACTTTTCAAATGCACGCTATTCCATCATTTTTACATAGTATTAATAAATGCCACTTTTTTTATTTGATATCATGACATTTGTATCTCAGTATAATAAAAATTATTGTAATAATCTTCACGAAAATCATCAAATGCAAAAATGCTTACTAAATACATTCAAAAACAAAACGTTTTTCTTTTTTCATCCAAAAATTTTACTTTGGGGAAAATATTGATACGATTTCACAGTGTTAATAATTAAACGCATCTCATTCGCATACATAATAAAGTTGTACATAGTTGTTTAAATAAATGGAAGACATACAAAATAAATGTAAACTTTTAGAAAGGCAGTAATACAACAAAAGGTTAAAAAAAACTAACAATTATACTATATCTCATTTCCGCTCAACCTGTATCGCCTGTAGGTGGGTAGTATATTTGGTTTTTGAGCCGAAAGGCAGCTTTTTGCCACGGTAACTTTTTTCAATCAATCAATTAATTTTAAAACTTTCAAATTTTTCCATGCAAGTTTTGGCGAGATTGGATATAAGTATAGTCACCAAGTATAGTCACCATGCACTTCTAATTTAGAGTATTTTTGGAAAAGCTGAATATGGTAATCGCCTTAATTTGTCAATAGAAAAGTCAGGTCCAAACCATGGCCCTGACAGCCATAAGGCAGCAATCCCTAGTCTTCAAAAGGCGCGCGCATAGAGGATAGCTAACATGAATGAAGTGTTACCAATTAAAATTACCGCATTTTTCTCGTTCGAAAACAATTTTTTTAATGAGTAGAAGTAATAAAAATTTTCGGAATCCATTCAATTTTGCTAGATATGACATTTGCTCTGAGTTGGTCAACAAATAAAATCCCAGCATTGCATTCGTGCAATTCCGGAATGGAAAATCGAATTTTTGAAAAAAGGCCAGTATTAATTTGGCATTATCGTGCTAAATTTTCAATTTTTCCACAGTTACTTTAATAATTCATTTCAAAGAAAATAAAAATTTTAAATTGTTGCATTGGATCCCATAAAGTTATAATAAAATTAGCAACAATAAGATATAATTTTATTCTGTTTTTGCAGATTTATTTTTAATTTTAACGGCCAAACTCGAACTCAGAACCCACCTACAAGCACAAACATTGTTTTAATTATTGGGTAAAAAAGTACTTTTCAATAAATTTTAAGTTTTATTCTAGAAAAACAAAATTTCGATAGAAAAAAAAATTGACAAATTTTTCTATAGAAATAAAATTTTGACAAAATTTTCTATAGAAATAAAATTTTGACAAATCTCTATAGGAATAAAATTTTGACAAAATTTTCTATAGAAATAAAATGTTGACAAAATTTTCTATAGAAATAAAATTTTGACAAAATATTCTGTAGGAATAAAATCTTTTAACAAAATTTTCTATAGGAATAAAATTTTAACAAAATTTTCTATAGGAATAAAATTTTGACAAATCGTTCTATAGGAATAACATTTTAACAAAATTTTCTATAGGAATAAAATTTTAACAAAATTTTCTATAGGAATACAATTTTGACAAAATTTTCTATAGGAATAAAATTTTGACAAAATTTTCTATAGAAATAAAATTTTGACAAAATAAAATAAAATTGAATAAAATTTTGACAGAATTTTCTATAGGAATAAAATTTTGACAAAATTTTCTATAGGAATAAAATTTTGACAAAATTTTCTATAGGAATAACATTTTGAGAAAATTTTCTATAGGAATAACATTTTGAGAAAATTTTCTATAGGAATAAAATTTTTACAAAATTTCTATAGGAATAAAATTTTGACAAAATTTTCTATAGGAATAAAATTGTGACAAAATTTTCTATAGGAATAACATTTTGAAAAAATTTTCTATAGGAATAACATTTTGAGAAAATGTTCTATAGGAATAAAATTTTAACAAAATTTTCTATAGGAATAAATTTATGAATAAAATTTTCTATAGGAATAAAATTTTGAGAAGATTTTCGATAGGAATAAAATTTTGAGAAAATTTTCTATAGAAATAAAATTTTGACAAAATTTTCTATAGAAATAAGATTTTGACAAAATTTTCTATAGAAATAAGATTTTGACAAAATTTTCTATAGAAATAAAATTTTGAGAAAATTTTCTATAGGAATAAAATTTTTGCAAAATTTTCTATAGGAATAAAATTTTGACAAAATGTTCTATAGGAATAAAATTTTGACAAAATTTTCTATAGGAATAACATTTTGAGAAAATTTTCTATAGAAATAAAATTTTGTCAAAATTTTCTATAGGAATAAAATTTTGTCAAAATTTTATATAGGAATAAAATTTTGAGAAAATTTTCTATAGAAATAAAATTTAGACAAAATTTTATATAGGAATAAAATTTTAACAAAATTTTCTATAGGAATACATTTTTGAATAAAATTTTCTATAGGAATAACATTTTGAGAAGATTTTCTATAGGAATAAAATTATGACAAAATTTTCTATAGAAATAAATTTTAGACAAAATTTTCTATAGAAATAAAATTTTGATCAAATTTTCTATAGAAATAAGAGTTTCACAAAATTTTCTATAGGAATAAAATTTTGACAAAATTTTCTATAGGAATAACATTTTGAGAAAATTTTCTATAGAAATAAAATTTTGTCAAAATTTTCTATAGGAATAAAATTTTGTCAAAATTTTATATAGGAATAAAATTTTAACAAAATTTTCTATGGGAATAAATTTTTGAATAAAATTTTCTATAGGAATAAAATTTTGAGAAGATTTTCTACAGGAATAAAATTTTGAGAAAATTTTCTATAGAAATAAAATTTAGACAAAATTTTCTATAGAAATAAAATTTTGATTAAATTTTCTATAGAAATAAAATTTTAAATGCATATATCATCTGTGATGCGCATTTAGACTGATTGTCTGTACGGAGTACACATAGTGTACCGTAGTACATGTAATGATATAATGGCATTATTTATTAGCCTATCATTACCAGTTATTTTTATGGTGTATGGAAACGTGAAAATGTTGTCCAATATGGTTGGGAAGTAAGATTTTCACAAAATTTTCTATAGGAATAAAATTTTGACAAAATTTTCTATAGGAATAAAATTTTGACAAAATTTTCTATAGCAATAAAATTTTGACAAAATTTTATATAGGAATAAAATTTTGATAAAATTTTCTATAGGAATAAAATTTTGTCAAAATTTTCTATAGAAATAAAATTTTGACAAAATTTTCTATAGGAATAAAATTTTAACAAAATTTTCTATAGAAATAAAATTTTTTATAGAAATAAAATTTTGACAAAATTTTCTATAGCAATAAGATTTTGACAAAATTTTCTATAGGAATAACATTTTGACAAAATTTTCTATATGAATAAAATTTTCTATAGGAATAAAATTTTAACAAAATCTTCTATAGAAATAACATTTTGACAAAATATTCTATGGGAATAAAATTTTGACAAAATTTTTCTATACACACAAAAAAAATTCCGATTTAATCACGAAATTAATTGATCCAATTAATTTTTTAATTGAAACGTCTTCAATCACAGAAATGATAGTATCAAGTAAAGATTTAATTGACAGTCAATTAAAAAATTAATTGATACTATTAATATGTGTGATTGATTTTTGTTTCAATTAAACATTTGGTGAATCAATTAAATTTTTAATTGAACATTTTTTAAAACTCAATTAAGATTTTAATTGGAAAAATGTTCGTGAAATTTTTTTCTGTGTAGGAATAAAATTGTGCAAACATGTTGGTACAAGTGGCAACCGTAGTGATCATTCGTGGGCACATATTTTCGTCCGTGTGAACTACTAGGCAAACACGATGTCCAGAATATCGCCGAACTGAAAGAAGAGTTTTTAGCCATTGGGTCTAAGTACACTTAAAAAGTTTACTTGGATCCAAAGATTTTGACCTTCCCTTAAGAATTTTTGCATTGGCATTTCGAGCCCAAGATGCAAATTGTTTAGAAACAGCTTTAAATCTACACACAAAAAAATTTCACGAAACTTTTTCCAATTAAAATTTTAATAGAGTTTTAAAAAATATTCAATTAAAAATTTAATTGATTCAACAAATTTTTTTAATTGAAACAAAAATCAATCACAAAAATAATAGTATCAATTAATTTTTTTATTGGATTAATTTACTTTTTAATAGACCTTCAATTAATTTTTTAATTGATACTATCATTTCTATGACTGAAGACATTTCAATTAAAAATTAATTGGATCAATTAATTTCGTGATTTAATCAGAAAAAAATTTTTTGTGTGTAGGCTCTGTAAAATTAAAATTCTTTTTTAAAGCTTTTTTAAAAGACAATTTTCCCTTATTTATAAGAATTGTGACAAATTCAAATTTTTTAAATTTCTTTATTTTAAAGAAAATTATCCTTAATATTGTGTAAATTGAGTATTCTAAAATGAAGGTTGCATAATCCTTCATAATAGATCAATATTTTTTTTTTCAGTGCTGAGTGGTAGTTTAAGTGAGCCGATATATTAGGCTCACTTAAACTATTGATACCACTTCTCTCTTATGAAGTGTGTGCTGTTTATACTGAAACTTTGTCATTCCGTTTGTAACACATCGAAATATTGGTCTCAAATTCCTTAAAGTATATTGTGGGTCGTGGTGAAATTCTGAGTCGATCTAGCGATGTCCGTCCGTCCGTCACGCTAACTTCCGAACTAAACAAGCTATTGGCTTGGAATTTGGCACAGATACCTATGTCGGATGGTATTGCAAATGGGTCATATCGGACCACTTTTATGTATAGCCCCCATATAAACTGACGCCCAGATTTGACTTTCGGATCCTCTAGGAGGGCAAATTTCATACGATCTGATTGAAATTTGGTAGGTGATGCTCGTATATGGTTCTTAAAAACCTCATAAAAATTGGTCCATATCGGTCCATAATTATATACAGTCCCCATATAAACCGATCCCCAGACTTATCTTCCGAAGCCTCAGCGATGGTGGATGTCACCACCTCAGTAATGCTGAGTGTTTCAAAGCTTCTCTAAGTGGTTTCACTGTAAAGTGGAACGCCGTTCGGACTCGGCTATAAAAAGGAGGTCCCTTATCATTGAGCTTAACGTAGAATCGGGCAGCACTCAGTGATAAGATAGAAATTCACCACTTTGGTATCACAATATACTGAATAGTCTAAGTGAGCCTGAAATGTCGGACTGCCATTTAACCTAACCCCCATTAGCTCGGACTCAATACCTAACATTTTAATTGAAGATTAAAAGTAAACTTTTTTGAGCGTAGTCATTTCCTGCTTTTTTTAATTAATATTTTCTTGGGAAGAATCAAATGTTACCTTTTTTCGAGTGTAGTCTTTTCCGGTTTCTTTACTTACTCAATGTGTTCTTTTATTTTCAAGTTTTCCCCAAAGTTCATTCATTATGTGTTTTTCCTTCTGTGTATAATGAAGGATATAAAAATTTCTAGTTTTAAAAAATATAAACGTCCTGTGAAATTGAATTTTCAATTTGCTCCCAAAATTCAAACTCCAAATTGCAAACAATAGAAAGTTATTTTGATTTTCTTGTTTTTTTTTTTCAAATTTAATTTTTATTTCTAAATTCAATGAAACTATTTGTTAAGAAAATTGTAAAGTTAAACGAAAACAACAACTTTGCACAATTTTGTTTTTTTTTTCTTAATCAAAATTTTATTATTTTCATATTATCATTTTTATTTTTCTTCTTCTTATTATTATATGAAATTGTAAATTATTGCCATATAATTTTTTGTTGAACCCTTTTTTTGAAATTCAGCGTGACGGTGAAGTTAGAGACGCTACAGAACGTCCACCAAATATGGGAAACCCTGAAAGACTAGTAAGTATCACATAAGCATTCATCTAACATTCTCACTCGCGAGCGCTCTCTCTCTCCCTCTCATACATTTCTTGTTATAAGGTTATAAAATATATATAAGACATTCTATTCTCACCAATTACACAAACACATATCTCTCAATGCATTTCATTTGTATGAGTCCTTGCTTACACATGCATAAATATCATATATAATATTTTCTTTTTTATTTTTTTTTTTAATATTTAAAATTTTAATTAAAATGGATATATATTTTTCTGTTTTTAGCATGAAGTTGTAACGGTTTAAAATAGCATATTATTGTTGGTGGTATTTGTTAAGACAGCTTTTTCAATAAAACACAAACATATTTGCTAATATTATACACACACACGATCTATGTATATGTAAATGTTATACTAATTTATAGATTTTACTTAATTCAATTATTTTTATAGTTAAAAAAAGTTAAATATATATTAGTCTTGCCCTTTTAATGTCTGCACTTGTTTTAATGTTGATTTGAATGAAATAAATCGCAATATTTAAAATTTTCTTATGTATGTAAGAACAAAATTATGTATAATCAAAAATAAAATACCCAATACCTTGTCAATAAATAAGTGTATATCAAAACTATATGCAACTACAATATAATGTTTTTAATTTATAAAAAATCATTTAGTGCGAGGAAAATTTTCATATTGAAAATACCATTTTGTATACAAACATTTCATTATAAAAAAAATAATGCAAACTAAAGTTTGGGACACTAAATTCACAAAATATTATAAACAAATTTTTCTGAGGATAAAGAAGTTTATAATCTTTATTTTTTACTTTATTTTTTTTATTGGGTATTGAGTATCCTAAATCTTTGTGACTTTTCGAATTTTCACACAATATTAGGAGAAAAAAAATTTCTTTACAAATATCTATATAATTAAAATAAAGTTTATAAACTTCATTTTAAAAGGTTGGTTATAAAATTTTCTATACAAATATTTCTCAAAATTTCTATGTCTGTAGAAAATTTTGTCAAAATTTTATTTCTATAGAAATTTTTTTGTCAACATTTTATTTCTATAGAAAATTTTGGTCAAAATGTTATTTCTATAGAAAATTTTGTCAACATTTTATTTCTATAGACAATTTTGTCAACATTTTATTTCTATAGAAAATTTTTAGCATAATTTTATTTCTATAGAAAGTTTTGTCAAAATTTTATTTCCATAGAAAAATTTTTGTGAAAATGTTATTTCTATAGAAAATTTTTGGAAAATTTTATATCTATAGAAAATTTTTACAAAATTTTTTATCTATAGAAAATTTTGTCAAAATTTTATTTCTATAGAAAATTTTGTCAAAATTTTATTTCTATAGAAGATTTTGTTACAATGTTATTTCTATAGAAAATTTTGTCAAAATTTTATTTCTATAGAAAATGTTGGTCAAAATGTTATTTCTATAGAAAATTTTTGGAAAATTTTATATCTATAGAAAATTTTTACAAAATTTTATATCTATAGAAAATTTTGTCAAAATTTTATTTCTATAGAAAATTTTGTTAAAATGTTATTTCTATAGAAAATTTTGTCAAAATTTTATTTCTATAGAAAATTTTGTTAAAATGTTATTTCTATAGAAAATTTTGTCAAAATTTTATTTCTATAGAAAATTTGTTTCTATATAAATAATTGATAGTCGAAATGAAAAATAATTAAGTTTTGGGAATAAGTTAATTTAAGTTTTAATTGTATCACTCAAAAATATGTAAAATCATTGTTATTTTGGTAAAAACAAATCGAAAATCTTTGCAAATATTAACTATGTCGCTTTATGCTATTTTTAGTAATAATTTATTATTATCTTAAGTAATAGCTGAAACTTCAAATCAGTTCAAACTTTTCGTTATAAGATTTTTTTTTAAATTTATTTCTATAAAACAAAACTAACAGCTTGTAAATGTGATGATCTAAAATTACGATCAAAAATTTTTTACATTATTAAAAAATGTAAGGGTTTCTTGTGTATGCTAGAAAAAAATTATATCAACTAAATAGCATATGTTTACTTTTCTGTAAGCTTGAAAAAAAAAATATAAAATAAAATATATAAAATAAATAACAAACTAATGCTCTTTAGCTCTAAATTCAGCAAATCACAACGTTTTCCTAAGTTCATTAGCATAAAGCTTCATCATCACATTCAGCCAGATCTTTATATCCTTATCCAAGTTATTTTATTTCTTTCGTAATATCTATTCTAAATTATTTTTTCTAGATTTAAGAATTGAGTTGGTGGAATTTTTCATACGAATCTATTTACCAAAGGCAACATAAATAAAATAAAAAACATTTATAAACTCTAATCCACAATAATGAAACAAAACAATAAAAATTATGTGTCCTATAGGAAAATTGGATAAAAACTGTACAATTATCGTTTAAAAGAACGTATAACAATATTTCACAAAAATATTTTCTTAAACTCAATAACAAAATTTTTTTCTATGAACAATTTTGCCAAATTTTATTTCTATACATAATTTTGTTTTTGAAATTTTATTTCTATAAAAAATGTTGTCAAAATTTTATTTCTATAGAAAATTTTCTTCAAATTTTATTTCTATAGAAAATTTTGTCAAAATTTTATTTCTATAGAAAATTTTTGCAAAATTTTATTTCTATAGAAATTTTTTTCCAAAAGTTTATTTCTATAGAAAATTTTTTCCAAAAGTTTATTTTTATAGAAAATTTTGTCAAAATTTTATTTCTATAGAAAATTTTGTCAATATTTTATTTCTATAGAAATTTTGTCAAAATTTTATTTCTATAGAAAATTTTGTCAAAATTTTATTTCTATAGAAAATGTTTGCACAATTTTATTTCTATAGAAAATTTTTGGAAAATTTTATATCTATAGAAAATTTTTGGAAAATTTTATATCTATAGAAAATGTTTAAAAAAGTTTATTTCTATAGAAAATTTTTTCCAAAAGTTTATTTTTATAGAAAATTTTTTCAAAATTTTATTTCTATAGTAAATTTTTGTCAAAATTTTATTTCTATAGAAAATTTTTGTCAAAATTTTATTTCTATAGAAAATTTTGTCAAAATTTTATTTCTATAGAAAATGTTTGCACAATTTTATTTCTATAGAAAATTTTGTCAAAATTTTATTTCTATAGAAAATTTTGTCAAAATTTTATTTCTATAGAAAATTTTGTCAAAATTTTATTTCTATAGAAAATTTTGTCAAAATTTTATTTCTATAGAAAATTTTGTCAAAATCTTATTTCTATAGAAAATTTTGTCAAAATTGTATGTCTATAGAAAATTTTGTAAATTTTTTTCGGGAATTTTGTCAAAATTGTATTTCTATAGAAAATTTTGCCTAATTTCATTTCTAAGCAAAATTTTGTCAAAATTTTATTTCTATAGAAAATTTTCTCAAAATTTTATTTCTATAGAAAATTTTCTCAAAATTTTATTTCTCTAGAAAATTTTGTCAATATTATATTTCTATAGAAAATTTTGTCAAAATTTTATTTCTATAAAAAATTTTGTTAAAATTTTATTTCTCTAGAAAATTTTGTCAATATTATATTTCTATAGAAAATTTTGTCAAAATTTTATTTCTATAAAAATTTTTGTCAATATTATATATATCTATAGAAAATTTTTTCAATATTATATATATCAATAGAAAATTTTGTCAAAATTTTATTTCTATAGAAAATTTTGTCAAAATTTTATTTCTATAGAAAATGTTGTCAAAATTTTATTTCTATAGAAAATTTTGTCAAAATTTTATTTCTATAGAAAAGTTTGTCAAAATTTTATTTCTATAGAAAATGTCAAAATTTTATTTCTGTAAAGAATTTTTTCAACATTTTATTTCTATAAAAAAAAAATTTTCAAAATTTTATTTCTATAGAACATTTTGTCAAAGTTTTATGTCTATAGAAAATTTTCTCAAAATTTTATTTCTATAGAAAATTTTCTCCAAATTTTATTTGTATAAAAAATTTTGTTGAATTTTATTTCTATAGAAAATTTTGTCAATATTATATTTCTATAGAAAATTTTGTCAAAATTTTATTTCTATAGAAAATTTTGTCAAAATTTTATTTCTATAGAAAATTTTGTCAAAATTTTATTTCTATAGAAAATTTTGTCAAAATTTTATCTCTATAGAAAATTTTCTCAAAATTTTATTTCTATAGAAAATTTTCTCAAAATTTTATTTGTATAAAAAATTTTGTTAGAATTTTATTTGTATAGAAATTTTTGTCAAAATTTTATTTCTATAGGAAATTTTCTCAAAATTTTATTTCTATAGAAATTTTGGTCAACATTTTATTTCTATAGAAAATTTATCTCAAAATTTTGTTTCTATAGAGAATTTTATCAAAATTGTTTCTTAGAAAACCAAAACAGATTTTATCACAATTTCCCACAGGGTATTTATTTCAATATTTTTCACCCTAGAGATCTTATCTAAATTAATTTGGAATAATTTGAGAAGAATTTTCGATACTAGAATAATTTTTATATGTGCATTTGGTAAGATGATTGGTACTCTAATGGGTAACTAGAAATACATTTTGACTAACCCAAAGGAAGAATAAGCAAATGAAGGTAATACAAAAAATTTGTAAATTAGATATATTTTTATAGAAATATTAGTATAGAATGGAATGTATACAGAATGGTTAAATATTTTGTAATTTAGTTACAAAATTTTGTAGTCTCTATAGATACATGAAAATTGTATTTTTATTTTTTTTAACTTTTGGAAATTATTATAATCATTTGTTTTTATGTTTTGGATTTATTTTTTACAGGAGGAAGTTGATTTGGATATGGATCCATCCATGGGAGGTCCCAACAGCTCCGCCATGGGCGGTGGAGCAGGAGGCAGCCAACAGCCTGTTTTCGCCATGCCACCACCACCTGCTACTGGTGTTAATCCATTCACAGGTGCTCCAGTTGCAGCCACAGAGGCAACATCATTGAATACAACAGAACAGACAACATATACACCAGGTATATAAAAAGACCAACCATTAACCTAATCCCCAATCTATGCGTCAACAATACATCAATTACTAACCAAGGATGGACAAAGTTTGGAAAAAAGTTGAAAAACTATACCAAGCAACAAATCATATTTGGGTAACAAAGAATACAAAGGCTAAACAATACAAATACTCTCAATATTAAAAAAATTAAAATATTACTTTGATAAATTCTTAAAAACAAAACACAATAATCAAAAGATTCCCCCTCTTTAAAAAGTTGGAAAATCTTTTTCAATTAAAGGAAATCCTTAAAAACAAGTGTACAATAAATTACTTCAACTTGAAATAAAAGTTGAGCTCTTATATTATTTGACATTTCGGAATACCTCATCTAGTCCCCCACAATGCTCCCAACAAAATCCATACTTGAATAAAATTGAGACGTAAACACGGTTGCCAAAAATAATCCAACAAAGTTTGGAATTTGATTTTTGAAATTTTTTAATTCTATAGAAATTTTTTCAAAATTTTATTTTTATAGCAAATTTTGTCAAAATTTTATTTCTATAGAAAATTTTTACAAAATTTTATTTCTATGGAAAATTTTGTCAAAATTTTATTTCTATAGAAAATTTTGACAAAATTTCATTTCTATAGAAAATTTTGTTAAAATTTTATTTCTACAGAAAAATTTCTGAAAATATAAATTCTATAGAAAATGTTGTGAAAATTTAAAATCTGTAGAAAATTTTTTCAAAATTTTATTTCTATAGAAAATTTTCTCAAAATTGTATTTCTATAGAAAATTTTCTCAAAATTTTATTTCTATAGAAAATTTTCCGAAAATTTTATTTCTATAGAAAATTTTCCCAAAATTTTATTTCTATAGAAAATTTTCCCAAAATTTTATTTCTATAGAAAATTTTCCGAAAATTTTATTTCTATAGAAAATTTTCCCAAAATTTTATTTCTATAGAAAATTTTCCCAAAATTTTATTTCTATAGAAAATTTTGTCAAAATTTTATTTCTATAGAAAATTTTGTCAAAATTTTATTTCTATAGAAAATTTTGTCAAAATTTTATTTCTATAGAAAATTTTCTCAAAATTTTATTTTTATAGAAAATTTTGTCAAAATTTTATTTTTATAGAAAATTTTCTCTAAATTTTATTTTTATAGAAAATTTTCTCTAAATTTTATTTCTATAGAAAATTTTCTCAAAATTTTATTTCTATAGAAAATTTTCCGAAAATTTTATTTCTATAGAAAATTTTCCCAAAATTTTATTTCTATAGAAAATTTTGTCAAAATTTTATTTCTATAGAAAATTTTGTCAAAATTTTATTTCTATAGAAAATTTTGTCAAAATTTTATTTGTATAGATAATTTTGTCAAAATTTTTTTTGTTTAGAAAATTTTGTCAAAATTTTATTTCTATAGAAAATTTTGTCAAAATTTTATTTCTATAGAAAATTTTCTCAAAAATTTATTTTTATAGAAAATTTTCTCTAAATTTTATTTCTATAGATAATTTTCTCAAAATTTTATTTCTATAGACAATTTTCCCAAAATTTTATTTCTCTAGAAAATTTTCTCAAAATTTTATTTCTATAGAAAATTTTCCGAAAAGTTTATTTCTATAGAAAATTTTCCCAAAATTTTATTTCTATAGAAAATTTTCTCAAAATTTTATTTCTACAGAAAATTTTCTCCAAATTTTATGTCTACAGAAAATTTTCTGAAAATTTAAATTCTATAGAAAATTTTCTGAAATTTTAAAATCTGCAGAAAATTTTGTCAAAATTTTATTTCTATAAAAAGTTTTGTCAAAATTTTATTTCTGTAGAAACTTTCTATTAAAAATTCTACCAATCTACCAACTTGGGCAACCGTGGACATAATACGACACGTCAATTATAATTGTATACTGGTCCACACAATTTGCCAGAAATTCGGTTTTGAGACCCTTTTAAATTGGAAAATCCCTTTATTTGGACTACTTTGTGATGTCTTTTTATGTCCTCATTTTTTTTTGGTTACAAAAGCCCACAGTTGAACTTTTTATTTTGTCTCTGACAAACGAAAACTTATTCAAGGTACAGTGAAACATTTCAATCGGGGACACTCTGAAAACCGGACAACTCTCAAAAGTGGACAATTGTCGTAAGACGTTTGCTATATTTACACGTTCAAATTAACCACTCATAACTGAACACATCCCAAATGTGGTCAAAATTTAGGTGACCGGGAGTGTACATATTCGGGAGGTTTCACTGTATTTCAGCAAACAGTGGCTACTTTCGCTTTTTTCAGCAGGCTTTCGTTTGTTTTAGCAGGGATTACCCTACGGGAAATGGATGCATATCAGGACAGGTGCAGGACAAGTCCTTGGAATAATCCCAGTTCTTGTCAAAATATATCGAAGGGACTTTAACATGGGTTTGTCTCATTGACGGGGTAAATTTACACTTTAGGATATCCAAAAGAATTCATGAAAATTTGGAAAACTATGACAAAATGGAGCACCAGTACCAGTCCTGTGAGCCGTCCGTCCGTCAGAGACAATTTGCATCAATTTCCCGTAGGGTATCGGAAAAAATCTTTGGGGGTAGCAGTCTATTTGAGCCTGTACCAATAACTATAAAATTTAATGAAAGATATGACCAGATACAATTACAATACATTACACCATACACTGAAAGAATATTTTTCGTTTATCAGAATCGAAATGTTAGGCAAATAAAAATTACTATTATCTTTAACCTTTTTTATTTTTTTTTTTTTTGTAACAGAAACTAAACAGATTATAGACAATCAATAAAATCGTTTTTATTTGTTCTTAAATAAAATATTTATTATATTATAAATTAAAAAAAAAATACTTTTTCGCCTTTTTTAAGTTAAAGACCATCGAATTGTATGTCGTTTTTAATATAAATTAAAAATGCCAATACAATTACATAAAACATTTATTATAATTATTTAAAATAGAATAAAATAAACATATATTATAAGAGCAAAAAAAAAAATAGGGTATGATGTGGTCGTCAGTTTAGAAGTGTATTTTTTGATTTTCAAATTTCATTTGCCATATTTTGAAATTGGCAGGGACCTGATTAGATCTCAAAAAATACGGTTTTCATTGTAACGAATGAATTCTATGGCTGTAACATTTTAAATATTTAAAATTATTTTTTTTATTGATTTATTTTATATACATTTGCAATATTTTCCTTATAATTTAATTAAATGAAGTTTATTTTAATATTATATTAATTTAGAAATATTTCAATTGAATGTAATTTAATATAAATAATTTTAAAATTATTTAATATGACTATATAATGTTACATACAAAAAAAATCTATTAATTCCTCCTATGTGTTTAACTTTTTCTATTTATAACTAACACATTAGATATAAATATGTATTTTTTGAGATCTGATCGGTGTCTTTTATTATGAAAATGCATTAAATTCGTCAAACGCCATTATGGAAATTTCAAAAAAAAATTTCCAATTGTCAATTGTCCAAATTGTCTAATTCTGTAGTAATTAAATAAAATGAGACATAATGAAATCTATATTTAGATTTAATTAAATCTGATCTTTCTTATGTATTCAATGTATGGGTTTCAAATCATTTCATAGTACATTATAAATTAGCCTACCGTCTTAACCCCAAACTACTCACCACTTACTGTGTTTTTTTTTCGAATTTCCTATATACATATATATTTTTTATTTTGTTTCAAGCAATTGGATGGAAATAATTTTCGAATATATTCTCGGATATTCTTTTTACATCACCAAATTTTTGTATGTTTTATATATTTTACTTGAGTCTTTTCAAAATTATTTTCGTGGATGTAAGTACTGGAAAAAAAACTTTTTTTATCTTCAATACAATGCAAACTGCTTAATAACTTGTTTTGTTTTTATTAAAAAGTGAAAATCCAATGTAATTAAATTCACTTAAAATAAAATTAAAATAAATTAAATCAATTTAAATTGTATTAAATTTAATTAAATTTGATTTTAATTAAATTAAATTTCCCATTATAATTTGAATGAAATAATTAAGTTCACTAAATTAGTATGTTCCTTGTAAAATAAGCCATTTTGAGTAAACTTTAGAATTTTCAGAAAATAGCACTAATTCGTTTACTGAAAAACAGCAGTTGGCGTCTTTGCTATTATTAGCAAAGATTTTTCTATGAATGTAATTTAGTGTTGTTAAATCTATATTAATTAATCTAAATAAATTGAATTAATTTAAGTTAATTGTAATTAATTTAGTTTTAAATTTAGTTATATTTATTCAAGTTCAATTAAATTTAATTTAATTCAGTTAAATTATATTCCAATTGCCGTACAACATACTAAGAATGCAACGCCTAAAGGTATGCTACTAAAGTTAAATTAAATTTAATTTAATTAAGTTATATTAACTAAAACATAAAATAAAAAACAGAAGTAATTACTAAATTAAATTAAATATTTCTGAATTAATATAAATAAAATTAAACAAAGTTAAATAAACATAAAAATGATTTTAACTGAATTACATTATATTAACAAACATTTATATTCATTAATTCCCAAGCAAAAAGAGTAAATATAGTAATACATACATACAGTATGTCAAGAAAGTCTTTTGACATTGCCAAATATTTCAAATTCCAGAAATAATTGAAGTAAAAATCGAGTTGTTAATTCGTTTTGAGAAAAATAAAATATGTATACTTTGCAAAATACATAATAAAATATTTTTTAAAATTAAATTATATTTAATTTTGGAACAAAACATAAGTTTTATCCTATTGTCAAAACACTTTCTTGACATACTGTACATATATGTGAGCTCAATATATCTAGTCTTAATTCTTAATTTTAAATCTTATTTATTTTTTTGTCAGACATATCAATTTAGTGTATGGACCATGATGAAGGGTTGTACCTAAAGTATCCACACTGACAGACAAAAACAGTGCTACTGTTGTGCGATTTTAGTGGCATATTTGCCACTTTTTTAAGCGGTGATAATATTTTGCCACCATTTTGTCTTTCTGGTCACCTTTAATTACATTCATTCATACAGGAATATACTTTCTGACCCCCTGTTTTCCCATAATATTTTCGGTGGACAAAATTTCATTTCTATAGAAAATTTTGTCAAAATTTCATTTCTATAGAAAATTTTGTCAAAATTTTATTTCTATAGAAAATTTTGTCAAAATTGTATTTCTATAGAAAATTTTGCCAACATTTTATTTCTATAGAAAAGTTTGTCAAAATTTTATTTCTATAGAAAATTTTGTCAAAATTTTATTTCTATAGAAAATTTTGTCAAAATTTTATTTCTATAGAAAACTTTGTAAAAATGTTGTCTATGGAAAATTTTGTCAAAATTGTATTTCTATAGAAAATTTTCTCCAATTTTTATTTCTAAAGAAAATTTTTTCACAATTGTATTTCTATAGAAAATTTTGTCAAAATTGTATTTCTATAGAAAATTTTGTCAAAAGTGTATTTCTATAGAAAATTTTGTCAAAATTTTATTTCTATAGAAAATTTTGTCAAAATTTTATTTCTATAGAAAATTTTACCAAATTTTTAATTCTATAGAAAATTTTGTCAAAATTGTATTTCTTTAAAAATTTTGTCAACATTTTTGTCAAAATTTTATTTCTATAGAAGATTTTGTAAAAATTTTATTTCTATATAAAAAAAAATTTGCCCAAATTTTATTTCTTTAGAAAATTTTGTCAAAATTGTATTTCTATCGAAAATTTTGCCAACATTTTATTTCTATAGAAAAGTTTGTCAAAATTTTATTTCTATAGAAAATTTTGTCAAAATTTTATTTCTATAGAAAATTTTGTCAAAATTTTATTTCTATAGAAAATTTTGTCAAAATTTTATTTCTATAGAAAACTTTGTAAAAATTTTATTTCTATAGAAAATTTGGTCAAAATTGTATTTCTTTAGAAAATTTGGTCCAATTTTTATTTCTATAGAAAATTTTCCCAAAATTTTATTTCTATAGAAAATTTTGTCAAAATTTTGTTTCTACAGAAATTTTTTTTGCAAAATTTTATTTCTATATAAAATTTTGGCCAAATTTTATTTCCCTAGAAAATTTTGTCAAAATTTTATTTTTATAGAAAACTTTGTAAAAATGTTATGTCTATGGAAAATTTTGTCAAAATTGTATTTCTATAGAAAATTTTGTCCAATTTTTATTTCTATAGAAAATTTTGTCAAAATTCTATTTCTATAGAAAATTTTGTCAAAATTTTATTTCTATAGAAAATTTTGTCAAAATTCTATTTCTATAGAAAATTTTGTAAAAATTTTATTTCTATAGAAAATTTTGTCCAATTTTTATTTCTATAGAAATTTTTTTCACAATTGTATTTCTATAAAAAATTTTTTCAAAATTGTATTTCGATAGAAAATTTTGTCAAAATTGTATTTCTATAGAAAATTTTGTCAAAATTGCATTTCTATAGAAAATTTTGTCAAAATTGTATTTCTATAGAAAATTTTGTCAATTGTATTATTTCTATAGAAAATTTTGTTAAAATTTTATTTCTATAGAAAATTTTGTCAAAATTTTATTTCTATAAAAAATTTTGTAAAAATTTTATTTCTATATAAAAAAATTGCCCAAATTTTATTTCTTTAGGAAATTTTGTCAAAATTTTATTTCTATAGAAAATTTTATCAAAATTTTATTTCTATAAAAAATTTTGTCAAAATTTCTTTTATGTAGAAAATTTTTCAAAATTTTACTTCTATGAAAATTTTGTAAAAATTTTATTTCTATAGAAAAATTTGTAAAAATTTTATTTAGAAAAAGATAATTGAGATGTGGGCTCACTCCATACAGATTTTTGCCCATTACACTCGTGTCAAATGCTTTTCCATAAGATTATATTCAGTTTTACTCCGTAATTCGATGATTTAATCGGATGCTTAATTTTTTTTTTTGTTTAATTATGAAAATGCGCTTATTTTTATTCTTCTTTGGCAGTTATAATTGGAATTACATATTATTATAAAATTGGAAATTTTCTTATTTTTAAATTCTGATTTTATTAATTTAGCACACTTTTCTTATTTTAATTTATAAAGAAATTTGCTATTCATTAGTTTAATTTAATTTGTTTTCTCTTTTTCTCCCTCTCTCAGATATGGTAAATCAAAAATATTAAAAATTCAACATAATCACCATTAAATCATTTACCACCACATGTTGGCAAAAATAACACAAACCAATCACATCAAATGCATAGAAATAAATGTGCATCTAAAGTTCGACATACCCTGTTAATCTGTCCAAGTATTCCTGTCCTCCTTGTCCTCTTGCAAACAAACAAAAAACATTTGTAAAGTATTTAATTTAAGTTTATTTAAATAAAAAAAAAAATAAACGAAAATATAATATGAAAATATATATATACATCAAACAATTCCAAGTACCAAATAAAAACAAGAAAATTAAACTTTAAAAATATATGAAACTAGAGAGTGAAAATGAAATGAAGGGCTTAAACAAAGATTACGAATGATTTCAATTGCCATAAAAAAATACTAAGAATGCAACGCCTAAAGGTATGCTACACAAAAATAATAATACCTATAAGCCCACATCGTAAGTCACTTAAAAAAAAAAACAAAATTGTAATTATATTCATCATAATAAAAAAAAACAAAACAAAACAACATAAATTAATTCTTTGCAAAAAACAAACTTTAACAATAAACCAAATTGTTTTGAATCTAATTTAAAATTCAGTATTTAAAAAAAAAAAAAACAAAAACAAGATAAGTCGTAATTGTAACATATTTATATGAACATTTTTGTTTTGTTTATTGAAACATAAACATATATATATTTATATTAAAAAATCACTTTATCTATGATAATGTTATTGTGTATAACCAATAACTTGAATGTACATGTATTTGTTTATCTAAATCCAGAACGATATCCCCGTTTTCAAAATCAAATTACACAATATTATTCATTTCAAATTATAATAAATAATATGAAACAACAACAAAAACAAAGAAAAAATTGTTATTTAGTTGCATTTCTGTATGTGTGTTTTGTATTAATCCCCTATTTGACACGTTTCAATTATAAAGTAAATAAAACACAAAATTTTAAATTTAATCCTTAAAAATAACAAACAAAATAATAATAAAAAAAACAATATTTATATATATATACTTAAATATATATAACCTTAAAGTTTTTAGCTTAGTTCATAATTTATTGCGTATATATAAATATAAATGCATATATAAATCTAGTTTTGAGGTTTTCTATATATACCTATACAAGATTTTGATCTTGTATTATGTCATCTACCCCTTTTTTGTTCTTTTTTTTGCCATTTCATTATTTTATATGATGATTATATTGTTACAATATCTTTCCTTTAATTAGAAAAGACCTATCATCAATCTTTGAAATCTATATAAACAAGTTAAATAATAAAATAAAAAAAGGAATTCCTTAAGAAATATAAAATCTAAAAAAAAAATTGGATTATATTCATAATAATTAATATAGATTTCAAGCTAATTTTAGCCTCTGAAATTAATAATTAAAAAACAAAAATATTTGTTATGAATAGAAACGATTGTGTTTTTACTCAGGGAGTTTAAAAACAAAGGCTTGGGAATATTTAACATGGATCAGTCAGGTAAATATTATAAATATACATTAACCTAGGTTACATTATTAAAAAAAAAATTATTAATAAATTTAGAAATAAAATTTTGACAAAATGTTCTATAGTAATACAATTTTGACAAAATTTTTCTATAGAAATAAAATTTTTACAAAATTTTCTATAGAAATAAAATTTTCACAAAAGTTTCTATAAAAATAAAATTTTTGGCAAAATTTTCTATAGAAATAAAATTTTGACAAAAGTTTCTATAGAAATAAAATTTGACAAAATTTTCTATAGAAATAAAATGTTCACAAAATGTTCTATAGAAATAGAATTTTAACAGGATTTTCTATAGAAACAAAATTTTACAAAAAATTTCTATAAAAATAAAATTTTGACAAAATTTTCTATAGAAAAAAAAATTGACAAAATTTTCTATAGAAATAAAATTTTGCAAAAAATTTCTATAGAAATAAAATTTTGCAAAAATTTTTCTATAGAAATAAAATTTTGCAACAATTGTCTATATAAATAAAATTTTGACAAAATTTTCTATAGAAATAACATTTTGCAAACATTTTCGATAGAAAAAAAAATTTGCAAAAATTTTTCTATACAAATAAAATTTTGACAAAATTTTCTATAGAAATAAAATTTGACAAAATTTTCTATAGAAATAAAATTTGACAAAATTTTCTATAGAAATAAAATTTGACAAAATTTTCTATAGAAATAACATTTTGCAAAAAATTTTATAGAAATAAAATTTTGCAAAAATTTTGTATAAAAAATTTTTTTTTGACAAAATTGTCTATAGAATTAAAATATTGATACAATTTAAGATTTTGCAAAAATTTTCTATAGAAATAAAATTTTGCAAAAATTTTCCATAGAAATAAAATTTTTCTATAGAAATAAAATTTTTACAAAATTTTCTATAGAAATAAAATGTTGACAAAATTTTCTATAGAAATAAAATGTTGACAAAATTTTCTATAGAAATAAATTTTGACAAAATTTTCTATAGAAATAAAATTTTGACAAAATTTTCTATAGAAATAAAATTTTGACAAAATTTTCTATAGAAATAAAATTTTGACAAAATTTTCTATAGAAATAACACTTTGAGAAAATTTTCTATAGAAATAAAATTTTCTATAGAAATAAAATTTTCTATAGAAATAACACTTTGAGAAAATTTTCTATAGAAATAAAATTTTGGAAAAATTTTCTATAGATATAAATTTTTGCAAAAATTTTCTATAGATATAAAATTTTGCAAAAATTTTCTTTTTGCAAAATTTTATATAGATATAAAATTTTGCAACAGTTTTCTATATATATAAAATTTTGCAAAAATTTTCTATAGATATAAAATTTTGTATAGAAATAAAATTTTGCAAAAATTTTGTATAGAAATAAAGTTTTGCAAAAATTTTCCATAGAAATAAAATTTTGACAAAATTTTCTATAGAAATAAAATTTGATAAAAATTTCTATAGAAATAAACTTTTGACAAAAGTGTCTATAGAATTAAAATATTGACACAATTTCTATAGAAATAAAATTTTGCAAAAGTTTTCTATAGATATAAAATTTTGCAAAAATTTTCTATAGAAATAAAATTTTGCAAAAGTTTTCTATAGATATAAAATTTTGCAAAAATTTTCTATAGAAATAAAATTTTGCAAATTTTTCTATAGAAATAAAATTTTGACAAAATTTTCTATAGAAATAAAATGTTCACAAAATGTTCTATAGAAATAGAATTTTAACAGGATTTTCTATAGAAACAAAATTTTACAAAAAATTTCTATAAAAATAAAATTTTGACAAAATTGTCTATTGAAATAAAATTTGACAAAATGTTCTATAGAAAAAAAATGACAAAATTTTCTATAGAAATAAAATTTTGCAAAAAATTTCTGTAGAAATAAAATTTTTCTATAGAAATAAAATTTTTACAAAATTTTCTATAGAAATAAAATGTTGACAAAATTTTCTATAGAAATAAAATTTTGACAAAATTTTCTATAGAAATAAAATTTTGACAAAATTTTCTATAGAAATAACACTTTGAGAAAATTTTCTATAGAAATAAAATTTTCTATAGAAATAACACTTTGAGAAAATTTTCTATAGAAATAAAAATTTGGAAAAATTTTCTATAGATATAAATTTTTGCAAAAATTTTCTATAGATATAAAATTTTGCAAAAATTTTCTTTTTGCAAAATTTTATATAGATATAAAATTTTGCAACAGTTTTCAATATATATAAAATTTTGCAAAAATTTTCTATAGATATAAAATTTTGTATAGAAATAAAATTTTGTATAGAAATAAAGTTTTGCAAAAATTTTCCATAGAAATAAAATTTTGACAAAATTTTCTATAGAAATAAAATTTTGACAAAATTTTCTGTAGAAATAAAATTTTGACAAAAGTGTCTATAGAATTAAAATATTGACACAATTTCTATAGAAATAAAATTTTGCAAACATTTTCTATAGAAATAAAATTTTGCAAAAATTTTCTATAGATATAAAAGTTTGCAAAAATTTTCTATTTGCAAAAATTTTCTTTTATATATAAAATATATATATATATATATATATATATATATATATATATATATATATATATATATATATATATATATATATATATATATATATATATATATATATATATATATATATATATATATATATATATATATATATATATATATATATATATATATATATATATATATATATATATATATATATATAAAATTTTGCAAAAATTTTCTATAGATATAAAATTTTGTATAGAAATAAAATTTTGCAAAAATTTTGTATAGAAATAAAATTTTGCAAAAATTTTGTATAGAAATAAAGTTTTGCAAAAATTTTCCATAGATATAAAATTTTGCAAAAATTTTCTATAGAAATAAAATTTTGCAAAAAATTTCCGTAGAAATAAAATTTTTCTATAGAAATGTTTAGAATTAAAATATTGACACAATTTGATAGAAATAAAATTTTGCAAAAAATTAAATTTTTCTATAGAAAATGTTTCTATAGATATAAAATTTTGCAAAAATTTTGTATAGAAATAAAATTTTGCAAAAATTTTGTATAGAAATAAAGTTTTGCAAAAATTTTCCATAGAAATAAAATTTTGACAAAATTTTCTATAGAAATAAAAATGTGATAAAAATTTCTATAGAAATAAAATTTTGACAAAAATGTCTATAGAATTAAAATATTGACACAATTTCTATAGAAATAAAATTTTGCAAAAATTTTCTATAGATATAAAATTTTGCAAAAATTTTCTATAGATATAAAATTTTGCAAAAATTTTCTATAGATATAAAATTTTGCAAAAATTTTCTATAGAAAAAAAATTTTGCAAATTTTTCTATAGAATAAAATTTTGCAAAAATTTTCCATAGAAATAAAATTTTTCTATAGAAAATGTTTCTATAGATTTAAAATTTTGCACAAATTTACTATAGAAATAAAATTTTGCAAAAATTTTCCATAGAAATAAAATTTTTCTATAGAAATAAAATTTTGACAAAATTTTCTATAGAAATAAAATTTTGACAAAATTTTCTATAGAAATAAAATTTTGACAAAATTTTCTATAGAAATAACATTTTGACAAAATTTCCCATAGAAATAAAATTTTGACAAAATATTTTATAAAAATAGAATTTTAACAGAATTTTCTATAGAAATAAAATTTGCAAAAATTTTCTATAGAAATAAAATTTTGACAAAATTTTCTATAGAAATAAAATTTTGACAAAATTTTCTATAGAAATAAAATGTTGACAAAATTTAGTGTACTATGAATAATTTGATGATATTCTAAGAGAAGTTGCTGTTGTCCATGTACTTACCTTCAAATAAAAATAATAATACAATTATATATAAGATGACTTTTTATAAAATTGTTTTATTATAGATACTGCATTATCGTTTAAATGTTTAATATTAATTATTTAATAGGGATTTTTTTTGGTAGTTTATTTCATATAATAAATGTCCTATAGTCGAGTAAATGTAGATTATGAAATCAAATGGAAAAATTTAAATTTTTCATTAACTGTTGCAATGGTCGTATTTAAGTTATATAACTATGATTAGTGTAGATAGTTTAGTTGTTTTTTGCTCTGTAATAATTTTATTCCATTTTCAGTTTAAATGTTTGTTTATCTTTTAGAATATTATGTAAAAAATGTGATTTGGACACATTCATTTAAAACTGAGTGGGGGAGAGGAGGCGATTCCAAATACTTTTATTCCCTAAGAACTTCCTTAATGTACTACGTAGCTTTTGGGCTTATCAAATGTTTTCGGAATGCATTGTTTGTGATGAATAACTTTTAATTAAATACAAGGAGAAGATTCATTAAATGTAAGAAAAATTATAAAATTCGTTTGAAAAAAATCTTTCACTGAAAACTATTTTGTGTCCCATCTCACTTCACTTTACACCCTACACACACACTTCATCTCTCAAAAAGCTGGTTGTTAATCTCATACGTACGAGTACTTTTTTCGACTTTATGATCGATGGATGATGTTTTCAGCAAGCAATAATAGGATATACAAGGATTTAAATTATAAAAGAATTGAATTAATAACTAATAAATACCCGTTCATCACTCAAAAAGCTGGTTAGTCTGAAACACATGTGAGAACATGTTTTCGGACTTCCGATCACGGTTGCCACTTGAGCCCAAAATCATCTACCAAAATTTGGAGAAATTTTTACCAAAAAACTAACAAACAAAATATCTTTTTCCCAAAATTATATTTCTATAGGAAATTTTGTAAACATTTTATTTTTATAGAAAATTTTGTTAAAATTTTATTTCTATAGAAAAATTGCATCAACATTTTTTTCTATAGAAATTTTTGTTACAATTTTATTTCTATAGAAAATTTGAATCAACATTTTTTTCTATAGAAATTTTTGTTAAAATTTTATTTCTATAGAAAATTTTGTCAAAATTTGAGATGCTTAATATAATAGATCTCTCTCCTGACAAGAGAATGAATTTCAAAAAAGACACGGAAGAATGCGCGAGAATGTATCGACACATCATAAACAAGCATCGATACAAACGAAGCTTAGTGTACGGTGACTTGCAGAACGAACAGCATCACACGAACTCACGTTAGTTATTTTCAATATATTATATCTAAAATAATATTGTGATTTGTGAACATTAAAAGTAATTTAATATTTGTAATTTATGTAGATACAAAATCCCAGAAGATGGTTAGTGGCACTAACCGAAATATTGGAAATAAATATTAAAACAAATCAATAATCGATTGTTTCTATGACCTCAAGCCGAACAAAATTAATAATCAGAAAAAATTATATTTCTATAGAAAATTTTGTTACAATTTTATTTCTAAGAAAATTTTGTAAAAATTTTATTTCTATAGAAAATTTTGTCAAAATTTTATTTCTATAGAATATTTTGTCAAAATTGTATTTCTATAGAAAATTTTCTTAAAATTTTATTTCTATAGAGAATTTTATCAAAATTTTATTTCTATAGAAAAATTTATAAAAATTTTATTTCTATATAAAATATTATTCCTATAGAAAATGTAAAAATTTTATTTCTATAGAAAGTTTTGTCAAAATTTTATTTTTATAGAAAATTTAAATCAAAATTTTATTTCTAAGAAAATTTTTTCAAAATTTTATTTCTATGAAAATTTTGTAAATTTTTTTTTCTATAAAAAATTTTCTTAAAATTTTATTTCTATAGAAACATTTATACAAAATTTTATTTCTATAGAAAATATCCCAAATTTGTTTCTATAGAAAATTTAAATCAAAATTTTATTTCTACGAAAATTTTGTCAAAATTTTATTTCTATAGAAAATTTTATTTCTATAGAAAATTTTCTTAAAATTTCATTTCTATAGAAAATTTTTGCAAAATTTTATTTCTACAGAAAATTTTTGCAAACTTTTGTTTCTATAGAAAATTTTTGCAAAATTTTATTTCTATAGAAAATTTTTGCAAAATTTTATTTCTATAGAAAATTTTTGCAAAATTTTATTTCTATAGAAAATTTTTGCAAAATTTTATTTCTATAAAAAATTTTCTTAAAATTTCATTTCTATAGAAAATTTTCTTAAAATTTCATTTCTATAGAAAATTTTTTCAAAATTTTATTTCCATAGAAAATTTTTTCAAAAGTGTATTTCTATAGAAAATTTTGTCAAAATTGTATTTCTATAGAAAAATTTGTCAAAATTGTATTTCTAAGATTTTTTTTTTACAGAAAATTTTTTTCTATAGAAAATGTTGTCAAAATTTTATTTCTATAGAAAATTTTCTCAAAGTGTTATTTCTATAGAAAATTATGTCAAAATTTTAATTTTATAGAAAATTTTGTCAAAATTTTATTTGCATAAAAAAATGTCAAAATTTTTTATCTATAGAAAATTTTGTTAAAAATTTATTTCTATAGAAAATTTTGTCAAAATTTTATTTCTATCGAAAATTTTGTCAATGTTTGCCATATATGGTATATGATTTGGTAGTAGATTTTGTTGAAGAAACCCAAGTTAAATTGTAAACCAATCTAATATACTTTATTATATGAAATGAAAATTGGAAAAACAATATTGTTTCTGAAGAAATTCTGAAGTTTCTAAAAGCTGAAACAATTTTGTGGTCCCGTAAAGAATCCTTATAGGGAAGTTCGGCTGCGTTAATCTATAATAGCTTCGAAATAAATATACCAAATAGAAAATTTATTTTTTTACAACCAATTTTATTTTTCTACGTTATGTTTTTTTTTCTTGAATGAACTTTTAAAATAAAAATAAATTAAAAATAAAAGTTTCTAAACATTATAATATCAATTGATTTACAAACTAAACAAAAAAAAAAAACAAATATTAAAATATTTTTTGTGTGTTTTTTTCACAGAAAGAAAATAAAGTACATTTCTTTTCATATTTTATTGCAGTTAAAAATCCCTAGAATAATTAATTAATCGTTCGTCTTTTATATTGAGGGAGTTTTGATACTTCACAACAAAATAAAATAATCGATAAAAAATAATATTAATAATACAAAAGTTTAATTTTATACTATCGTAATGGTCACTTTTTAGAAATATGTATCGTATATAAATTTCTATTCATATTGTATAGTTTTGAATTAATCGTATGCATTAGAGATGTATATATGTAGGTGTGGATGTATGTTTTTCACTTGTTAAATTTTTTTTTAGTTATGCATATATTTGTATATAATATTTGATTTATGGATGTAAATTGTTTTTCCTCTTATAGTTTTTTTTCTTAAATTTTATTTTCTATTTTTGGATATCATTAACATATTTTTGTCCTTAATATAAAAAAAATATCTATAAGAATTCATCAAAGCTATCAAACGCATATTTCTTTGTATATATGTATGTGTGTGTTTGTATGTCTTTATGGTATTAAATTGGCCAGCGGGAAAAATGGTCACATCAATCCTCCCCTCAAATTTTATCCACTATCAGGCCTTTAGAGTTTATCATGAATCCTTTAATATTAAACTATGAGGCCAATCATCATAGAATTTGAAAAGACAGACATTCGATTTTTACGATTATTGAAAAGTCGATTTTTTTACATCGCGAGTTTCGGTAGATTTATAGCATAAAAAATTTTACTATTGTGGGCGACAAATAGTGTCATTTTCATCTCACGTAAATTTAAAATCCTAAAAATTTTGTCAAAATTTTAGTTATATCGAAAATTTTGTCAAGATTTTATTTATATAGAAAATTTTTTCAACATTTTATTTCTATCGAAAATTTTGTCAAAATTTTATTTTTATAGAAAATTTTGTCAAAATTTAGTTTTTATAGAAAATGTTGTCAAAATTTTTATTTCTATAGAAATTTTTTTCAAAACTTAGTTTCTATAGAAAATTTTGTCAACATTTTATTTCTATAGAAAATTTTGTCAAAATTTTATTTCTATAGAAAATTTTGTCAACATTTTATTTCTATAGAAAATTGTTTCAAAATTTAGTTTCTATAGAAAATTTTGTCAAAATTTTATTTCTATAGAAAATTTTGTCAAAATTTTATTTCTATAGAAAATTTTGACAAAATTTTATTTCTATAGAAAATTTTGACAAAATTTTATTTCTATAGAAAATTTTGTTAAAATTTTATTTCTATAGAAAATTTTGTCAAAATTTTTATTTCTATAGAAAATTTGTCAAAATTGTATTTCTATAGAAAATTTTGTCAAAATTTTATTTCAATAGAAATTTTTTTCAAAATTTTGCATCTATAGAAAATTTTGTCAAAATTGTATTTCTATAGAAAATTTTGTCAAAATTTTATTTCTATAGAAAATTTTGACCAAATTTTATTTCTATAGAAAATTTTGACCAAATTTTATTTCTATAAAAATTTTGTCAAAATTTTATTTCTATAGAAAATTTTGTCAAAATTTTTATTTCTATAGAAAATGTTGTCAAAATTTTTATTTCTATAGAAAATTTTGTCAAAATTTTTATTTCTATAGAAAATTTGTCAAAATTGTATTTCTATAGAAAATTTTGTCAAAATTTTATTTCTATAGAAAATTTTGACAAAATTTTATTTCAATAGAAAATGTTGGCAAAATTTAGTTTCTATAGAAAATTTTGTCAACATTTCGGTAGTTTCGCGAGTTTCGGTAGATTTTTAGCATAAAAAATTTTACTTTTGTGGGCAGCAAATAGTGTCATTTTCATCCCCCATAAATTTAAAATCCTACAAATTTTGTCAAAATTTTATTTATATCGAAAATTTTGTCAAGATTTTATTTATATAGATTTATTTTATTTATATAGAAAATTTATTTATTTTATTTATATAGAAAATTTTTTTATTTCTATAGAAAATTTTGTCAAAATTTTATTTCTATAGAATTTTTTGTCAAAATTTTATTTCTATAGAAAATTTTTTCAAAATTTTATTTCTATAGAAAATTTTGTCAAAATTTTTATTTCTATAGCAAATTTTGACAAAATTATATTTCTATAGAAAATTTTGGCAAAATTTTTTTTCGATAGAATTTGTTTTTTGCAAAAATTTTATTTCTATAGAAAATTGTTTCAAAATTTAGTTTCTATAGAAAATTTTGTCATAATTTTATTTTTATAGAAAGATTTGCTAAAATTTTATTTCTATAGAAAATTTATCAAAATTTTATTTCTATAGAATTTTTTGTCAAAACTTTATTTCTACAAAAAATTTTATAGAAAATTGTTTCAAAATTTAGTTTCTATAGAAAATTTATCAAAATTTTATTTCTATAGAATTTTTTGTCAAAATTTTATTTCTACAAAAAATTTTGTCAAAATTTTATTTCTATAGAAAATTTTGTCAACATTTCGGTAGTTTCGCGAGTTTCGGTAGATTTTTAGCATAAAAAATTTTACTTTTGTGGGCAGCAAATAGTGTCATTTTCATCCCCCATAAATTTAAAATCCTACAAATTTTGTCAACATTTTATTTATATCGAAAATTTTGTCAAGATTTTATTTATATAGATTTATTTTATTTATATAGAAAATTTTTTATTTCTATAGAAAATTTTGTCAAAATTTTATTTCTATAGAAAATTTTGTCAAAATTTTATTTCTATAGAAAATTTTGTCAAAATTTTATTTCTATAGAAAATTTTATCAAAATTTAATTTCTATAGAAAATTTTGCCAAAATTGTATTTCTATAGAAAATTTTGTCAAAATTTTATTTTTATAGAAATAAACTTTTGACAAAATTTTATTTCAATTATATTTGCTTAGTTCGGCTTGAGGTCATGTGAATAAAAACAGATGTTGTTGTTTTTTGAGTTGTATTTTTATATTTAAAATTTTTTCAATATTTCGAGCAGCATATTGCACTTTAACAGGACACAAACCAAACTTTAAGGACGTAGATATTTTGACGCAAGAAACCAATTATAAAAGGAGATTTACTCTGGAGATGCTACATATTATAAATGTACCTGCAGAAAGACGAATGAATTTTAAGACTGATACGGACCATTGTGCACATATTTATAGAAATATTGTACAAAAATATAGAAAGACAGATTAGCTTTTAGTTGTAAATATACTCCCTTGTAAAGAAGTTCACTGTTCTTTAAATTTAAATGTAATTATCTGTGTTTTTCATGTAATGATATATTTTTGTTAATGTGTTAAATGTTTTTTCTTTTTGTTTAAAGTAATTTCCCTGAAGACGAGCATCGGAGATGTCTCGAAATATTGGAAAAATTTTAAATATAAAAATACAACTCAAAAAACAACAACATCTGTTTTTATGCACATGACCTCAAGCCGAACTAAGCAAATATAATTAAAAGTTTAAAGGTCAACTAATTAAAACAACAAAATTTTATTTCTATAGAAAATTTTGTTAAAATTTTTATTTCTATAGAAAATTGTTTCAAAATTTAGTTTCTATAGAAAATTTTGTCAAAATTTTATTTTTATAGAAAGATGTGCTAAATTTTATTTCTATAGAAAATTTATCAAAATTTTATTTCTATAGAATTTTTTGTCAAAATTTTATTTCTATAGAAAATTTTGACAAAATTTTATTTCTATAGAAAATTTTGTCAACATTTCGGTAGTTTCGCGAGTTTCGGTAGATTTTTAGCATACAAAAATTTACTTTTGTGGGCAACAAATAGTGTCATTTTCATCCCCCATAAATTTAAAAACCTACAAATTTTGTCAAAATTTTATTTATATCGAAAATTTTGTGAAGATTTATATAGATTTATTTTATTTATATAGAAAATGTATTTATTTTATTTATATAGAAATTTTTTTATTTCTATAGAAAATTTTGTCAAAATTTTATTTCTATAGAAATTTTGTCAAAATTTTATTTCTATAGAAAATTTTGTCAAAATTTTATTTCTATAGAAAATTTTGTCAAAATTTTATTTCTATAGAAAATTTTGACAAAATTTTATTTCTATAGAAAATTTTGACAACATTTTATTTCTATAGAAAATTTTGACAAAATTTTATTTCTATAGAAAATTTTGTCAAAATTTTATTTCTATTTGTGAATTGCATAATCTACCGAAAACATTAAAAATTCTACAAATCTACCAAGCAGTAATAAATCTACCAAGTTTGGTAAACTTCTACCAACTGTGGCAATAGTTCTAGCGACGTGTTTCCAAATTAAAATTAATGGGATAGTGTTGTCAAATTTTTGTGATTCATTACTAGTCATTGTTGCTCCCTGATCAAGTGGAATTTTTTTTTTCAACTCCAAAGTTGATTATTAAGAATTTCCCCTGTATTAACATCAAAAACACTAGAAAATAAGAAAATTAGGAAATTAGGACATTTTTGCCGATAATGATATTAAATTTATTCGTAGCGTAAAAAGGTTTCGCCCACCGACAATCGCTGTGGTTATGTTTACATGTTAATACTCAAATAGTGTGTTTAGCAAAAAACAAACATTTACAAGTCTTAGGGCAAATTTCTTATCCTCCGATTAATATTTAACCGGAAGATAGACCACCTGTGAGTAAAATTTTTGTATGAGGTCAGCTGTTATATCACCACGATAAATAGGAAAAAGGCTCACAGCCCTCAAAAAATTATAAAAAGTCGAATTTTCGAAAATCAACCTATATAAAAATCGACAGAAGTTTTATCAAACTTAAAAAAAAAAAAAGATTTCTCAAAAGTCTCAATTATAGAAAAAATAACATTTTTCAAAAGTTGAAAATTTCTTAAAAATAGCTAAGGCCCTCTCGATTCTCAAGACTAATAAAATATTCGCTTATGTGCCGACTTCCCCGCTGGATGGTGATGATGACTACACCCAAAAAAAGTGAAGTCACTAAGAAAGAAAAAGTAGGTTTATTTTAGAAAATTTTTAAAATAAGCTAAAAGTGATGACTCGCTAGAAATGAGTTAAGATGAAGTATTTTTCCTTTAATACAAGAAAATTTCATAATTCGAAGAAAAATTTTGAAAAATTTATAGAATTTACTCATTTTTAGAAAATTTAAATTAATTTGTGTGAAATTTGAATTAGCTTTTTTCTTATTTTGAGCTCATGTCGTTAAGTTTCTAATAGTTGGAAAAAATTATCTAAAATAAATTTTCATTGACTTTTTTTGTCTGGGGTATATTAATTTCTGTACTTGTAATTTAAGTATGTTTTCTTTGTATGTGTGTTCTTGTGTATGTATTTGAATATTGTAATTATGTTTAATGTATTTGTTCCAGTTAATACTCGATCATTTAAATTCATTATGCTTTCTATTTCATATAATAAAACAAAAAAACACATTAAACAAATTCTTCTTTTTCTTCCAGCCACGGATGATTGAGACATTCTGCCGCTGATGCTCGAATGACAGGATTATATTCCAACATTGGTAACAGGAAATCGGAGAATTTTTTTGCTTCTATTGGATCCCAATCGTATTTTTCTATCAGTACATTTATGAGGCTCCATGGTTTTAGTTTTGTTATATTTCGAAGACTTCCTGTAAAGGTGAATGAGAGAGAGAGAGAGAGTGAGGAAAGGTTGATAAAATTATCATATAAAATAAATAACATATTGATTCTATATTTTACTCATTGGCCCAATAGAGTTCATTAAAAGGCCTGTTCGAAATTGAAACTTTTTACTTGCATTGGTAAAAATTTGACGTAATTTGAGGTGAGTATAATTTCGCTAAACCAGGGGGCTAGTAAGCACGGTTGCTACTCGAGCCAAAATAATCTACCAAAATTTGGAGTATATTTTACCAAACAAAAAAATCTTATTTTGCGATTTTTTTTGTTTAAAAATTTTGTAAATTTTTTATTTCTATAGAAAATTTTGTCAACTTTTTTGTTCTATAGAAAATTTTGTCAAAATTTCATTTCTATAGAAATTTTTATCAAAATTTTATTTCTATAGAACATTTTCTCAAAATTTTATTCCTATAGAAAACTTTGTCGAAATTTTATTTCTATAAAAAATTTTGTCAAAAATTTTTTTTCTATAGAAAATTTTGTCAAAATTTTATTTCTATAACATATTTTGTCGAAATTTTATTTCTATAGTAAATTTTCACAAAATTTCATAGAAAATTTATTTCTATAGAAAATTTTGTCAAAATTTTATTTCTATGGAAAATTTTATCAAAATTTTATTTCTTTAGAAAATTGTGGCAAACTTTTATTTCTATAGAATATTTTGTCAAAATTTTATTTCTACAGAAAATTTTCACAAAATTTCATAGAAAATTTTTTTCTAAAGAAAATTTTGTCAAAATTTTATTTCTATAGAAAATGTTGTGGAAATTTTATTTTTATATGAAAATTTTGTCAAAATTTTATTTCTATAGAAACTTTTGTCGAAATTTTGTTCTATAGAAAATTTTATCAAAATTTTATTTCTATAGAAATTTTGTCAAAATTTTATTTCTATAGAAAATTTTGTCAAAAATTTTATTTCTATAAAAAATTTTGTTAAAAATTTTATTTCTATAGAAAATGTTGTCAAAAATTTTAATTTTATAGAAAATTTTGTCAAAATATTATTTCTATAGAAAATTTTGTCAAAAATTTTATTTTTATAGAAAATTTTGTCGAAATATTATTTCTATAGAAAATTTTCACAAAATTTCATGGAAAATTTATTTTTATAGAAAATTTTGTCAAAATTGTATTTCTATAGAAAATTCCGTCGAAATTTTTTTCTATAGAAAATTTTGTCGAAAATTTATTTTATCGAATTTTTTTCTACAAAAATTTTTGTCGAAATTTTATGTCTACAGAAAATTTTGTCAAAATTATATTTCTACAGAAAATGTTTTTAAAATTTTATTTCTACAGAAAATTTTGTCAAAATTTTATTTCTATAGAAAATTTTGTAATTTTTTTTCTATAGAAAACTTTGTCGAAATTTTATTTCTATAGAAAATTTTGTCAAAAATTTTTTTTCTATAGACAATTTTGTCAAAATTTTATTTCTATAACATATTTTGTCGAAATTTTATTTCTATAGTAAATTTTCACAAAATTTCATAGAAAATTTATTTCTAAAGAAAATTTTGTCAAACTTTTATTTTTATAGAAAATATTCTGGAAATTTTATTTTTATATGAAAATTTTGTCAAAATTTTATTTCTATAGAAACTTTTGTCGAAATTTTGTTCTACAGAAAATTTTATAAAAATTTTATTTCTATAGAAATTTTGTCAAAATTTTATTTCTATAGAAAATTTTGTCAAAAATTTTATTTCTATAAAAAATTTTGTTAAAAATTTTATTTCTATAGAAAATGTTGTCAAAAATTTTATTTTTATAGAAAATTTTGTCAAAATATTATTTCTATAGAAAATTTTGTCAAAAATTTTATTTTTATAGAAAATTTTGTCGAAATATTATTTCTATAGAAAATTTTCACAAAATTTCATAGAAAATTTATTTTTATAGAAAACTTTGTCAAAATTGTATTTCTATAGAAAATTCCGTCGAAATTTTTTTCTATAGAAAATTTTGTCGAAAATTTATTTTATCGAATTTTTTTTCTACAAAAATTTTTGTCGAAATTTTATGTCTACAGAAAATTTTGTCAAAATTATTTTCTACAGAAAATGTTTTTAAAATTTTATTTCTACAGAAAATTTTGTCAAAATTTTATTTCTATAGAAAATTTTGTAATTTTTTTCTATAGAAAACTTTGTCGAAATTTTATTTCTATAGAAAATTTTGTCAAAAATTTTTTTTCTATAGAAAATTTTGTCAAAATTTTATTTCTATAACATATTTTGTCGAAATTTTATTTCTATAGTAAATTTTCACAAAATTTCATAGAAAATTTATTTCTATAGAAAATGTTGTCAACTTTTTTTTCTATAGAAAATTTTGTCAAAATTTTATTTCTATAGAAAATTTTATCAAAATTTTATTTCTTTAGAAAATTGTGGCAAACTTTTATTTCTATAGAATATTTTGTCAAAATTTTATTTCTATAGAAAATTTTCACAAAATTTCATAGAAAATTTATTTCTAAAGAAAATTTTGTCAAAATTTTATTTCTATAGAAAATATTGTGGAAATTTTATTTTTATATGAACATTTTGTCAAAATTTTATTTCTATAGAAACTTTTGTCGAAATTTTTTTCTATAGAAAATTTTATCAAAATTTTATTTCTATAGAAAATTTTGTCAAAAATTTTATTTCTATATAAAATTTTGTCAAAATTTTATTTCTATAGAAAATTTTGTCAAAAATGTTATTTCTATAAAAAATTTTGTTAAAAATTTTATTTCTATAGAAAATGTTCACAAAATTTCATAGAAAATTTATTTCTATAGAAAATTTTGTCAAAATTGTATTTCTATAGAAAATTTTGTCAACATTTTTTCTATAGAAAATTTCGTCGAAATTTTTTTTGTCGAAATTTTTTTCTATAGAAAATTTTGTCGAAAATATATTTTATCAAAAATTTTTTTTTACAAAAATTTTTGTCGAAATTTTATGTCTACAGAAAATTTGGTCAAAATTTTATTTCTACAGAAAATGTTTTTTAAATTTTAATTCTACAGAAAATTTTGTCAAAATTTTATTTCTATAGAAAATTTTGTAATTTTTTTTCTTTGTCGAAATTTTATTTCAATAGAAAATTTTGTCAAAATTTTATTTCTATAACAAATTTTGTCGAAATTTTATTTCTATAGTAAATTTTCACAAAATTTCATAGAAAATTTATTTCTATAGAAAATTTTCTAAATATTTTTTTCAATAGAAAATTTCGTCGAATTTTTTTGTTTTCTATAGAAAATTTTGCCAAGATTTTATTTCAATAGAAAAAATAGTAAAAAGTTTCGTTACGAACAGGCTCAAAATTAAAAAAAAAATGATTTGAAATGTGATTAAAAATTTCGATAGCTTACCATAACTTGTGAAGTATTTAACGCCATGTTTTCCTCGAAATATTACCGACGGTGGTATTGTGCCCAATAATTCCACAATATGCGCCAAATGATCCTCATCCCTTGAATATGTTTCACCAGCATGGGGATCGAAAAGATAATCCCCCGTGGCCAATTCAAATGCTAAACAAGCGGTACTCCAAATGTCCGCTGTATAATTATAAGGGGCTCCCAAAAGGACTTCGATTGAACGATATTGTCGTGTTTGTATGTCTTCGGTGAAATGATGATACTATGTGGGTGGGGAGAGAGCAACAATGATAAAATAGTTATGGAGCGAAGTTCAACACAGTTAAAGAGAAAAACTCACCTCATAACAGGCATTCCCCAAATCGGCGATTTTCACTCGTACATTGGTATTATTGATCAGCGATTGTATAGCATTCGTATAGGATTGTGTCTGAGGAATTGTATTGGTATTGGTATTATTTAATTGATTACTGGATTGTTCTTGTATATCAGAACCTTTGGTGGTGGTGGTGGTTTCAGTGGGCGGCTGTGATTTTTTTTTTTGTGAAATTTTACAATAGTAAAACAAAATGGAAATAAACAAGAAATGGAAACGAAACGGAAAGAAGACAAAACGCAAAGGAAAAATATACAAAAAGGTTGGTTTGGTGCATAACATTCACTTGGCTGGTTGATTGATTATTACTACATATTAATATTGTTATTTTTTATAAGAGTTATTCTTAATATTAATTATTTTTGTTTTTCAATTTTATTTGGATGGTAAATGCAAGTAAGAAACAAATATTAATACTGAAAATGTACAGTAACATTTGTAATCTCTAACAAAATTTGATATTTCAGTGGAAAAAAAAATGAGAAAGGCAAAAATTAATATTCCGTGGTGGTGATAAATTCATCATTCGTGTGTTAACACAATTATACAATATAGTTGCCAGATTTCAATAACAAATTCATCCCAGAAGAAGTTGGAAATCACCAATGAAACGTCGGATGTAAATATGAAATAAAGTCTTTTTATTTGCATATTGAGAGACCTTGAAAGCCCATTTTAGAACAGATCAAAAAATTTACCAAAAATTATAGCGATTGTCGTTAGGCGAAAAATTTCTATAGAAATAAAATTTCAACAACATTTTCTATAGAAATAAAGTTTTGACAAAATTGGTTAGTGTTGCCATCACTTATCAAATTTCTGAACTCACCACTGGGCATTGTTGTATCCGGATGTAAATAAGAAATAAAGTCTTTTTATTTGCATATTGATAGACCTTGAAAGCCCATTTTAGAACAGATCAAAAAATTTACCAAAAATTATAGCGATTGTCGTTAGGCGAAAATTTTCTATAGAAATAAAATTTTAACAACAATTTCTATAGAAATAAAGTTTTGACAAAATGGGTTAGTGTTGCCATCACTTATCAAATTTCTGAACTCACCACTGGGCATTGTTGTATCCTGGCCACGTGGAAATTCTCTTTTTTTTAACGCAATAATATTCAAAAATCATGATATATTGGAGATTTTTGCCGACAAGTCTATTTTAAAGGTCGCGGAAAAATGTTTCGCCTACCGCCTACCGCCTATCGCTATGGTTATATACTAAAATATGTATATTTATTTTGGCCGCAACGGCTATCGCGTTGACACATACAGAGAAGGGATATGGTCACCTCAAACATGACTCAAGAGCATTATGTTACTTTTTCACGACGAACATATAACATGTTTGTCGCAACCATGTTACTTTCTCGGACATTATGTATCTGATTTCGGCAAGCATGGTTATGCTTAGTGAAAAAATAATGTTCTTGGGACAAAAATGTTCTATGTTCCCTGTGAAAAAGTGAAATTATGAGTAGCCGTTTACCAGAATATTCAAAACGATAGTAATTTACGCCTTTTCATTTTTTTTATTTTACATGCCATAGTTATATATCAATTTTTGATGGATAGATTGTAATTGATTTTAAAAATTAAAAAAAAAAATAAGCAAAGCAATTCCAAAGGTGTTAAAATTTTGTGTGTGCGTGGGTGGTGTGATAGTGTAAATGTGTTAATAACAGAAATTCTAATTTGCAAATTAAATTTTAAGATCTAAATTTAAGATCTAAAATGCATTCCAATAAATTAAAAAAAATTATTTAGAGAATGGAAATTGCCTTAATTTAATAAATACAAATTATGTACATTTTTATAAATATAATACACTTTATTGAATGATTATCAATGTTCATGGAATGACGAATCTAAATTAAATGCGATATATGGTGAAAAGGCGGCCACAGCTGATTGCTGAAAAATATATGGAAATATCAAATCATGATCGTGAATCGATTACCGATGGTGTATCCCAAACAGGTGATCACAGTTCTAACAAGCAGTAGTTTCCAAATAAACAATTTTCATTTTAGCTCTAATCGAAATTTGTCGAAAGTTCGATGTATTTATATGATGTTTTCCTAATAGTACCAGTAACATGAGCAGTTATATCATCCCGATAAACATAACACAGAAAAATTAACTTGCAAAAAAAAAATATTTTGTTTATTTCAATTTTTTTTTTGAGAAATTTTATTTAATTATCACTGCGAATATATACTTGTTAGTTGAACTTGGAATTCACTGTCCTGAAGTTTCCATCCTATTGGATGAGAAACTGGCCATAGGTGTGTAAATACAACCATTGTGACTTTCCGAATGTACAATAATCACTATCCTGAATTTTACGTCCTATTGAAAAAATAATAACAATCAATCGACAAACAATAACTTCAGTGTTGTTTTTATAATTCCGGTAAAACGACTTTTGTTAGTAGGAAGAGCGAGAGAGTTTTTGGGAACAGAATTATAAGTTAAATCTCTCCAATTGTTGTCATTGCTGTGATTCATCTAGTTTTATATTTTTCTAGTTTTGTCCTATAGTTTGTTCGTTTTCTTATTTAATGTCTTATTTTACTTTAGCTGTTTGTGAGACTCTCTCAGCGAAGGTAAAAAAAGGTAAATAAATGTAAAACTTTTCTATTTTTGCTGTATGAGAGACTATCTGAGAGAAGATTAAAGAGAAAATAAATATGAAAACTATAAAATTTCGTAGATACTATATAAGATGGACCACTTAAACCAGCATTTATTAGAGAATTAAAAAAATAATAATTAGATTTAAAAATATATACGCAATATTTATCTAAAGTTTTATATTTCTTCACTCAAATGCTTATACGTCTTCCATTACTTGTTTATGAATGAGACTTTTGAGGTTTTGAAAGAGAGTAAACCATAAACTATAGACTCAGCTTTGTGTATAATTGGTAAACTGTAAAAAAAGGGAAACGAAAGAGAAAACCCGCGTGCTCTTATTTTCTTCGTGGTTTCTTAATCCTCGCAACCAGTGTTGCCAATTTGGTGCTTTTAGCACCAAATTTAGTGCCTTTTGATTTCTAAAAAGCACCAAATTGCCTTTTTGGTGCCTTTTCAAAAAAAGCACCAACTTGGTGCTTTCTGGCATTTTCATTTAGTGCTTTTGGTGCTTTTTTTTATTTTGAACAGTATTAAGTTTAATTGATACAAAAATTTTGATTAGACTTTCAAGAGCCGAAGAAACTCAAATTTATTGCCAAATATAGAATTTGATTGTTATGAAGTTGGTATTGAGTATTTTTTAATTAATATTGCTATTTAGGGTATTCTGTAGGAAAGTCGAGCGATGAGTGTCGAATTTTCGAATTTGGTAAAGATATCATTAAAAACGTTTGTATTAAATTCACAAAAGCACGCACAACTGACATAAGACTCCTTCCATATATTAATATAGACTCCTTCCATATATAAATATTTTGAAAGTTGAAAAACATCACTGATCAAAATGAATTGGACGAAAGCATTAAAACTGATCAAAGTGTATACTTGAATAGCGGTTCATAATGGTGAGTACTAAGGTCGAGTTTTGCCGCTAAAGTGAAAACTATATCAGTAAAAAAGGCATAAAATTATGCATATTTGCTGCAAATTTTATTATAACTTGATGGGGAATAGCCAAAAGCAAATTTTCACAAAGTTTGTATTCCTTAAAATGAATTATTAAAGAAATTGTAATTGTCAAAAAATGACTATTTTAGCAGCTAAACTCGATCTTAATACCCACCTTAACGTCTTAAAATTCAATTCACAAAAGTTCTATAATAGGTACATCTTCGGAAGTTTTTTTTTTTTTTTTTTTTTTTTTTTTTTTTTTAGTAGAGCATTTAATTTTCGATTTTGAGGTGGAAGGTGGTATGTTACAATTTATAATATATTTTTGGTGCTTTTTGGCCTTGGGGAGTTGGCAACACTGCTCGCAACTGTCGAACAGCGATTGACACCGATGGAGTAAACAACAGAGATAGTCAACAACTGATTGATTGACATTATTAAATGGTATTAAATGGGAGAAAGGGAAGAGATAAAGGAAATAGTTTCTCTCGAAAAAAACGATCCCTCCGAATCCCTACGATGAACGATTTTGTCCATGACTATTTAACACATTTTATGATCTCAATTGACTATGATAATAATGATGATGATGATAATTAGGATGATAGTTGTAGAGAAATGATGACGTTGACGCTAACGATAAACAAAATCTCTAAGACAGATTACTGGAAACATGATGATGATGATAATGGTGATGATGGCTGGGATATTTTTTTACTTTGAAATTAATGTAGTGCAACTTTTTGTTGTTTACCTTTAGTGACGATGTGGCATTTGTAGCAGTGTTTATTGCTGGTGGTGGTGCTGCTGCGGCTGTTGTTGTTGTTCTTATTTCCGATGATGGTAATGATGGTGCAAGTAGTGAGTTCTGTGATGGTATTACACTAGTTGCTGTTATTGTTGCTAGTGTTTCTATTGTGCTTGTGGTATTGGTATTTGCTAAAGCTGTAGCCTCGGTGGCCGAAATAGTTTCCATTGTCGTATTACAGGGTGGGTTCGTTTGGGTGGGTAGAGGAGCTTGTGTGCTAGTATCATCGGTTTGTGCCAACAACAGACTTTTGTGCTTATCGTTATTGTCATCGATTGTAGGTGGCGCTAATTCTTTAGCAAGAGGAGTATAGGTATTTGTTCCCACACTACCCACACCAGATTCATTGACACATTGGCCAGTTCCCATATTAGCATTCTCATCATTGAGGTCAATTTTACTCAGCGATATATCATCAAGCTAGCCCAGAAGCACGCGTTATTCAAATTCATTGTGCAGTGTGTTTCAAATTTGAGGTTAGGTGAGGTTCGAGGGGTTGTTTTTCAATTTAATGAATTTTTGTTTATTGATTGGATTTAGGATTTTCGATCATTGATATACATTTTGTAGTATGTGAAAGAATAATTATTATATAGGGATATGTATAGATATTTATAATATTTATGTCTATAGATATTGTAAATAGATTGAGTGTGGGTGCATATTACATGTATATATGTATATTTATATAAGAGTAATAAAAAAATTAAATATTTTTTGGTTTGTGTTTTATAAATATATAATTAAAATCAAACAAAACAAAAATTATCACAACAAAACAAAAATAATTAATAATAAATTAGGAAAATAATTACAATGATACGACAACAAACAAGCTTTTGTGTTTTATTCATATGTTCAATATTTATATGATATACACGCTTAGGTAAGTAAATAGGGTGGTATTAGAGAATTTGGTCTAAGTTGTCTATATTTTTGTATTATATAGATGAGAGATTTTATATTATAGATGATTTTTTACATCGGCTATAAAGTATTCTTTCCACTGACACTATGTAATTTGTCTGAATCACCCAGTGTTATCCAAAGATTTTTAAAAGTAAGTTCGCAACATAATAAAATATGAGAGACAGAGCGTCACATAAAAAAATCTCAACATTTTATTTCTATAGAAAATTTTTGCAAAATTGTATTTCCATAGAAAATATTAGCAATTTATTTTTCTATAGAAAATTTTTGCAAAATTTTATTTCCATAGAAAATATTAGCAAAATTTTTTTTCTATAGAAAATATTAACAAAATTTTATTTCTATAGAAAATTTTTGCAAAATTTTATTTCTATAGAAAATTTTTGCAAAATTTTATTTCTATAGAAAATTTTTGCAAAATTTTATTTCTATAGAAAATTTTTGCAAAATTTTATTTCTATAGAAAATTTTTGCAAAATTTTATTTCCATAGAAAATATTAGCAAAATTTTTTTTCTATAGAAAATATTAACAAAATTTTATTTCTATAGAAAATTTTTGCAAAATTTTATTTCTATAGAAAATTTTTGCAAAATTTTATTTCTATAGAAAATTTTTGCAAAATTTTATTTCTATAGAAAATTTTTGCAAAATTTTATTTCTATAGAAAATTTTTGCAAAATTTTATTTCTATAGAAAATTTTTGCAAAATTTTATTTCTATAGAAAATTTTTGCAAAATTTTATTTCTATAGAGAATTTTGTCAAATTTTATTTCTATAGAAAATTTTGCCAAATTTTATTTCATTTCATTCATTTCATTTATTTAACAATACAGTAAGCCTTCGTGGCCAATAAATCGTATTGTTCTTAAAAATAGTAATACATTAATAGTAATTGTAAAGTTATCAATACTAATCATTAATACTTAAATTACCCTACAATGCATACCACTCCACCATCCTCACTTTGGCCAAAGTCACATAGAAAACTAATATTAATAAAAGTAAACTAACACCTACCATTGGTAAATAACAGCCAACATTAAATATATTCATTCAAACTAGTCAGTAGCAAGTTCCTAAATTGATTCTCTAAAAAATATTTTCTTTGTACCACTTTTCGAAAGTTAGTGTGCCACTTGTTATAGCGTGTGTATACAATTTTTAGAAATTCTTAACGGTATCAGGTTCTATATAAAATTTTATTTTATATAGAAAATTTTTGCAAAATTTTATTTCTATAGAAAATTTTTGTAAAATTTTATTTCTATAGAAAATTTTTGAAAATTTTATTTTTGTAGAAAATTTTTACAAAATTTTATTTTTTTTTATTTTTTTTTTTTTGCAAAATTTTATTTCTATAGAAAATGTTTGCAAAATTTTATTTCTATAGCAAATGTTTGCAAAATTTTATTTCTATAGAAAATTTTTGTAAAATTTTATTTCTATAGAAAATTTTTGAAAATTTTATTTTTGTAGAAAATTTTTACAAAATTTTATTTCTATAGCAAAATTTTGTCAAAATTTCTATAAAAAATTTTATCTAAATTTTATTTCTATAGAAAATTTTGTAAACATTTTATTTCTATAGAAAATTTTGTCAAAATTTTATTTCTATAGAAAATTTTGTCCAATTTTATTTCTAAAAAAATATTTTCTTTGTACACACGCTAACACAATTTTTATAAATTCTTAACGGTATCAGGTTCTATATAAAATTTTATTTCTATAGAAAATTTTTGCATAATTTTATTTCTATAGAAAATTTTTACAAAATTTTATTTCTATAGCAAAATTTTGTCATATTTTATTTCTATAGCAAAATTTTGTCAAATTTTATTTCTAAAAAAATTATTTTCTTTGTGCCACTTTTCGAAAGTTTTTATAAATTCTTAACGGTATCAGATTCTATATAAAATTTTATTTCTATAGAAAATTGTTGCAAAATTTTATTTCTATAGAAAATTTTTACAAAATTTTATTTCTATAGAAAATTGTATCAAAACTTTATTTCTATAGAAAATTGTGTCAAAATTTTATTTTTTTTTAGAAAATTTTATCAAAATGTTATTTCTATAGCAAAATTTAGTCAAAATTTTATTTTATTTATTTAAATTTAAATTTTCTTTCTACAGAAAATTTGGTCAAAATTTTATTTCTATAGAAAATTTTCTCAAAATTTTATTTCTATAGAAAATTATCTCAATATTTTATTTCTATAGAAAATTTTATCAAAATTTTATTTCTATAGATAATTTTGTCAAAATTTTATTTCTAAAAAAATATTTTTTGTTAGTATACCACTTATTATAACGTGTGATATATTTGTGCACAATTTTTAGAAATTCTCAACGGCATCAGTTTTTATTTACTTTTTTATAAAGAGGTGGCTCGAACTTACTCAGACAAAGCAAAGCTTTGGATATCTGGGTGATATTTACAACTTCATAGTGTAATCAGCGCAAAAAAAAAACTAGCGTGAAAATTTAGGACCATCCCCTTTTATTTAGCAAAAGTGTGGACTTACCTTGGCAGTGATTTTCTTTTCGGTTCGAAAACGATTATTAAGATTTCCAGTGGTTGATGAATTTGTTGCATTTGTCATACCGCCACCGCCGCCGCCTCCTCCTGTACTGCTACCACCATCTATGCTATCACCCATTAAACTTGAGTATTTGGAGGCAATTGACGATGTATCATCTTTATCGCCGCTTAAATTACTACCACCTGCGCCCATAGGAGGAGGTAATGGTGTCGATGAGGCAGAATTATTAGCTGTATTTGTGTTAGTTGCATTTGTTGCATTCGTTTCGATGTTTTGTAGGGGCCATTTGGCCCGAGTCTTCGTTTGTTTCTCTATTGAACTTACTGGAAAAAGAAGGATTTAAAGAAGTTTAAAAATTAATCAAAAATATTGGAATCAAGGAAATTTTATTTCTAAGTTTTGCAAAATTTTATTTTTATAGAAAATTTTTACAAAATTTTATTTCTATCGAAAAATTTTGCAAAATGTTATTTCTATGGAAAATTTTTACAAAATTTTATTTCCATAGAAAATTTTGTCAAAATGTCATTTCTATAGAAAATTTTGTCAAAATTTTTTTTCTATAGAAAATTGTTGCAAAATTTTATGTCTATAGAAAAAGTTTACAAAATTTTATTTCTATAGAAAATTGTGTAAAAATTTTATTTCTATAGAAAATTGTGTCAAAATTTTATTTCTTTAGAAAATTTTTTCAAAATGTTATTTATATAGCAAAATTTTGTCAAAATTTTATTTGTATAGAAATTTTTGTCAAAATTTTATTTCTATAGAAAATTTTATCTGAATTTTCTTTCTATAGAAATAACATTTTGACAAGATTTTCTATAGAAATAAAATTTGACAAAATTTTCTATAGAAATACAATTTTGAGAAAATTTTCTATAGAAATAAAATTTTGAGGAAATTTTCTCATAACTAAAATGTTAACAAAATTTTCTATAGAAATAACATTTTGAAAAGATTTTCTATAGAAATAAAATTTGACAAAAATTTCTATAGAAATAAAATGTTGAAGAAATTTTCTTATAAATAAAATTTTAAAATAATTTTCTATAGAAATAAAATTTTGACAAATTTTTCTATAGAAATAAAATTTGGAGAAAATTTTCTATAGAAATAAAATTTTAAGAAAATTTTCTATAGAAAAAAAATTTACAAAATTTTCTGTAGAAATTTTGAGAAATTTTTCTGTAAGAATAAGAAATAATGAGAAAATTGTCTATGGAAATAAAATTTCGAGAAAATTTTCTATAAAATAAAATTCCGACAAAATTTCTACAGAAATTAAAATTTCAGAAAATTTTCTTTCTATAGAAATAAAATTTTGAGAAAATTTTCTATAGAAATAACATTTTGAAAAGATTTTCTATAGAAATAAAATTTGACAAAAAAATTCTATAGAAATAAAATGTTGAGAAAATTTTCTATAGAAATAAAATTTTGAGAAAATTTTCTTATAAATAAAATTTTAACAAAATAATCTTAGAAATAAAATTTTGACAAAATTTTCTGTAGAAATAACATTTTAACACAATTTTCTATAGAAATAAAATTTTGACAAATTTTTCTATAGAAATTAAATTTTGAGAAAATTTTCTATAGAAATAAAATTTTGAGGAAATTTTCTATAGAAAAAAAAAATTGACAAAATTTTCTGTTGAAATTTTGAGAAATTTTCCTATAAGAATAAGAAATAATGAGAAAATTTTCTATAGAAATAAAATTTCGAGAAAATTTTCTATAAAATAAAATTCCGACCAAATTTCTACAGAAATTAAAATTTCAGAAAATTTTCTATAAAAATAAAAGTTTGAGAAAATTTTCTATAGAAATAAAATTTTGAGAAAATTTTCTATAAAATAAAATTCCGACAAAATTTCTACAGAAATTAAATTTTCAGAAAATTTTCTATAAAAATAAAAATTTGAAAAAATTTTCTATAGAAATAAAATTGTGACAAAATATTCTATAGAAATAATATTTTGACAAAATTTGCTATAGAAATAACATTTTGAAAAAAATTTCTATATAAATAAAATTTTGAGAAAATAAATAAAAAAATATAGAAATAAAATTTGGAGAAAATTTCCTATAGAAATAACATTTTGAAAAAAAAAATCTATAGAAATAAAATTTTGCAATATAGGATTATTTTGTTTGCTAGTTGTTTGTTAAAATGTATTCCAAAGTTTGGTAGATTAAGTCAAATATGGCAGTCGGTTTGGACCGATATGGACCAATTTTTCCACGGTTCTTAGAAAGCATATACTAATATCACGTACTAAATTTCAACCGGATCGGATGAAATTTGCTCTCGCAAGAGGCTCCGTAAATCAAAAATGGTGGTCGGTTCGGAAGTTAGCGTGATTTCAACAGACGGACGGACAGATATCGCAAGATGTACCACTCAGAATTTTACCACGATCCAGAATATATAAACTTCATGGGTCTGAGATCCATATATTCTTCTTGCTTTTTGTCCTGCCTACATTTTGCAATGACACCCCGTCAAAAAAATTCAAATGGGAACAAGTATATACGACTGAATGATCGTTCGAGTCTTATGGATTACGTACAAAATGCTACTAAATACTGTCATCCAAAATAGAATTACTTCTTAAAATTAAATTTCCAAAACCGATAGCCTAAGTTCTAGTAACTTACTTATTTTATTACACATTTATTACAATTTGTAATTATAATAAAGATTTTAATAAATAAATAATAAAAAATTTAATTTCAATTCTAAACAATAAATTTCCCTACGATATGCATATTCGCATTTATCATACGCCGATGAGTGCATATGATAAATTAATATAACGTATACGCAACATTATAGTGTACTTTTTAACCATAGTACCAATTTATCATACGCTTACGTGTACCACCACAAAATATAAGCTAACTCGGATTAATACTATGAACTTTTTTAGCACTCCCAAAAATTTCAATAAAATTTAAAAAACATATATATTAAACTTACTATACGAATCGGGAAAATCCACACCCTTTATCCTTAAACTGGTTATCTCATCATCTATTTGCTGATTCATAGCGGCTGCATTGTCAATTACCAATAAAATATTTTCGGGTTTTATGTCGGTGTGTATGATATTGCATTTGCTATGCAAATAGTCCAAACCCTCCAGCACCTGTTTGATAATATTACGTACTTGAGCCAATGCCAAGCCTTGATAATTATTTTTCACAATCAATTTATAAAGGCTACAGCCCAAGGCCTCAAAGACCAAACAGGTGTGGACGCCATTCACACCACGCACTGTGAAATGATTGAGCAAACGCACAATACGTTCACGTTTGACATCCAAGGGATCAGCATCACGTATAGCCTCGAGAAGGCGTATCTCATCAGCTGCAGTCTCAATGTAATGTGGAGCACTTTTCACCACTTTTAAAGCTACATATTTTTCATCTCTGTATAAACGAAAGAGAGGCAGATTATTATTTTTTGGTTTTTCTCTCTTTCATAAGAAAATTATTTCAATCTTACTTGAGATCTCGACATAGCCAAACGGTAGAGAAATGGCCCCAACCTAGTTTGCGCACAACTCGAAACCGATTATCAAATATATCACCTATAACTACGGGATGATAGCCACCACGACAATATTGCGCTGCATCCTCTTGTTCCTCATCCGAACCATAAAGACTGCTATCGGGTGAATCGGGGAATATTTCATCTGTTGTACTTAAAGTACCACGAGGTTCAGATCTGGAAAGAAAAGGAAATTACACAAAAAAACATTATAAAGGCGAATATTGACAAGAAATAATTAAAATTAGGTATAAAACAAGTAAGGAAAGTCTAAAGTCGGGCGGGGCCGACTATATTATACCCTGCACTACTTTGTAGATCTAAACTTTCGCTACCATATCACATCCGTCAAATGTGTTGGGGGCTATATATAAAGGTTTGTCCCAAATACATACATTTAAATATCACTCGATTTGGACAGAATTTGATAGACTTTTACAAAATCTATAGACTCAAAATTTAAGTTGGCTAATGCACAAGGGTGGAACACAATTTTAGTAAAAAAATATGGGAAACATTTAAATCTGAAGCAATTTTAAGGAAACTTCGCAAAAGTTTATTTATGATTTATCGCTCGATATATATGTATTAGAAGTTTAGGAAAATTAGAGTATTTTTACAACTTTTCCACTAAGCAGTGGCGATTTAACAAGGAAAATGTTGGTATTTTGACCATTTTCGTCGAAATCAGAAAACATATATATGGGAGCTATATCTAAATCTGAACCGATGTCAACCAAATTTGGCACGCATAGCTACAATGCTAATTCTACTCCCTGTGCAAAATTTCAACTAAATCGGAGCACAAAATTGGTCTCTGTGGTCATTTGAGTGTAAATCGGGCGAAAGCTATATATGGGAGCTATATCTAAATCTGAACCGATTTCAACCAAATTTGACACGCATAGCTTAATGCCAATTCTACTCCCTGTGCAAAATTTCAACTAAATCGGATTTAAAAATTGGCCTCTGTGGTCATATGAGTGTAAATCGGGCGAAAGCTATATATGGGAGGTATATCTAAATCTGAACCGATTTCAACCAAATTTGACACGCATAGCTATAATGCTAATTCTACTCCCTGTGCAAAATTTCAACTAAATCGGTGCAGAAAATTGGCCTCTGTGGGCAAATGAGTGTAAATCGGGCGAAAGCTATATATGGGAGCTATATCTAAATCTGAACCGTTTTGGCTGATATTTTGCAAGTTTTTCGAGACTCATAAAATATTCGGATGTACGGAATTTGAATAAGATCGGTTGATATACACGCCAATTATGACCAGATCGGTGAAAAATATATATGGCAGCTATATCTAAATCTGAACCGATTTTTTCCAAAATCAATAGGGATCGTCTTTGAGCCGAAACAGGACCCTATAGCAAATTTTAGGACAATCGGACTAAAACTGCGAGCTGTACTTTGCACACAAAAATGCACCAACAGACAGACAGGCGGACAGACAGACAGACGGACATCGCTAAATCGACTCAGAATTTAATTCTAAGACGATCGGTATACTAAACGATGGGTCTCAGACTTTTCCTTCTTGGCGTTACATACAAATGCACAAACTTATTATACCCTGTACCACAGTAGTGGTGAAGGGTATAAATATTATTAGCACATTGCCAACTTGAGAAAATTTTCAATAGAAATAAAATTTTAAGAAAATTTTCTATAGAAATAAAATTTTGAGAAATTTTCTATATTTCCGAATGAAATAAAATTTTCACAAAATTTTCCATAGAAATAAAATTTTGACAAAATTTTCTATAGAAATAAAATTTTGAGAAAATTTTCTATAGAAATAAAATTTTGAGAAAATTTTCTATAGAAATAAAATTTTGAGAAATTTTTCTATAGAAATAAAATGTTTACAAAATTTTCTACAGAAATAAAATTTTGACAAAAATTTCTATAGAAATACAATTTTGACAAAATTTTCTATAGATCTAAAATTTTAACAAAATTGTTTTATAAGCATAAATTTTGACAAAATTTTCTATAGAAATAAAATTTTTACAACATTTTCTAAGATATAAAATTTTAACAAAATTTTCTATAGAAATAAAATTTTGACATAATTTTCTATAGATATAAAATGTTAACAATAGTTTCTATGGAAATGGGAGCCACCGTGGTGCAATGGTTAGCATGCCCGCCTTGCATACACAAGGTCGTGGGTTCGATTCCTGCTTCGACCGAACACCAAAAAGTTTTTCAGCGGTGGATTATCCCACCTCAGTAATGCTGGTGACATTTCTGAGGGTTTCAAAGCTTCTCTAAGTGGTTTCACTTCAATGTGGAACGCCGTTCGGACTCGGCTATAAAAAGGAGGTCCCTTGTCATTGAGCTTAACATGGAATCGGGCAGCACTCAGTGATAAGAGAGAAGTTCACCTACGTGGTATCACAATGGACTGAATAGTCTAAGTGAGCCTGAAATATCGGGCTGCCACCTAACCTAACCTAACCTTCTATGGAAATAAAATTTTGACAAAATTTTCTATAGAAATGAAACTTTGACTACATTTTCTATAGAAATAAAATTTTGACAAAAATTTTTATATATGTAGGGTATATACTCGCGCTTTTGATACCAAAATTTATGTTTGGACAATGTGAAAAAATGTTTACATTATACCCCCCAAAAAGAATACAATAAACCGCTGCTTTACAGTCATATAACACGAGCTTAATTCGCCTACCGACATTCGATATGGTTGTGTTTAACCACTAAAATTGGTAAAAAAAGAAAAAATATACACACACATGTAAGCTAATATCTCAGCTTCTTCGGCTTCCAATTCTATTTGATTGATGATAATGCCTGTCTGTTTGTCAACAACTGTCAACGGTTTTGAGCGTAATGGCAAATACATTTCACGATCTTTTTCTGTTGGCAACATTGGCACAGCATAAACGTCGTTCCCTTTTGATGTCACTGTTGATGGTGTAACGGGAATTTTGCGTTTTTTGGTCTTACGAATATGTATTAGGATGGGACCAGCCGAAACACATTTTCGTTTCTTGGTGATGCGTTTACGTCGCTTCTTCTCTTCCAACTCTAATTGTATGTCATTTACAGCTTCAGCGGCAGCATTTAGCTCAGCTGGTGTTTTAAATTCAAACTCACAAATAATGGCTTGTGGTGTTAAGGTCTCAGCTATAGATGAGAAGGGATGTGCTCTAATCAATCCTCCATTGGCAAGGGGGGAAACAAATTGATCTTTGGCATTTTCTTTTGTAAATGCGTTTTGTTTGTTTGTATTTGCCTCGTTTACTCCTGCACCACCTCCACCTCCAACACCTTGTCTAATCCAGTGCATAATGAAGAGAAACAATAAGAGAGCACAAATCTTCAGAGCGAACATAAATATGTGATCGTTTTGTAAGACATTCGTACAGAAAGAGTAAAACAAAGCCAATTGAGAGAACCAACCGGCTAATGTTTGATAGAAATGGATTATATGATGCCATAACATAGCAAGACAAGGCCATAATGCATTATAATATTCCACAATTTTTGGTAGATACTTCCAGGTGGGAGCCTCTTCTAGGGTACATACATTATCAGTTGATTGTTGCAATAATAAAATTTTTAGATTTTTTGGTATATCACAAGATGGTGGTGATGATTGTGAAGTATTATCCCAATATAGGGATTTAATTTGAGAGATTAACTCCATATGTACGAATAATTTGCGGAGACTGCTTTTGTTTTATAACTTTTTGTTTTGTTAACACATTTTGTTATTTTGGTTTTCACTTGTTTTCGTTTCGTTATTTTCTCATTTTATTTAGTATTATTTTGGTTTCGTTTTTAATTTCTTTTGGTTTAAATTTCATTGTCATTACACTTTGCACTACATATCACTCACGCTCATGCCTATATCAATGACAATACACTCGATCGCTATCATATGTTTCCGGCTTTTTATGAGTTGAGTATTCCAAGCATTACCGTTATTTGTATATTGCTTTAGTTAACCGTTATTTATGTCGTTTTTTCCCCATCCAACGCTTACATAATGCTCAAAAATATTTTAAGGAAAATCTATGCGTCCGTTCTTAGCCAAAATTATGAATAACAAAAATATTAACATCGACTAAAAGAAAAAAGAGCTTCTTGCTCTTCATCGTTTGTTTTTGGTTTTTCTTCGTTCGGTTAATATCGGCTAAATAGCGGCCGATTTTATTGTCATTAATGACGTAGCTATTTTTGTGTCGTTGTTGTTGTTGACTCGCGCGCGTTTCTCAGCTGTGAATTATTCTAATGGGATGCCTTTATATCAGTGAACAACAAGGCACTACTCATGAATAGATTTTCCTTGTGAGTGTGCAAACATTTTGCTGAGAAAGTGAAAAAAATCGCATAGCAATCTCACAACAGCAACAAGCGTTATTCTCACACTCACAGTCCATAAAATCTCTTTGTCTCTCGACCATCAAGCCGCGCACCGGCTAATATTTTGCAACCATTTATTATGATTGCCACAAGTCATTGTTGCCATCTTCATGTAAATAAAATTACATACATGATTGTATTAAAGAGATAGTTTCTATTTTACAAAAAAAAACACATTTTTGGATTTTAATTATAGTTGATAAAATTGAGCAAATGTCAAGATGTAGAGGGCTATGAGAAAAATTGTTTTGTGTCAATTTTTTTTGCCCAAGAATAAGCCTAAAACAATATGACCAAAATATTCTTAATTATATATTAATAATTTCAGAGAAAATGGCTTAATTGCGACATATTTCCCATGAAAAATCTCGCCATCTTGGCGTGACATCAATTTTTGAATGCAAGCAGAGAAGAAATACACTCAAAAAAACCTTGAACCCACACCGAAAGAATTCTCTTCGTTAATTTTACGAAGAATTCTTCATTAAAACAACGAAATTTTCATTCATTTTCGTAAATTTTACAATGAACATTTTACGAATATACGAAACATCTACGAAATATTATACATTAACTTTTCTTCGTAAAAATTTCGTACTTTTAACGAAATTTTCTTCAAATTTCATGACTTTTGTGAAGAATTTTTTACGAATTTATGAATATTTTACGAAACATTCTTCGTTAAAATTTCTTCATAAAAAGTACGAAACATTTCCTTTGAAATAACGAAGAAGTTTCATTGAAGTTGTAAAATTTCCGTTCGCAACATAAAATTGTCTTCGATAATGTGCTTGTCCATTATTCAATTTTTTAATGCATGTCTAGGCTACTTTTCATTTGGGTGATAGCTTGCTATGCATAAAAGTGGAGCAACCAAACTAAAAGTTATTCAAAAAGTAGTGGAGACATTTTTCAAATTTGTTTCTACCAACCAACTGCACTTTGGACTATAATTTTTTTTTTTCTAAAAGTTCGAAAATTTTTCACAAAAAGTAAGAAAGTTTTTCATAAAAAGTACGAAATTGTTTCATTAAAAGTACGTAACAATTTCATAAAAAGTATGAACATTTTTCGTAAAAAGTACGAAACAATTTCATAAAAAGAACGAAATTGTTTCAAAACAAGTATATACAGCACTAAGTTCGGCCGGGCCGAATCTTAAATACCCACCACCATGAACCAAATATTAGGGTTTTCTTTGAAATTTCAGGAGGGCTTGAGGACACTTCCCGAAGATGAATTTAAAGATTTCACCTATGAGGACTATATCAGATTCTGGATTTATAAGAACCATTTTTGTTTGAGTTTTAGAGGAATCATTAACATCTCTTGTAAGTGTGCAAGAAAATTATAAAATAACGTCTTGATTTGAAATCTTAAATCTGTAGAAGTAAAATCTGGAAATTTTACATTGAGTTTCAAGCAATTTTCATGATCAGTGCGCCTTCTACACCCTCAAGAAGTGAAGTCGATCTATATGGAGGCATTACCAAATGGACCGATAAAAACTTAATCCGATACTCGTTTTTGTGAGCCTAAAATACCAGAATATTTACAATTTCAGGCAAATCAGATAAAAACTACGGTTTCTAGAAACCCAAGGAGTTAAATCGGGAGATCGTTCTTATGGGGGCTATACTAAAATATGGACCGATACTCACCGTTTTCGGCACACTTCTTTATGACCCGAAAATACCTCTAGATTTCCAATTTCAGGCAAATAGGATAAAAACTTCGGATTCTAGATGTCCAAGAAGTAAAATCGGGAAATCGGTCTATATGGGGGCTATACCAAACTATGGACCGATACTCACCATTTTCGGCACACTTCTATATGGTCCTAAAATACCTCTAGATTTCAAATTTCAGACAAATTGGATAAAAACTACGGTTTCTATAGGTCCAAGACCCCAAATCGGTAGGTCGTTTTATATGGGGACCATACCAAAACATGGACCGATACTCACAATTTTTGGCACACGTATTTTTTGTTCTACAATACCTCTAGATTTCCAATTTCAGGTAAATTGAATAAAAACTGCGGTTTCTATAAGCCCAAGAAGTAAAATCGGGAGATCGGTCTATATGGGGGCTATACCAAAATATGGACCGATACTCACCATTTTCGGCACACCTCTTTATGGTCCTAAAATACCTCTAGATTTCCAATTTCAGACAAATTTGATAAAAACTACGGTTTCTATAAGCCCAAGACCCCAAATCGGGAGGTCGTTTTATATGGGGACCATACCAAAACATGGACCGATACTCACAATTTTTGGCACACGTATCTGTGGTCCTACAATACCTCTAGATTTCCAATTTCAGGTAAATTGAATAAAAACTGCGGTTTCTATAAGCCCAAGAAGTAAAATCGGGAGATCGGTCTATATGGGGGCTATACCAAAATATGGACCGATACTCACCATTTTCGGCACACCTCTTTATGGTCATAAAATACCTCCAGATTTAAAATTTCAGGCAAATTGGATAAAAACTACGATTTCTATAAGCCCAAGACCCCAAATCGGGAGGTCGGTTTATATGGGGACTATATCAAAATCTGGACCGATATAGCCCATCTTCGAACTTGACCTGCCTGCAGACAAAAGACGAGTTTGTGCAAAATTTCAGCACGATTGCTTCATTATTGAAGACTGTAGCGTGATTACAACAGACAGACAGACAGACGGACATCGTTATATCGTCTTAGAATTTCTCCCTGATCAAGAATATATATACTTTATATAGTCGGAAATCGATATTTCGATGTGTTACAAACGGAATGACAAACTTATTATACCCCCGTCACCATTCTATGGTGGTGGGTATAAAAAGTATGAAACTTTTTCATAAAAAGTACGAAATTGTTTCTTACAAACTATGAACACTTTGGAAGAACTTTTCTTCGTAAAAAAGAACAAAATATTTCGTACTTTTAATTAAAAGTTTCTTTGGTTGTAAAACAATGACAAATTTCGTAGTTTTAATGAAATTTTTCGTTCTTTTTTTGAAGAGATTCCTTTCGGTGCACTAGGAAGAAAAATTTTGGTTAATTTTAGAAAACTTAGGTTAATTTTAGAAAATTTCAACTAAACTATTTAACAAACGAAAATTTGGCGACAATTTCACAAAAATAAGGAAATATTTTTCGAAAAATTCAAGAAAATTTATTAGGCATAATTATTTTTTATACCCTCCATCATAGGATGGGGGTATATTCATTTTGTCATTCCGTTTGTAACACATCGAAATATTGCTCTAAGACCCCATAAAGTATATATATTCTGGGTCGTGGTGAAATTCTGAGTCGATCTAAGCATGTCCGTCCGTCCGTCCGTCCGTCTGTTGAAATCACGCTAACTTCCGAACGAAACAAGCTATCGACTTGAAACTTGGCACAATTAGTTGTTATCGATGTAGGTCGGATGGTATTGAAAATGGGCCATATCGGTCCACTTTTACGTATAGCCCCCATATAAAGGGACCCTCAGATTTGGCTTGTGGAGCCTCTAACAGAAGCATATTTCATCCGATCCGGCTGAAATTTGGTACATGGTGTTGGTATATGGTCTCTATCAACCATGCAAAAATTGGTTCACATCGGTCCATAATTATATATAGCCCCCATATAAACCGATCCCCAGATTTGGCTTGCGGAGCCTCAAAGAGAAGAAAAGTTCATCGGATCCGGCTGAAACTTGGTACATGATGTTGGTATAGGGTCTCTAACAACCATGCAAAAATTGGTCCATATCGGTCCTTAATTATATATAGCCCCCATATAAACCGATCCCCAGATTTGGTTTGTGGAGCCTCTAAGAGAAGCATATTTCATCCGATCCGGCTGAAATTTGGTACATGGTGTTGGTATATGGTCTCTAACAACCATGCAAAAATTGGTCCTCATCGGTCCATAAATATATGTAGCCCCCATATAAACCGATCCCCCGATTTGGCTTGCGGAGCCTCTAAGAAACGAAAATTTCATCCGATCCGGCTGAAATTTGGTACATGGTGTTGGTATATGTTCTCTAATGACCATGCAAAAATTGGTCCATATCGGTCCATAATTATATATAGCCCCCATATAAATCGATTCCCAGATTTGTCCTCCGGAGCCTCTTGGAGGGCAAAATTCATCCGATCCGGATAAGGCCGCTAATTTCCATGCCAAAATTGGTCAATATCGGTCTATAGTTATATATAGCCGATCCCCAATCACACAAAAATTGGTCCATATCGGTTCATATTCATGGTTGCCACTCGAGCCAAAAATAATCTACCAAAATTTTATTTTTATGGAAAACATTGTCAAAATGTTATTTCTATAGAAAATTTTGTCAAAATTTTATTTCTATAGAAAATTTTGTAAAAAATTTATTTCTATAGAAAATTTTGTCAAAATTTTATTTCTATAGAAAATTTTGTCAAAATTTTATTTCTATAGAAAATTTTGTAAAAAATTTATTTCTATAGAAAATTTTGTCAAAATTTTATTTCTATAGAAAATTTTGTCAAAATTTTATTTCTATAGAAAATTTTGTCAAAATTTTATTTCTATAGAAAATTTTTTCCAAATTTTACTTCTATAGAAAATGCTGTCAAAATTTTATTTTGTCAAAATTTTATTTCTATAGAAACTTTAAACTTATATACGTATTTAATCGGCCTTTTTTAGTTTAATATATACTACGTATGGACTACCTTGTAATTTAGAAGACGGTATTAGGAAGTTTTAAGATACCTTGCCATCGGCAAGTGTTACCGCAACCCAAATAATTCGATTGTGGATGACAGTCTTCAGTAGAAGTTTCTACGCAATCCATGGAGGAGGGTACATAAGCTTCGGCCTGGCCGAACTTACGGCCGTATATACTTGTTTTTTTTTTTCACTTGTAAAAGAAAATTTCATAGTGTGAAGGAAAAAAATTGGAGTTCAAAATTACAAAAATGTCATTAGTGCTATACGCAAAAATTTATTAAAGTCAAGAAAACTTTCTCAAAACATAATTTAGCGAAATATAGGTTCCACTTTTTTTTTGAGTGTATGATCACCATGTCTGAACCATGTTATTTTTTTCGACAATTAAATCAAATCTCCAACCAATATTGCTCTTTTCACGGAGAAAAATTTCACGAAAATCTTTCCAATTAAAGTCTGAATTGAGTTTTAAAAAAATATTCAATTAAAAATTTAATTGATTCAACAAATTTTTTAATTGAAACAAAACTCGGTCACAAAAAATAATAGTATCAATTAGATCAATTAATTTTTTAATTGATACTCTCATTTTTGTGTTTGAAGACTTTTCAATTAAAAATTAATTGGATCAATAATTTTGTGATTGAGACAAAAAATATTTTTTGTGTGTTTCCATTAAGTAAACGTAAACGGAAATTTTACTGGGTACTATATTCAGTTTCCGCACCAAAAACCAGCTTATTTCCGGTTACTTCTTAGAATTAGAATTATTTCATAAGTCGAAATGTAGAGCAATCAAAACTTTTAAACTTTTCCATCCATGATTTAACAAAAATTTGATAAAAATTGAAGCGCCTCCCTAAAAATATTTTTACTTCAAATTTAGTGTTTTGGTGAAAAATTCGAACGTAGTACCCACATTCACGTAGTACTTTGGACAATGCAATCAACTGATATTGAATTTCGTCACGAAACCCCGTTTTTTCTACCTTTTTGCTTTTTCTATTTTTGATTTTCGTTTGGGAACCTCGATCTTACTATAGCTAGGCTACATTGATGCAATTGTTAGCAAGCCCGCCTTACATACAAAAGGTTATGGGTTTAATACTGGTTTCGACTAAACGCCACAATTATTTTTTGTTTTGTTTTTGGGTCTTCTGCATTCAATCTTTGACAAGATTAGATAAAATATTGCGTATTTTTGCTCAATTTCTCCTACATAAATAAATTAATAATTTTCAACGCTTTTGGAAACATTTAACGAAATTTCCGACAAGTAGTTGGCAACAATATTTAGAACAGAGAAATCTAGAAGAGATTTTTTGTTTTTGTCAACCTCGTGCGTAGGACTCTAAGAATAAAATGAACAACATTTGAGTACACAAAGAATAACTTTCAATTTCCGTGCCAAAAAAATCACATATTTTTTCTTTTAATTTTCGTCATAAATTCCACAACGTCATTTAGGGTTTTTTATATAAAAAAAAAAAAACATCGAAAAATAAACACAAACAAAATTACCTATGAAATTCTGTGGACGAAAACATTCTTTGAACAATTCTTAAGTATGTAATTTCAACATCGAATGTATGTCAATGGAATTAGTTATTTTTTCTGGCACTTCCATCTCATATAATTGTATATGCCAATATGTTCATGGCCAAGAGTAAATTTTCATCGGTCACTTATCAGGTTAGGTTAAGGTGGCAGCCCGATTTTGTTTCAGGCTGACTTAGACTGACCATTATTCAGTCCATAAAAATACCTATTACATATGGACAATTCTAGATTTTTTACCGTTGAACCCACCCGATTATTTTCTTCTGTTGAATTAACCTGATTGTTGTAAGTACTCTAGACTTGTGCATAGGAGGCTTTGAAAAAAAAAGAGGTTTGAAAAAAAAATCGATCAAGGAGGTTGGAAATTTAAAAAGAAAAACTGATTGTCGTTTTGAAAAAAATTGGATTGTCGTTTTGAAAAAATTGGGTTGTCGTTTTGAAAAAAGTTGGATTGTCGCTGGAAAAAAAAATAAAGAAAAGGAAACTTATTGGAGCTTTAAAAAAAAAATGAATTTTTTAAAAGAACAAAGTTTGGGAAGGACGGGACGAAAATTTCGCAAGGGAAAGGATTAAGTCAGAAAAGAGGATTTTTTGTTATCGAAAGTATAGAAGAAAAGCCTGTCGGTACGAAATTCCAGCTGCAGTCTTACCCTTAGCACTCAAATGTCCTTTGCATTCAATTTTCCTTGAAATGGCGAAAGTTAATTGATTATATTTAATAACATCGACCGCACATGATACTGGCCGTCGATATTGCGCTAAATAAATCAGAATCAAACGAATCACAAATTAAAAAAAAAAATAAAAGTACAAATGACTAGGTCCTCAAGATAAGTCTGGGAATATATTGGGCCAAATTGTCAATAATCCGGGGATACGGATGCTGGAGTTAAGAATTAAATGGATTTTTTTCATTTAGTTTAAGATATGCACATTATTTATACATAGTTGTTAATCAGCAAGGAAAACTTTCAACAAGCGCTTGTCGACGAAGTTTTTTATTGTGAGTACCCCATCGTTTATCTTAATTATATCCACTATTTCACTTCTATATTATATTATTATTCTAATATTTGTTAATTTATATAAAGGGTGATTTGTTAAGAGGTTGATAACTTTTTTTTAAAAAAAAACGCATAAAATTTGCAAAATCTCATCGGTTCTTTATTTGAAACGTTAGATTGGTCCATGACATTTATTTTTTGAAGATAATTTCATTTAAATGTTGACCGCGGCTGCGTCTTAGGTGGTCCATTCGGAAAGTCCAATTTTGGGCAACTTTTTCGAGCATTTCGGCCGGAATAGCCCGAATTTCTTCGGAAATGTTGTCTTCCAAAGCTGGAATAGTTGCTGGCTTATTTCTGTAGACTTTAGACTTGACGTAGCCCCACAAAAAATAGTCTAAAGGCGTCAAATCGCATGATCTTGGTGGCCAACTTACCGGTCCATTTCTTGAGATGAATTGTTCTCCGAAGTTTTCCCTCAAAATGGCCATAGAATCGCGAGCTGTGTGGCATGTAGCGCCATCTTGTTGAAACCACATGTCAACCAAGTTCAGTTCTTCCATTTTTGGCAACAAAAAGTTTGTTAGCATCGAACGATAGCGATCGCCATTCACCGTAACGTTGCGTCCAACAGCATCTTTGAAAAAATACGGTCCAATGATTCCACCAGCGTACAAACCACACCAAACAGTGCATTTTTCGGGATGCATGGGCAGTTCTTGAACGGCTTCTGGTTGCTCTTCACTCCAAATGCGGCAATTTTGCTTATTTACGTAGCCATTCAACCAGAAATGAGCCTCATCGCTGAACAAAATTTGTCGATAAAAAAGCGGATTTTCTGCCACTGATTTTGGTAATAAAATTCAATGATTTGCAAGCGTTGCTCGTTAGTAAGTCTATTCATGATGAAATGTCAAAGCATACTGAGCATCTTTCTCTTTGACACCATGTCTGAAATCCCACGTGATCTGTCAAATACTAATGCATGAAAATCCTAACCTCAAAAGAATCACCCTTTACTATACATTTATTGTAACAATTCATTCCGTTTTAAAATCCATTTTTTTCGCACACTTAAAGAACTTAATTTGTTTAATTCAGAGAGTTAGAATTTTCACTTGTACTTTTATATAAAAACAAGTATATACGGCCGTAAGTTCGGCCAGGCCGAAGCTTATGTACCCTCCACCATGGATTGCGTAGAAACTTCTACTGAAGACTGTCATCCACAATCGAATTACTTGGGTTGCGGTAACACTTGCCGATGGCAAGGTATCTTAAAACTTCCTAACACCGTCTTCTAAATTACAAGGTAGTCCATACGTAGTATATATTAAACTAAAAAAGGCCAATTAAATACGTATATAAGTTTAAAGTTTCTATAGAAATAAAATTTTGACAAAATAAAATTTTGACAGCATTTTCTATAGAAGTAAAATTTGGAAAAAATTTTCTATAGAAATAAAATTTTGACAAAATTTTCTATAGAAATAATATTTTGACAAAATTTTCTATAGAAATAAATTTTTTACAAAATTTTCTATAGAAATAAAATTTTGACAAAAATTTCTATAGAAATAAAATTTTGACAAAATTTTCTATAGAAATAAATTTTTTACAAAATTTTCTATAGAAATAAAATTTTGACAAAATTTTCTATAGAAATAACATTTTTACAATGTTTTCCATAAAAATAAAATTTTGGTAGATTATTTTTGGCTCGAGTGGCAACCATGAATATGAACCGATATGGACCAATTTTTGTGTGATTGGGGATCGGCTATATATAACTATAGACCGATATGGACCAATTTTGGCATGGAAATTAGCGGCCTTATACTAACACCACGTTGCAAATTTCAACCGGATCGGATGAATTTTGCTCCTCCAAGAGGTTCCGGAGATCAAATCTGGGGAACGGTTTATATGGGGGCTATATATAATTATGGACCGATATGGACCAATTCTTGCGTGTTTGTTAGAGACGACATTCTTACACCATGTTCCAAATTTCAACCGGATCAGATGAATTTTGTCCTCCAAGAGGCTCCGGAGGACAAATCTGGGAATCGATTTATATGGGGGCTATATTATTATGGATGGACCGATATGGACCAATTTTTGCATGGTCATTAGAGAACATATACCAACACCATGTACCAAATTTCAGCCGGATCGGATGAAATTTTCGTTTCTTAGAGGCTCCGCAAGCCAAATCGGGGGGTCGGTTTATATGGGGGCTATATATAATTATGGACCGATGTGGACCAATTTTTGCATGGTCATTAGAGAACATATACCAATACCATGTACCAAATTTCAGCCGGATCGGATGAAATTTGCTTCTCTTAGAGGCTCCGCATGCCAAATCGGGGGATCGGTTTATATGGGGGCTACATATATTTATGGACCGATGTGGACCAATTTTTGCATGGTTGTTAGAGATCATATGCTAACACCATGTACCAAATTTCAGCCGGGGTCTATATGTAATTATGGACCGATGTGGACCAATTTTTGCATGGTTGTTAGAGACCATATACCAACACCATGTACCAAATTTCAGCCGGATCGGATGAAATATGCTTCTCTTAGAAGCTCCACAAGCCAAATCTGGGGATCGGTTTATATGGGGGCTATATATAATTAAGGACCGATATGGATATACTATACTTTAAAATATCGAAATTGAAGATATGAACGCATAGTATGTTATTCGGGCTGACTAAAACTATTAATGTCGGCAAGGTAGGGTGGGGAAATCGACGCATTGAAGATATCAAGAACAGCTAGATATTCCATTTGGATTTTCATCCTTAGAATTCTGAAAGTATCGCTTTATGTACCTTTAATTTATTATTTTGCTACCTTATAATTTAATAACTTTGTAATGGACTGAGACCCATCTTCTGAACCAAGAACAACCCCCATCACTGAGCATGGCCGGATTAGATGGTAGCACAGGTTAAGGAAGATATGGCCTAGAGAGAGAGTCGTTACATTGTTCCAAAAACATTAGCAGAGTGTTTAAGTTAACATTTCCCAGATCCGCCAGTAATCTAAGGCTATATGCCCCTAAAATTCGCTTACGCCTTTAAAAAAAATGCAGTAAACTCACACAAGAGGTGTTTGATTCCTTTTCCTCCGCATCATGACAGCTCATACAATAGTCATTATAGTTCGCGCCAATAGTTTTTGCAAAATCGCCTATCAGTCAGCGACCCGTTATAGCAGATATCAGGAATGATATCTGACGCCTTGACAGCTCTGGAATATCTAGCGGTTCAAGTTTAAATGCGGCCATATTTGCTTGGTGTCGTTACACACGCAAAGAAAAAAAAAACGTTTGGAAAACGTGTACCGAAAACGTTTTTCTTTTGTTAGAGTTTTTTGAATTGCTTCGAAAGGTATACAATTTTATCACCAAAAAAATTCGTTTGTTACAAAATTTTTATTTTTTCAATAAAAAAAGTTATTTTTGAACCAAAAACACAGTCCATTTCGTTTATCTCAAACACTGTTCTTTTCTGACTTTAGGTCTTTAATAAGACACATTTTAAAGTTCATAGTAAAAATTTAATATAGTAGAATGTAATGTTGAACATTTTTTCGGAATCTTCCGACCATATCTGGAATGTATGTAAAAAAAAACTTTGGTCGAAGCAGGGATCGAACCCACGACCCTTGGCATGCAAGTCGGACGTAGCAACCACTGCTCCACGATGCCGGACTAAATGTATTTTTCTGTTAAATAAACTTTGTTTAATCGGCTCGTGGGCGCCGCAAGCTATGCTATATAAATATAACTTATATGGGTAATTGACAATAACGACTAAAGGGTGATACGGGCAAAATTTGGTCAAGGGAAAACGCGTGTAAATCGGTGAAATCGTTTATTTAAAAAATCAAATTAAATTTCTTTTTCAAGTTCAATTAGTATAAAATTCAGGAAAAATATTCAGTTAGGCTTTCGCTTTTCCAAATCCGAATTGCCGGGCCTCAAGCTTGACACCTACCATCAGATTTTGTACAGCCACCTTGTCCACCTTCTTCGCCGCAGAACGCCACTTTGCCTTGAACTGCTGCTCGTCCTTAGCAGTTTTTTTGGATTCCGCTTGACAATAGCCCAGTATTTCTCAATTGGGCGGAGCTCTGGCGTGTTGGGGGGTTCTTGTCCTTGGGAACCACCTGCACGTTGTTGGCGGCGTACCACTCCATGGCCTTTTTACCGTAATGGCAAGATGCCAAATCCGGCCAAAACAGTACGGAACAACCGTGTTTCTTCAGAAAAGGCAGCAGACGTTTATTCAAACACTCTTTCACGTAAATTTCTTGGTTGACAGTCCCGGAAGCTATGAAAATGCTGCTTTTCAAGCCACAGGTACAGATGGCTTGCCAAACCAGATATTTCTTTGCGAACTTTGACAGTTTTATGTGCTTGAAAATATCTGCTACCTTTCCCCTTCCTTTTGCCGCTTGTAGTCGGCTTTGACGTAGGTTTCGTCGTCCATTACCACGCAGTCAAACTTCGTCAGCATCGTCGTGTACAGCCTCCGGGATCGCGCTTTGGCCGTCGTATTTTGTTTATCATCGCGATTTGGAGTCACTACCTTCTTGTAAGTCGATAGTCCGGCTCGTTTTTTGGCTCGATGCACGGTTGTAGACGATACACCCAGCTTATTTGCGGCATCTCGGAGAGAGAGGTTAGGGTTTCGCGTGAAACTACCGGCAACTCTCTTTGTCGTCTCAGCGGCTTCCGGTTTTCGATTTCCCTTCGATCCAGACTTCCTGGCTGTCGACAAACGTTCCCCAAACACTTTAATTATATTTGTAACGGTTGATTTGGCAACTTTTAGCTATTTTGCCAGTTTTGCGTGCGAGTAGCTCGGATTTTCGGGATGCGCGAGCAAAATTTTGATACGCTGCTCTTCTTGCTTGGACGGCATTTTGACAACTGAAGAGTGAATTCCAAAATCAAAATAGGAGCAACATTCTACACACACACACCTTCAAAATGAGGGAAGTTCAGGTTTTTTAAACGCAAAATTGAAAGAAATACGTCAAGTTTATATTGACCAAATTTTGACCGTATCACCCTTTATATAGCTGAGTGGATAGTGTGTTGGCTTACAAATTGCATGGTCCGCGGTTCCAGGCGAAAGGTAAAAAAAATCGTATAATTTCTTCCACATTGTTTGTATTACAGAAAAAGGTGCTAGAAACTAAAAAACTTCGTGGAAGTGAGAAAGATGTGAGGGAAAATGCAATTAGTCAGACAATTTTTTTTTGATTTAGTCTTTATGAAATTGTATTTACATCCTGGAAAAGAATAAACGTTTATCACAAAAAGTATATACTTTTCTTCCAAATACACTTCGTTTCAACGAAAAGCAAATGAGAAACGAACTTTGCTTGTCTAAAATTTCGTTTGGGAGGAAAGAATTATTTTTTTGCGTGCAACCCTTGCAATTCTCCCATCGAACATTTGCCATCATGACAACCTTTTCACGCAGTAAGAGCTTGCAGGTAGCCAAAGACAGATTCTAGTTCCCCTGGAATATGTAAGATAGTTCCTAGCCTTGCTAACTCATCTGCTTCGCAGTTCCCCGGTATGTTCCTATGGCCAAGCACCCATATTAGGTGAATATTGTACTGCTCTGCCATCTCGTTGAGAGATTTGCGGCAGTCGATGGCCATTTACGAGTTAAGGAACACAGAGTCCAAGAATTTTATTGCAGGTTGACTGTCTGAGTATATATTAATGCCAACATTTTTTGGAACATTACTTCTCAGCCAATTCGCCACCTCTCTTATTGCTAATATTTCAGCCTGAAAAACACTACAGTGATTAGGAAATCTTTTCGCTATTCGAAGTTCCAGATCTTTATAATATATTCCGAAACCCACTTGTCCATCCAATTTGGAGCCATCAGTGTAGAAATCTATATATCTTTTATTCCCCGGGGTCTGTGTACACCACGCCTCACTATTGGGAATTAGAGTTTCAAACTTTTTGTCGAAAAGTGGTTTCGCCAGAGTGTAATCCACTACGTTAGGCATATCTGGCATTATTTTGTGACCGTATATTTTTTCCGACCACATCGACAGCTCGCGCAATCGCACAGCCGTTGTTGCAGCTGACTGTTTGGCCAAAATGTCTAAAGGCAATAGATGCAGCATGACATTAAGGGAATCTGTTACTGTCTTACTGAATGCGCCTGAGATACACAAGCACGCCATACGCTGAACTTTATCTAAACCTGTCGGTTGTTGAAGTGACGGCCTCCAGACTACAACACCATACAGCATTATAGGTCTAACCACTGCCGAGTATAGCCAATACACAATTTTCGGTTTTAGTCCCTACTTTTTTTCTATTGCCTTTTTGCACGAGAGGACATCAACCCGTTATAGCAGATATCAAGAGTGATTAGTGACGTCTTGACAACACTAGCATATCTAGTGTGCGGTTTAAGTTTAGATGGGAGCCTATTTTTTAGGTTTACGTATAGTGGCAGCCCGATATTTCAGGCTCACTTAGATAATTAAGTCCATTGTGGTACCACTGTGATGAACTACTCTCTTATCACTGAGTGCTGGTCGATTCTATGTTTAGCTCAATTATAGCCAAGTCCTAACGGCGTTACACATTGAAGTGGAACCACTTAGAGAAGCTTGGAAACACTCAGAAATGTCACCAGCATTACTGAGAGGGGATAATCCATCGCTGAAAAAAAAAACTTTTTGGTGTTCGGTCGAAGCTGAGCTTGAACCCACGACCCAATGTATGCAAGGCGGGCATGCTAACAATTGCACCATGGTAGCTGGGACTATATTTGCTTGGTGGCGTTGCAACTATTGTATTTCTCCCAATAGACATTTGCCATCATTACAGCCTTCTCACGCAGTATGAGCTTGCTGGTAGTCAATGGCATACCAACCACGGTTGCCACAGTTGATAGAATTCTACCAAAAGTGGTATATTTCTTACTGTTTGGTAGATTGGTAGAATTCTTGATGTTTTGGTAGAATTTACAAAATATTTCTCACCAACTAAATTTTGACAAAATTTGATATGGAAATAAAATTTTGACAAAATTTGCTATAGAAATAAAATTTTGACAAAATTTCCTGTAGAAAAAAAATTTAAAAAAATTTATATAGAAATAAAACGTTGAGAACATTTTGTATATAGAAAAAAAAATTGAGAAAATGTTATACATAGAAATAAAATTTTGACAAAATTTTCTATATAGAAATAAAATTTTGACAAAATTTTCTATATAGAAATAAAATTTTGACGAAATTTGCTATAGAAATAAAATTTTGACAAAATATTCTAAAGAAATAAAATTTTGTTTTCTTTATTTTATTCGACCTTTTTAATTGTCTTGTGTAAATCAGTAACAGTGACCTCGAGCTTGATTAGTTACTGATTTACAAAAAAAAATAAAATTTTGTCAAAATTTTCTAAAGAAATAAAATTTTGACTAAATTTTCTATAGAAATAAAATTTTGACAAAATTTCCTGTAGAAATAAAAATTACAAAAAAAATTATATAGACATAAAACGTTGAGAACATTTTTTATACCCTGCGCCACACTGTGGAACAGGGTATTATAAGTTAGTGCATATGTTTGCAACACCCAGAAGGAGACGAGATAGACACATAGTGTCTTTGACAAAAATGCTTAGGGTGGGCTCCTGAGTCGATATAGCCATGTCCGTCTGTCCGTGAACACATTTTTGTAACCAAGGGATTAGGTAGTAATTTAAGCCCAATCGACTTCGAATTTGGCACAAGTATGTATTTTGGGTCAAAGTAGAACCCTATTGATTTTGGAAGAAATCGGTTCAGATTTAGATATAGTTCCCATATATATCTTTCGCCCGATATGCACTTATACGGCCCTAGAAGCCTGAGTATTACCCCAATTTGGTTGAAATTTTGCGCTAGGAGTACAATTGGTAGTATAGTCAAATGTGCAAAATTTTATTGAAATCGGTTCAGATTTAGATATAGCTCCCATATATAGCTTTCGCCCGATATGGACTAATACGGTCCCAGAAGCCAGAGTTTTACTCCAATTTGGTTGAAATTTTGCACAGGGAGTAGAATTAGCATTGTAGCTATGCGTGCCAAATTTGGTTGAAATCGGTTCAGATTTAGATATAGCTCCCATATATAGCTTTCGCCCGATTTACACTCATATGACCACAGAGGCCAATTTTTTGCTCCGATTTAGTTGAAATTTTGCACAGGGAGTAGAATTAGCATTGTTGCTACGCGTGCCAAATTTGGTTGAAATCGGTTCAGATTTAGATATAGCTCCCATATATAGCTTTCGCCCGATTTACACTCATATGACCACAGAGGCCAATTTTTAACTCCGATTTTGTTGAAATTTTGCACAGGGAGTAGAATTAGCATTGTTGCTATGCGTGCCAAATTTGGTTGAAATCGGTTCAGATTTAGATATAGCTCCCATATATAGCTTTCGCCCGATTTACACTCATTTGACCACAGAGGCCAATTTTTAACTCCGATTTTGTTGAAATTTTGCACAGGGAGTAGAATTAGCATTGTTGCTATGCGTGCCAAATTTGGTTGAAATCGGTTCAGATTTAGATATAGCTCCCATATATATGTTTTTCTGATTTCGACAAAAATGGTCAAAATACCAATATTTTCCTTGTAAAATCGCCACTTCTTAGCCGAAAAGTTGTAAAAATGACTCTAATTTTCCTAAGTTTATAATACATATATATCGAGTGATAAATCATAAATAAATTTTTGCGAAGTTTCATTAAAATTGCTTCAGATTTAAATGTTTTCCATATTTATTTTAATAACATTGTGTTCCATCCTAGTGCATTAGCAGACTTAAATTTTGAGTCTATAAATTTTGTAGAAGTCTATAAAATTCTGTCCAGATCGAGTGATATTTAAATGTACGTATTTGGGACAAACCTTTATATATAGCCCCCAATACATTTGACGGATGTGATATGGTATCGAAAATTTAGATCTACAGAGTGGTGCAGGGTATAATATAGTCGGCCCCGCCCGACTTTAGACTTTCCTTACTTGTTATATAGAAAAAAAATTGAGAAAATGTTATACATAGAAATAAAATTTTGACAAAATTTTCTATATAGAAATAAAATTTTGACGAAATTTGCTATAGAAATAAAATTTTGACAAAATTTTCTAAAGAAATAAAATTTGGACAAAATTTTCTAAAGAAATAAAATTTTGTTTTCTTTATTTTATTCGACCTTTTTAATTGTCTTGTGTAAATCAGTAACAGTGACCTCGAGCTTGATTAGTTACTGATTTACACAAGAAATAAAATTTTGTCAAAATTTTCTAAAGAAATAAAATTTTGACTAAATTTTCTATAGAAATAAAATGTTGACAAAATTTTCTATCGATATAAAATGTTGACAAAATTTTCTATATAGAAATAAAATTTTGACAAAAATTTCTAAAGAAATAAAATTTCGACAAAATTTTCTAACGAAATAAAATTTTGACAAAATTTTCTAAGGAAATAAAATTTTGTTTTCTTTATTTTATTCGACCTTTTTAATTGTCTTGTGTAAATCAGTAACAGTGACCTCGAGCTTGATTAGTTACTGATTTACACAAGAAATAAAATTTTGTCAAAATTTTCTAAAGAAATAAAATTTTGACTAAATTTTCTATAGAAATAACATTTTGACAAAATTTTCTAAAGAAACAAAATTTTGACAAAATTTTCTAAAGAAATAAAATTTTGACAAAAATTTCTAAAGAAATAAAATTTCGACAAAATTTTCTAAAGAAATAAAATTTTGACAAAATTTTCTAAAGAAATAAAATTTTGACAAAATTTTCTAAAGAAATAAAATTTTGACAAAATTTTCTAAAGAAATAAAATTTTGACAAAATTTTCTAAAGAAATAAAATTTTGACAAAATTTTCTAAAGAAATAAAATTTTGACAAAATTTTCTAAAGAAATAAAATTTTGACAAAATTTTCTATAGCAATAAAAATTTGACAAAATTTTCTATAGTAATAAAATTTTGACAAAATTTCCTATAGAAATAAAAAGTTTAAGGAAATTTTATATAGAAATAAAATGTTGAGAAAATTTTTTATATAGAAAAAAAATTGAGAAAATTTTCTACATAGAAATAAAATTTTGACAAAATTTTCTATAAAAACAAAATTTTGACAAAATTTTCTATGGAAATAAAAATTTGAAAAAAAATTTCTATAAAAATTAAAATATTGATAAAATTTTCTATAGAAATAAAATTTTGGCAAAAATGTGTATAGAAATAAAATTTTGGCAAAAATGTGTATAGAAATAAAATTTTGGCACAATTGTCTATAGAAATAAAGTTTTGACAAAATTGTCTAGAGAAATAGAATTTTAACAAAATTTCGTAAAGAAATAAAATTTTGTTAAAAAAGATTAAACATATTTCTCAAAAATACACTGCGGATAGAGAACGAAGTAAAATACCTGGGTGTCACCCTAGACAAAAAATTAATATTTCGACAACACATAGAAAATACTTGCGATAAAGCAATGAAGGCATTTCGAGCCCTACACTGTTAGAAAAATATGTTTTTCATATGTTCCGATATAAACAAAATGTGTTTCGGGCACAATTTTTAAACACAATACATTTAAGTACAAACATGTAATGTTCCTAAACTAACACAAAATGTTTGGGACACATATGTTAATATGTTAGAATATATTATGTTTGGGGCATGAATATTTCATAAAAATAATATGTGTGAATGTAAACATATATAAATTTACAAATTTCAAGTAAACATATATATGTTGGGATACTTTATTCAGAGAGCGACAGAGAGAGAGAGAGTTAGTATAGAGAAAGAAATAGAGATGGAAACCGGGAGGGTTGAATAAAAAGATATCAACATAACACAGCGAGAGAATGAAATGAGAGCATTTTCTGTGAAACCGCTTGTATGTTGTTTCGGAAAACTGTTTCATGATAAGGCCAAAAATTTAATATGCTTAAGTCTAAATATTATTTAATTTGAATATTAGAATGAATATTCGGAACCAAGAGAATAGACATTTGAAAAAAAAACAGCATATTTGTATTACAGAAAAAGATGCGAAGAACTCATAAATTTCGTGGAAGTGAAAATTATGTAAGGGAATGAGCACAATCTTCTTTGGGGACTTCTCCCAAGCATATACTATTTTTGGACTCAAAATGCTTCCAAACATATAATATGCTCACATAAAACGAACATATTAATGTTTCGGCAGTATCCAATAATATATGTGCTTCCTGCAAAATATGTTTGGAACATATGTTAGAGAAGCGATTTTTTTTGAGGGTGTATGGCCACTTTTAAACAAACGATCGTCACTCTCATTAAAAATCTATTATACAAATGCGTCATAAGACCTGTAATATCTTTTGCATCACCAATTTGGTAAAAACCCATCTCAAGCATTTACAAATTATCCAAAATTCACAATAAACCTTGGCCATACCCAACCTCGTCCTTACACCAAGACACCGGATATGAACTAATCATTCCCTTCATCAGTAAGCTCAAAGAAAATTACTTTCAAAAACTTACAGATAGCCCTTATGAAATATTAAGAGACTGTTACGAAATCTCATAAGAAGTACTGTATTCTCATAAAACAAAAATATTGTAATACAGTAAATATTTTCACTTAAATATTTTTGTTTACTCTATGCTATTAATGAAACCCTCAGTAATGCTGGTGATTTCTGAGGGTTTCAAAGCTTCTCTAAGTGGTTTCACTGCAATGTGAATGCCGTTCGGAATCGGATATAAAAAGGTGGTCCCTTGTCATTGAGCTTAACATGGAATCGGGCAGCACTCAGTTATAAGAGAGAAGTTCACCAATGTGGTATCACAATGGACTGAATAGTCTAAGTGAGCCTGATACATCGGGCTGCCACCTAACCTAACCTAACCATACTTTTAATATGTTTTACTTTAGCGTAAGCTTAAACTATCAAATAAGGTTTTGAAATTGAAAAATTTCTCAAAAAAAAATTCCCACAAAAATCCCCAAATTTATGGAAATCCCCAAGTCTCCAACTCAGAAATTTCGTCCCCATTCACAAAAAAATATCGCCAATTTGGGGAAAAATCCCCAATACTGGCTGCACTGGCCTTATTATATATTCATGACAGCATTTGTTGGAATATTACTTCTCAGCCTCTTTTATTGCTAATATCAGAGAGTAGAAAATACAAGATGACGAAAAGGTCTCGTCTGCAATGAAATCAAATGTCAAACGTATAGCTGTCGCACAATATCTGCAACGTTTTGGTATTACCGTTGTTGGAGTCGAAGCGCTGTTTTAATAAATTGGTTATAAAGGTTGAGTTATATACAATGCGTTGATGCGTCCGTTGATGGAAGGGTTGATATTTTCACTTTGAAGCACTCTAATAAAGTTGTTGCTTTTAAAGAGCATATTCAGCTCTTCAATCATCGGACGCATGGTATGTAATTCAAACTTAAAGACATCGTCAGTTATAATTTAAAATTGTTTGACAAAAAATTGAATAGAATGAAAACATTTATAAAAACGAATATTTGTTATAAAAAAGGAAGGTTCTAAATTCAATTTTTTATTGAAGAATTCTAATAAAGTTGTTGCTTTTAAAGAGCATATTCAGCTCTTCAATCATCGGACGCATTAACGCATGGTATGTAATTCAAACTTAAAGACATCGTCAGTTATAAATTAATTTGACAAAAAATTGAATAGAATGAAAACATTTATAAAAACGAATATTTGTTATAAAAAAGTAAGGTTCTAAATTCAATTTTCCTTAAGTTTCGTAAAGCTGAAAGAGAACAGAACTGGGTGAAGCCCAGAGAAACTGCGACAAAAAGTTCATGACATTAGAGAATCTTTCCTCATGACTGCCACCTACTGACGCAGTTTCAAAAAATCCCCTATACTTCCGAGTACAACTATATTAAGTTCCAGATCTGTAGAGAATACTACGAAACCCGCTTGTCCATTCAATTTGGAGTCATTATTCCCTTCAGTTTTTTTTTTTTTTGGTGCCAATTGACCCCTATTTCCAAGCAGTTGGAATTTTATACTGGTCATGGGACTGGTTGCATTTAGCCGGTTGGTAGCCACTTCATGCATTTGTCTTTAGAACACAATGAACCCATCCTCTAACCGGGTTAAATGTCTCTATCATAACACCTTTCTGGCCCTTTTGCATCTATAACAGGGACAGTTCTATTTTTAGTTATATTTTCCCTATATTTTTTTCATTTTAAGGTTATAAACCGGTTATAAAGGAGACGTGAAACGACCGGTTTGGGACCAGTCGCACGAACTGAAAGGTTGGTGTAGAAATCTATACAACGTTTATTTCCCAGGGGCTGTGTGCACCACGTCTCACTATTGGGAAATAGAGTTTGAAACTGTTTGTCGATACGACAGAGTGTAATTCACTACGTTTGGCTCATCAGGCATTATTTTGATGACTGAACTGTTACCGTGCCGACACCTACTATATATGGAAGATACATCGTAAAGCTGAAAGAGAACAGAACTGGGTGACGCCCAGAGAAACTGCGACAAAAAGTTCATGACATTAGAGAATCTTTCCTCATGACTGCCACCTACTGACGCAGTTTCAAAAAAATCCCCTATACTTCCGAGTACAACTATATAAAGTTCCAGATCTGTAGAGAATACTACAAACCCCGCTTGTCCATTCAAACTTGGAGTAATTATTCCCATTTGAAACTTTTTGTCGAAAAGACAGAGTGCAATTCACTACGTTTGGCTCATCTGGCATTATTTTGAGGACCGAACTGTTACAGTGCCGACATCTACTATATATGGAAGATATATCTAAACGGGGGGGATTTTAGAGATCCATGTGTGTATGGTTGGCGCATATCTGAATTTGGCTGAATTTTTTTCATGATCTCTCTGATGTGCCTACACAGGAAAACTTCTATTTTCACATTTAGTCCAACGGAATATATTCATATTTTCCATCAAAGGCACAACGATTACATAGTAACATTTTAACAGCTGTACGAAAGACGAAGGCGATGCAGAGGGCATATCCTATAATCTAAACTAACTCTTTAACTAACAAGGATTAACAATGGCTAGGATTAATAAACTAATCTCTTCTTCTCTGTCTCCTAGCATAAAACAATTGTATTACTCCGAGAAATGTGTGCAATTGTCGTAAAATTAAAATACGAATAAAATCATGCAAAGGAAACGGAAATAATGGAGAATATAATGCAATGCAATGACAACGAACTAAAATTAAAAAAGAAGAGGCAATAACAATAATTATTATTACCATTAGAATAGATGATGATATTGTAGAAATGGTTTGGTATACTTACAGGCTAACGTATGGTCCACGCAATGCAGGCATATCACGACGGCGATTTAATGGAGGCGACAAGGATAACGACAAAAAATCCTGTTGTGCCTTATCCTCATCCACCAGACTGGATGGAGTACTATAAATACGTGTTGTTGGCAAATATCCAATTTGTTGTAAGAAATCATCACGATGCGATAGTTTGGTTGTTGACTGTGACGATGTCAATGGAGCGTACAATGGCGGAGGCAAGTAGGGGGCAACGTTGGCAGAGGCGACGGAATATTTGACCGCAGATGACATGAAATTTGGATGGAATGGACTAGCACGGTGCAGATGATTATGATGCAAATGGGAGGGATGCTGGGGATGGTAATGGGCAAAATGCGGTATTTGTTGAGATGGTTGCTGCAAATGATGATGATAGTGATGGTGATGAGGAGCTGTGGCCGGGAAATGGGAGAGGTAAGGAGAAGCTGACACAGCCGGAACGACATCAGCACCCGCTGATGTCGATACGGCAATTATTTTATCATCAAAGCTTCTACGAAACGTAAAACCTTTAATGGTAGAATAATTCCGATGTGTCAATGGTGAAGAGCCCAAATCTATCGAGGCGGCAGGTCCCAATATTTTTATTGTATTCAAATAGTTGGAGGCTGAGACAGATTGTGGACTCTGGCTACTAATTGCCGATGAGGATGCTACTACCGCCGCCGATACGCCCCCGGATGCCAGTGTCACACCAATGGAAGCATTTTGTAAAGGGCTTAGGGTCTTTGTTTTACCGCCGCCGCTACTTAACATACTCAATGCCGGCGATGTACGTTCCGCAAAGAGAAGTGGGCTACCACAGCTAGATGCCGATGTCACAGGTGGCGCTGAACTATATATGCAAGATGATGAAGCCAAACCATTGGATAGATTTGCTGTAATGCCACCAATAATGGGACTACAACGTCCACCACTGCCACTACCACTACCAGGTGTACTGCCATTATTGTTGGTGGTCATGGCGGCATTACTGCCGGAAGTTGTTACAACACTGGAGGCTAAAATCGCCAATGAGACAGCATTCGAGACGGCCGGTGGCGGTGAAAGTTGTGTCAGTGAAGGTGTAGATGATATTATTGATGATATGCCACTATCACTGCTACATATAACCGATGATACGCCACCCACTGAAGCCATATTGTTTATGCTGGAATTTCCATAAACCATACCAGCAGTACCAACGCCCATACCATTACCCAAACCTGGTGTATGTGTGGGTGACATTAAATGGGGAGAATTGGAGGATATTTTGGTTAAGGTGGAGCCTGACGAGGTTGAAGGGCAATGCAATAGTGATATACTGTTGCTACTACCAGTGCCTCCTCCAATGCTGCTAACAGCCAAACTTCCATTAAATGCAGAAATACTATTGACGTTTAATGCACTCTCCAGACGAACAGCAGCAGTAACGGCGCTGCCACTAGTTTGCATCACTTGCTAGATTTTCGTATATGTCAAAAACTCACAAAGTTCGAATTGGAATTAATTTTGTGTTACAAAGATTTTCCCGTATCTTTTTTTTTAATACAGACTTGAAATTTTTTCTTTATTCTACATTTCCGATCAATTATTCATTTTGTTTTTATATCAATTTTCGTATTTGTTTTTATAATCACAGTGTCATCAAAAACTGCCGCTAGCGAGTAGAAATTTAGGAGAGATGACAACGCGAGAAATAATTTATTTTTATTCGCTCAATAGTAAACACGTTTACCAAAGCACTTTATACAAAATTTACCGTTAGCACTCATTTGTTGGCATTCAACACTCATTCTTTATTCTCAACACTGCTCTCACATTCTAGAAAAATAGCGCTCTCCTTGAATTATGTTTACTCTGTAGGTTTATGTGTGCGTCGTGTGTGTGTGTTTACTGCTTGTCTTGGGTCTGGCTTACTAAAGTGTATGGTTATTTTGAATAATTTATAACGGCATAATATACGGGGTTTTCCTCTTATAATATGGCAACGAACTGGCTTTTGTTGTTGTCATTAAAAAGAAAAACGTTTGCCCCAAAAAGTGTTTGGGGTTTTCAGTGTTTTTCATGATAGCCACCGTTGTTGTTGTTGTCGTTGCTCTCGTTATGTGAATGCTCCTTTGTTTCTCGTTCTTGTACTACGCAGCCATATTTCCACTTTACTGTTGGCCCAACGAGTGTGTGTGCGTGTGTATGTAGAAAAATTATAATAGATTTTTTTTCGTTTGGGGTCTATTTTATATGGAAAAATTTAGGTTTTACATATTAGAAATATATGCAAATATAAACAAAAAAATAATTATTTCACTTTCTAAGGCTATTTAGCAAATGTGAAATTTCACTATGAATTCTTTAGAATTTTCTGGCATCTATTTTTTTTTCATTTCAATTATGAAGATACACTTTTTCACAAGACACTCGCCCTTAATTCCTTCATTTCATATAGATTTTTAATAATCTGTAGCCTGTTTTTTTATGCCTTTCATTTCTCATTAATAGCTATTTGATATTTCAATTATTTTTCTATAAAGCTTTTCAAATGAATATTCCAGATTTTTTTTAACTATCCACAAAATTTTTTCCTTTGATTTTTTCTTAGGCTCACACACACACTACCGTCCCGACGACAAATCAATGCGTGTTGTTTCTCAATCCGTACTTCTTCTCGTTATGATATGTAACATTTTTACCAACTTCGTGTTTTCCAGCGAAGTTACCGTAAAAAAGCCACTGCAAATGTCTTTAAAGAGATTAGTTGCATTTTTTTGTATTTTTATTTAGTTTTCATCTTTGTTCGAAATCGAACATGCGCTTTAACAATGTTTTGAGTGTAATTTTTCTCCGGTTTGACATAGAAAAAAATGAGAGCGGTGGTTTGGAAAGTTTAATAAACTCATCAAGTCATCGTCGTTGTTTTTCCTTTCTTCTTCTTGTTTTTGTTGTGATTCTGAATCACCCCATTGTGTGTAGAACTACTTACACAAAAAATAAACAAACAAAGCAACGGTAAATTGCCAAACTAAACAATAACAGTTAATCAAACTGTCAAACAAAAACAAGAGATCTACTCACTTAAACCGCCGTCAATTGGTAGGTAGCCAATAGATATAAAGTATGAGTATATGGATGAGTACATATAGATTCTATTGACAAAAGCTGAACAAGGAAACCGAGAGATAACAGGCAAAGGAAATGTAGACAATCCTTTGTCATATTATAGTATATGGAAAAGTGCTGCCAAATTTTTTGTAAAATCAACAGTTAGAACAATAAGGAACTGTTCAGTTTTTGACAAAATTCTATAGAAATAAAATTTTGAGGAAATTTTGTATAGAAATAAAATATTGAGAAAATTTTCTATAGAAATAAAATTTTGCAAAAATTTTCTATAGAAATAAAATTTTGCAAAAATTTTCTCTAGAAATAAAATATAGACAAAATTTTCTATATAAATAAAATTTTGCAATGATTTTCTATAGAAATAAAATTTTGAAAAATTTTCTATAGAAATAAAATTTTGCAAAAATTTTCTATAGAAATAAACTTTTGCAAATATTTTCTATAGAAATAAAATTTTGCAAAAATTTTCTATAGAAATAAAATTTTCTATAGAAATAAAATTTTGCAAAAATTTTCTATAGAAATAAAATTTTCTATAGAAATAAAATTTTGCAAAAATTTTCTATAGAAATAAAATTTTGCAAAATTTTTCTATAGAAATAAAATTTTGCAATAATTTTCTATAGAAATAAAATTTTGCAAAAATTTTCTATAGAAATAAAATTTTGCAAAAATTTTCTCTAGAAATAAAATATAGACAAAATTTGCTATAGAAATAAAATTTTGCAATAATTTTCTATAGAAATAAAATTTTGAAAAATTTTCTATAGAAATAAAATTTTGCAAAAATTTTGTATATAAATAAAATTTTGCAAAAATTTTGTATAGAAATAAAATTTTGCAAAAATTTTCTATAGAAATAAAATTTTGCAAAAAGTTTCTATAGAAAAAAAATTTGCAAAAATTTTCTATAGAAATAAAATTTTGCAAAAATTTTCTATAGAAATAAAATTTTGCAAAAATTTTCTATAGAAATATAATTTTGCAAAAATTTTCTATAGAAATAAGATTTTGAAAAATTTTCTATAGAAATAAAATTTTGAAAAATTTTCTAGAGAAATAAAATTTTGCAAAAAAAAAATAAAATATTGAGAAAATTTTCTATAGAAATAAAATTTTGCAACAATTTTCTATAGAAACAAAATTTTGCAAAAATTTTCTGTAGAAATAAAATTTTGAAAAATTTTTCTATAGAAATAAGATTTTGAAAAATTTTCTATAGAAATAAAACTTTGCAAAAATTGTTTATAGAAATAAAATATAGACAAAATTTTCTATAGAAATAAAATTTTGTAAAAATTTTCTATAGAAATAAACTTTTGCAAAAATTTTCTACAGAAATAAAATTTTGCAAAAATTTTCTATAGAAATTAAATTTTGCAAAAATTTTCTCTAGAAATAAAATATAGACAAAATTTTCTATAGAAATAAAATTTTGAAAAATTTTCTATAGAAATAAAATTTTGAAAAATTTTCTATAGAAATAAAATTTTGCAAAAATTTTCTATAGAAATAAAATTTTGCAAATATTTTCTATAGAAATAAAATTATGCAAAAATTTTCTATAGAAATAAAATTTTGAAAAATTTTCTATAGAAATAAAATTTTGCAAAAATTTTCTATAGAAATAAAATTTTGCAAAAATTTTCTATAGAAATAAAATTTTGCAAAAATTTTCTATAGAAATAAAATTTTGCAAAAATTTTCTATAGAAATAAAATTTTGCAAAAATTTTCTATAGAAATAAAATTTTGCAAAAATTTTCTATAGAAATAAAATTTTGCAAAAATTTTCTACAGAAATAAAATTTTGCAAAAATATTCTATAGAAATAAAATTTTGCAAAAATTTTCTATAGAAATAAAATTTTGCAAAAATTTTCTTTAGAAATAAAATATAGACAAAATTTGCTATAGAAATAAAATTTTGCAATAATTTTCTATAGAAATAAAATTTTGAAAAATTTTCTATAGAAATAAAATTTTGCAAAAATTTTCTATAGAAATAAAATTTTGCAAAAATTTTGTATAGAAATAAAATTTTGCAAAAATTTTCTATAGAAATAAAATTTTGCAAAAAGTTTCTATAGAAAAAAAATTTGCAAAAATTTTCTATAGAGATAAAATATAGACAAAATTTTCTATAGAAATAAAATTTTGAAAAAATTTCTATAGAAATAAAATTTTGAAAAAATTTCTATAGAAATAAAATTTTGAAAAAATTTCTATAGAAATAAAATTTTGCAAAAATTTTCTATAGAAATAAAATTTTGCAAAAATTTTCTATAGAAAAACAAATTTGCAAAAATTTTCTATAGAAAAAAAATTTGCAAAAATTTTCTATAGAAATAAAATTTTACAAAAATTTTCTATAGAAATAAAATATAGACGAAATTTTCTATAGAAATAAAATTTGCAAAAATTTTCTATGGAAAAAGAATTGAAAAAATTTTCTATAGGAATAAAAAAAAAATTTCTATAGGAATAAAAATTTTACAAAAATTTCTATAGGAATAAAAATTTTACAAAATTTTCTATAGGAATAAAAATTTTACAAAATTTTCTATAGAAATAAAAATTTGACAAAATTTTCTATAGAAATAAAATTTTGACAAAATTTCCTATTGAAATAAAATTTTGACAAAATTTCCTATAGAAATAAAATTTTGCAAAAATTTTCTATAGAAATAAAATTTTGCAAACATTTTCTATAGAAATAAAATTTTGCAAAAATTTTCTATAGCAATAAAATTTTGACAATATTTTCTATAGAAATAAAATTTTGCAAAAATGTTCTATAGAAATAAAATTTTGAAATAATTTTCTATAGAAATTAAATTTTGACAAAATTTTCTATAGAAATAAAATTTTGACAAAATTTTCATAAAAATAAAATTTTGCCGAAATTTTCTAAAATTTTTTTTTTTGAAATTTCCATTACATATTTTATTTGTTTTTGCTGTGGTTTATACCAGGGCTGTGGAGTCGAGTCAGTTTTGCTCGACTCCGGCTCAGACTCCAGCATTTCTTATTAGCCTCGACTTCGATTCCGGAGTCGACTCCAGGTGGTGTACCTAAATCTCATTTTAACAGTATTCCAATTGTAATTTTAAGGTGTAGTGTTCCATAAATAGACCGATATAAGTATTCTATTTTGCCATATGTGTTTATATGTCCTAAAGAACCCTAATTTAAAATTTTGATAATCTCAGCATTTCAGAGATGTAAAGAACTTTACATTTTAATGTCAGGCCAAAAAAATTAAAATACGACACAAGACCATATCAAAATATGGGTAGATAACAACAATCTCCAGAATATGTATTTATAAAAACAAAAAATTTCAAAAAATTGTTAGGCTTCCAGAAGTTTAAGAAGTAAAATCCTGGTATTAATCTATATAGGCATTTTATAAAAAATAAATCTATTTAAAAAAGAAAAATACACAGAAATCAAAATGTCGGGCTAATCAGATAGAAAGTTTAGATGTTAAAAAATGTAATGTGCCGGATATAGAAAACAAACATAAACTGCCAAAAATTAGGATGGACGCAATTTTTAATAATCACTACCATACAACAGATGGCAGGAATAGCTGGACAGTTACGAATATTGTTTCTATAGAAATAAACTGGTAAAACATCAATTTATAAATGGTCTATCAGTTATGGACATTAGATGAAACAAACATTCTGCCAAAAGACCGGCTCAGATGGCACGTTGGCAGAGGTTTAATTTAAAATTACAGCTTCCAAGGACATCGAGTGTATATCGAGATTTCTCAAGTAATTATCTCCATATACAAAATCTGGGCCGACGAGAAATTTCCGCATTTATTTATGGATCTCAAATAACTCTAAATTCAAAATTTTTGACTTCTTAAAACAAATCGGAAGATGGGTTTATATGTAGGTGCTATATCTCAAAATTGTCCGGTATGACACATCTTCGAACTCGACATGCCTGCCAAAAAATTAGAACATTAGGTTCTACTGCTATATTGCCTTAAAATTTTACCTTTATCAAGAGTACATATATGGTCAAAAATCGATATTTTAATATGTTAAAAATGGACAATACAATTGATCAATTCAGCCCATATTCTAGTAAAACCTACTTTTTAGATCACCGTGAAATTTCACTCATATAAATACACTTTGAATGGCCTGAAATCCATTACTTTGTTTTCCGTTGTTCGATTAAAAACCCTAATGGAATCTAATTTGTCCAAATATTTCTTTAGTTACAAAGATAGGAAGTGTTTTTCAAAGTTTGTTTCGCCGGAGTCGAGCAAAATTTCTACGACTCCGGCTCCGACTCCACAGTCCTGGTTTATACACAGTAAGATTCAGAAATTTTAAATATGTTTACCTTGAAATTAGAAAAATGATCCGTTGGTTGAAATTTAGTCCAATATTTGAGAAATTTTGATCTGGATCTACGATCTAGTATTTTCTGATACCGAACCAGTTAACTCTCGCTTCTGAACCCGACAATTCAAGTTGAAAGCCCGACTTTTCGTGGCCTGCGAACCCGTCAGACCTTACATCCACTTCACCCTGGAAGCATGCAATATATTCAGTTGACTTCCTTGATTTTGAATGCAAGCGCTTGATATATGAGTTAATCTGGATTTTTCCTTTTTTTTTAGTATCTACGAATCCCAGGGGCTATAACAACAAAAATAAATTAACTAAATTTACAATATCTTTTATTGTAGATGTTATCTTTCAGATCTCTACAATTTCTTTTTTTATTTAACATGTCAGGGTAAGAAAAATGGTAAAATAAATAATACAAGCCACTAAGAATATCGCAAGCAACGAGTCTTCTCTTCCAACTTCTTTATAGGGCCAACATGTCTTCTAGGCAGTTAAAGAACATCCTTGAGGATTCTCTGTAAACACTGTGGCACCGGCTTTATTTACAAATTTGCAAAAAGGCATACTCGCCGCCAAAGATTCTTGGTTGAATTTCAATGCCTCTTCAGGTGTAGACGAAACCACTAGAAGTTTGCCATTAAGAGTAGCATCAACTTTATCGACTTCATTGGCTTTTTGTTGATGAACCAAATATATTTTATAATTTAAACCGTAAAGGCCAAAAAGAACATCGATTTCTTTTTGTAATTGCTCAAATGAAATGAATTTCTTATTCAGGGTATCTTCGAGCAAAAGGGATGCTTTATTTGAACGACCAAAACGGGGTTTAACATCGGCTGCCAATGCCAAATTAATCCATTTCACTAGTGGCAGTTGCACCTCTTCCAATGAGCAAATCGTAAGTTTAAGATCCATGCCTTTAAGATCTACATCTTCACTGATAATTAGACGCTTTTTACTAGCCTCCAAGGCATTATATTTGCCAAATTCCGATTTAATTGTTGTTTTAATCATTTGATGATAATTATTCATTACTTTCTGCATTTGCTCCATTTCGGCCTTTTTCTTATCGGTGGCATTTAACTCATAGTAGATCAGAACAGGGTCCGTGGGTATCAATTGAGCCTTTTTCTTAAGTTTCTGTATCCGATTAATGACTTCACGGGCCATACCTTCTTCCATTAACTCTTCATTTGGTGTCATGTCCAGCAAGACCAAAACTTCATTATCACTATGAGCCTCAAAGTTGGCACCAACTTGTTCAGATGTACAGTAAATAACACGAACTTCATCCAATTCAATGCGTTGATTTTCGACTTCGAAATATCCCATATTGAGATATTTTTGAATTTCCTCATCTTTAAGGGATTTAATGGCAGCCATAACGGACTTGAAGTTGCCTTTGAGACGTTGACCCAAAGTCTATAAATAAAACCAATAATATACATTAAATTCGTAACAGCATTTATTAGTGATATGCCTACCTTATGATCTGGTTCAGCTCTTAAAGTAACCCCATATTTTTCCTTGTCCGAACTCAATGTCAGTTTGCGTACATTCAATTCACTTAGAATGAAATCTTCCAAGCTCTTGATGGCTTCCAAACATTTGGGATCTTGGTGAATGACAATAATTTCAGATACAGGATATTTTACAGGCAAGGTGCGACGATCGCGCATTACCCGACCCAAATCCACAACAGCTTGCATTAGACCCACCGACTTTTCAATATCAGTTCTGATAAATTTACGATTCGATGTTGGCATCATTTGATAATGAACAGATTCGGCATTTTCTGTAATATCTTTGGGTTGGAACAATACCAGACGCTTGAATATATATTCAGCCAAGAAGGGTGTGAAAGGTGCCATAAGTTTTGACATAGTGTAGAGAATATCATAGAGAGTATCCAAAGATTGAATGCACTCATTTGTGCCCATTTCACCTTTAATACGGCGACGATTCAAACGAACATACCTGAACAACAAAAGAAATTAGAACATTATCTCCTCCATGAAAAAAAAAAACACTTACCAATTGGTTAACTGATCAATAAATTTGGTCAATCTTGGCACTACCGTATATAATCTGTATCCTTTCATTTCCTTGGCAAAGAATTCCAATAAGGATTCTTTGAATGATAGAATCCAAATATCAATAACCGAAGCCTTGTCCATATTTTTCAAATGACGTTCTTTGTCGTAGGTGTACAATGATTTACCCTTGAAATCTTCTTTTTCGAGACGGGCAATATTTTGCAACAAGAAACGATAGGCATTGTACCAAGGTAGAAATACATCCTTGACAATGTCACGCACACCCTCTTCTTTGAAACGAAGATTTTCAGCCCGCACCACGGGGGAGTTAATGAGATACAAACGCAAAGCATCAGCTCCATATTTATGAACTACATCCAAAGGATCGGGATAGTTCTTCTTACGTTTGGACATTTTCTGGCCATCAGAGGCCAACACCAAACCATTGGCTATTAAATTCTTGAAAGGTGCCTTGTTAAACAATGCCGTCGATATTACCAGCAAAGTGTAGAACCATCCCCTGGTCTGATCAATACCCTCGGCAATAAAGTCTGCAGGGAAATTGGACATAAAATCTTTTTCGTTTTCGAAGGGAAAATGTTGTTGGGCAAACGGCATACTACCCGATTCAAACCAACAATCAAACACAGGTGTGATACGTTTCAAAGGTGGATTTCCAGGAATGGCTGAGGGAATTTCAATGGCATCTACAGATTCACGATGTAAATCAGTCACCTTTTGTCCGGATAATTGTTCCAATTCTTTGATACTGCCTATGCATATCATTTCCTCATTATTTCTCCAAATGGGAATTGGTGTACCCCAGTAACGATTGCGACTAATGGCCCAATCACGAGCCTCCTTAAGCCAATTTCCAAAACGTTTCTCTTTCACGCTTTCGGGTACCCAATAAGTTTGGGAACTGCATGACAAGAGATTTTTCGACATATGTTCCACACGTATGAACCAAGATGGCACGGCCTTGTAAATCAAAGGAGTATCGGAACGCCAACAGAAAGGATAACTATGCTTAACTTGACCCGACGACACCAGATTACCATTGTTTTTCAACATAGCTATAATTTGTTTGTCTGCATCCTTGACATAAAGACCCTTGAAATCTGTCACTTCGTCAGTGAAGCGACCCGAATCGTCTAAAGGACATATGACAGGACTAGATTTTGTTATAAGTCCAGCAAGCAAACAAACGCGGTAATCGTCTTCACCAAAGTATGGAGCATTGTGGACAATACCAGTACCCGAATCTTCGGTAACATAATCATCGACCAATACACGAAAAGCCTTCACTTCTGCACCACGTTGGGCAAAATAGGGGAACACAGGTTTGTAGTGAGCACCGCCCAAAGTTTTGCCAGCAAACTTTTCCATAATTTGATATTCGCTTTCGTTTTTATATACATAACTGAGGCGACTTTCGGCTAAGATGTAGAATCGACCAGTTTTAATATCGGTGACCTGAAAACAACAAAATATATTTTAGTTTCAAAATAGTTTTTTTTCGGTTTCTACAAATATTTATATAAAATTTTAGCCTCAAATTGTCAGTTCAATGAATTTTATAAAAAATAAAATTTTGACCAAATTTTTCATAAAAACAAAAATTCCAAGAAATTTTCTAAACACAAAAATAAAATTTTAACTAAATTTTCTATAAAAATAAATTTTTAACTCAATATTCTAAAAAATACAATTTCGAAATTCACTAAATATAAAATTTCAACGAAATTTTTTATAAAAACCAAATGTTTACTAAAATTTCTACAAAACTCAAGATTCGACGAAAAATTATATACAAATAAAATTTTGATAAAAATTTTTTACAGAAATAAAATTTTGAAAAAATTTTCCATAGAAATAAAATTTTGTATAGACATAAAATTTTGACAAAATTTTCTATAGAAATAAAATTTTAACAAAATGTTCTATAGAAATAAAATTTTGACAAAATTTTTTATAGAAATAAAATGTTGACAAAATTTTCTATAGAAATAAAATTTTGACAAAATTTTCTATAGAAATAAAATTTTGACAAAATTTTCTATAGAAATACAATTTTGACAAAAGTTTCTATAGAAATAAAATTTTGACAAAACTTTCTATAGAAATAAAATTTTGACAAAATTTTCTATAGAAATAAAATTTTGACAAAACTTTCTATAGAAATAAAATTTTGACAAAATTTTCTATAGAAATAAAATTTTGACAAAACTTTCTATAGAAATAAAATTTTGACAAAACTTTATAGAGAAATAAAATTTTGACAAAATTTTCTATAGAAATAAAATTTTTCTATAGAAATAAAAATTTGACAAAATTTTCTATAGAAATAAAATTTTGACAAAATTTCCTATAGAAATAGTTTCGATGACATTTTCTATAAAAATAAAATTTTGACAAATTTTTCTATAGAAATAAAATTTCAACGAAATTAACTATAAAAATCTAATTTTGATGAAATTTTCTATAGAAATAAAATTTTGACAAAATTTTCTATAGAAATAAATTTTTTTTTTAATTTTCTTTAAAAAATCAAATTTTGACGAATTTTTCTATAAAAATCAAATTTAGACGGAATTTACTATAAAAATAAAATTTCCACCAAAAAATATTCTATAAAAATAAAATTTTCTATAAGAATCAAATTTTTACGAAATATTCTATAAAAATTACAAAAATCAAATTTCAACGAAATATTCGACAAAAATCAAATTTCAATGAATTTTTCTATAAAAAACAAATGTCAACGAATTTTTATATAAAAATCAAATTTCAGCAAAAATTTCTATAAAAATCAAATGGTGACGGAATTTTCTATAAATATGAAATTTTGACGGAATTTTTATATGTACAAAAATCAAATTTCAGCAAAAATTTCTATAAAAATCAAATGGTGACGGAAATTTTCTACAAAATACGAAATTTTCTATAAAAATCTAATTTCTTTAAAACTCAAATTTTGAGATAAAATGTCGATGAATTTTTTGACGAAATTTTCTATGAAAATAGAATTTTTACGAAGTTTCTGTAAATATAAAATTACGACGAAATTTTAAAAAATCCAAGAAAAAATTCTATAAAATTTCGACCAAAAATATTTTCAACGACATTCTCTATAACTATTTTGGATTTCCAACTCACCTTTACATAGATCATATTCGCATTAACGCAGCACGCAAAATTCGATGGCAATGTCCACGGAGTTGTGGTCCATATCAAGAAGTATGTATTTTCATTTCCCACGGCTTCCAGAGCCACAACTACACAAGGATCAACAACTTCTTTGTAATTTTGACCCGACTCGAAGTTAGACAAAGCCGTAGTACAGGTTGTTGAATAGGGCATCACCTTTACACCTTGGTAAACCAGACCCTTATCGTATAGCTGCTTGAAAACCCACCATATTGATTCCATATACCAAGGATATAGGGTTTTGTAGTCATTTTTGAAGTCAATCCATCTGCCCATACGAGTGATAATATTTTCCCATTCATTAGCATAACGCATCACGATTTTACGACATTCAGCATTATAGGCAGAAATTCCCATTTTTGCCACATCTTCGGGTCCCTTGATGTTTAAAACTTTGTCAATTTCAAATTCGACTGGTAAACCGTGACAATCCCAACCAAAACGGCGGTCGACATGATAGCCTTGTTGATAAGCATATCGAGTAACAATATCTTTGATAGTACCAGCCAAAATATGGCCATAATGCGGAAGTCCCGTTGCAAATGGGGGGCCATCGTAGAAGGTGTATCTGAAATGAGAAAATGCACATGCTAATTACTAATATTCTGACAAGAAACCCCCCCACACACACACTTGCATACACCGATTGCATTGAGAAATTCACACATGATGCAATTCTTGTTGTTTTTTACAATTGCAAACCATGTGCCATGTGGGTTAGAATCTTATTAGAACTTACTTGGGTTTCCCTTTGGACAATTGCATGCATTTTTCGAATGTTTTATTAGTCTTCCAGTCATTTAGAACATTTTCCTCTTCAGCTGGAAATGAAATATTTTCTGACACGCGGCACACATCTTCTCTGGTCAATCGTTCGGGTGAAACACTGTTGTTTTTATTTACCACCATTACTTTGCTGTATTCTGAAAAAATTGATAACAATGTTTATTTACACTTAGGTGAAAATAAAAGTTTTATTTTACATTCCAGCGATCCGTAAATTTAAATTTAGCCAACAACTCGTCAACACTTGTAGTAACCTAGTTATTTTCAAATTCTATCCTAATTCAAAAGCGTTCCATCGTCCCCCTCACCGCATTACCAATACGTCTTGACAAACGTAGATCTTCGGCAACCATGTGACGATGATTGTTCTTGGATTGATGTGTTGAGGGTTGTGCGATTGGAGCGCTTTTATTATACAGCTGACGTAAATAATAGGGCTGTTTTCTTTTTGCACTGGATACAACATTTGTATGGGCTATCCAGAAGATCGTTGCACTGGTGTTCTATCCAGAACATCTCATCAGTGCAAGTCGAGCCGATCTTGCCAGATTGTGTTTTGATAAGTGAAGCTTCATCGATTCACAATAGCACTTTATTGTGACTAATTTATCGAAAAACATGTAATTCAAAGTGGTATAGTGTCATAAGTAATCGCAGCAGTAAATATTTATTACTAATTGGAGCATTTCATACATTAAAAATTTCAACTTAAACCACACACTAGATATGCTAATGTTCTCGAGACGTCAGATATCACTCCTGATATCTGCTATAACGGGTCGCTGCCTGATAGGAGATTTTGCAAAAACTATTGGCGCGAAGTATAATGACTATTGTATGAGCTGTCATGATGCGGAGGAAAAAGAATCAATTAAACACCTCTTGTGTGAGTGTCCTGCATTTTGTGTAAAGCGCAAGCAACTTTTAGGAGCATATACCCTGCCAACATTTTTGGAATTTGACGACACTTCTGAGAATCTCCACCACGTCGAAAACAATCGTATACGATATCAAAAACTCGTCGGAAAAGCGCCGTCACTATTGAGAAGTTGTACCACGCAAAAGTTACTACAAAAAGGTTTCGCATGAGTGCAATTATTAGGTGCCTTTATAGATCAATTTAGAACGACGCCAATAAGGGACCCTCCAAACAATCAGAAAAAGTGCATTTTAAGATAGTTGTAAAAGAATCATTGTGGTCGAGTAAAACACGTTTGTTTAGATATTTATTAATTTGTGTAAACATTTACAAATTCTTAAAAATATAACATTTATACCACTATCACATTACATTTTAAATAATTTTTGGCATTAATGATGATGTTGAGTTACAAGTAGCGAGTTACATGTTGCAGCGTCTATCAACTAGTGTTTTTATTTGATGGAAGCAGCATGTCTGTAAAATATCTGAAAAACAATCACTTTATTCCATTTGGAAAATCAAAAATTGTTCACTAGAGATGTGCACGTGACACGAAATTGTCGTGACTCACGAAAATTTTCGTGATTCGTGCGTGAGTCGTGAGTCACGCTCATGACAACAGCGTGAGTGTGCGTGAGCGTGATTAACAAACCAACATGTCGTGCGTGAGCGTGAGTCACGAAAATAATATCTTCGTGAGTGTGCGTGAGTAACGAATTACACTCACGAAAATATTTCTGCTCAACAACATAAAACGCTTAAGAGTTAAATTCAATAACAATTTTAGTGACACCTGGGATGTTAAGAGTTTAATAACACTCTCGATTTTAATAATGCTCATGTTTTCAGACACTTCGGTAAGGTAAATTAATCATAAAATTATTCGTGAGTCACGATATTTTTCGTGAATCACGATATTTTTCGTGAGTCACGATATTTTTCGTGAGTCACGGTATTTTTCGACGTTTTCGTGCGTGAGTGTGCGTGAGTACAAATTTTCTTTTCGTGAGTGTGCGTGAGCGTGAGTCCTACCAAAAAAGTTCGTGCGTGAGTGTGCGTGAGTATGATTTTTCAGTCGTGAGTGTGCGTGAGCGTGAGTAAAATATTACTCACGTGCACACCTCTATTGTTCACCAATATACCTTTCGCAATTTTAAGCGTATAATCTATGTTTTCAGAACTTTATTTTCGTTTTTATTTAATTAAAATATAACAAGCTGGTTGCGCTTGGCGTTTCACAAAAAATAAAATCGTAGTAGGGATGGCAAAATACTTTCATGTACTTTTTGATGTACCTTTTCATGATGGTTGAAGTGACATTTACGAGTCTGTGGTAACGATGAGGATGAAATGGAACTTTGAAATGCTTGCAGGGTAGCTTCAGATTACTGGCGGATCTGGAAAACGTTAACTTAAGCAGTCTGCTAATATTTTTGGAACAATCTGGTTGGTTCAACAAAGAAAAATAATCAAGAAGGTTCAGCGGTTAAAACTAGAAGTGCCCATATGTAATAGGTACTTTTAGTTAATGTGGTATCACAATGGACTGAATACCCTGCCAGCATTTCAAAGTTCCATTTCATCTTCATCGCTACCACAGACTCGTAAATGTCACTACAACCATCCTACTGTGATGGGGGGCAGCATATCATAAAGTACAAAATGTACTTCATACATCTATTTTGCCATCACTACTTTTACAAAAGCCATTTTATTTTTTGTGAAACGCCAAGCGCAACCAGCTTGTTATATTTTATTTAAATAAAAACGAAAATAAACTTCTAAAAATATAGATTTTACGCTTAAAATTGTGAAAGGTATATTGGTGAACAATTTTTGATTTTCCAAATGGAATAAAGTGATTCTTTTTCAAATATTTTACAGACACGCTGCCTCCATCGAATAAAAACACTGGCTGATAGACGCTGCAACATGTAACTCGCTACTTGTAACTCTACCTCATCATTAATGCAAAAAATTATGTTAAATGTGATGTGATAGTGGTATAAATGTTATATTTTTAAGAATTTGTAAATAATTAATCAAATTATTAAATATCTAAACAAACGTGTTTTACTCGACCACAATGATTCTTTTACCACTATCTTAAAATGTGCTTTTTCTGATTGTTTGGAGGGTCTCTTATTGGCGTCGTTCTAAATTGATCTATAAAGGCACCTAATAATTGCACTCATGCGAAACCTTTTTGAAGTAACTTGGCGTGGTACAACTTCTCAATAGTGACGGCGCTTTTCCGACGAGTTTTTGATATCGTATATGATTGTTTTCAACGTACTGGGGATTCTCAGAAGCGCCCCCAAATTCAAAAAATGTTGGCAGGGTAGTCTAAGTGAGCCTGAATCTTAATCGGGCTGCCACTTTAACCTAACCTAACCTACATTAAAAATGCAAGATTTCACTTCTTTTCTGTGATTGTTTTTAAACAGCTGATGACAGTGTTGCATATTTTTGGAGATGTCCTGGATAAACGAGTACTCTGTTTTCTTTTAGTCCTTTACGGCTTAGGGTATCCAGTGCTAAAAGAAAACAGCCCTATTGACGGCGTTTAAGTAAACAAGAAATAACATTTTTGAGGAGCATGTTCCCTGCCAACATTTTTTGAATTTGGGGGCGCTTCTGAGAATCCCCACTACGTCAAAAACAATCATATACGACATCAAAAACTCGTCGGAAAAGCGCCGTCACTATTAAGAAGTTGTACCACGCCAAGTTACTACGAAAAAGTTTGTCATCAGTGCAATTATTAGGTGCCTATTTAGATCAATTTCGAAGGACGCCAATAAGAACCCCTGCAAACTATCAGAAAAAGTGCATTTTAAGGTAATTGTAGAAGAATCATTGTGGTCAAGTAAAACACGATTGTGTAGATGTTTATTGATTTGATTAAACATTTATAATTTTATATAAATATAACATTTTTCGGTTTATCTCATCACATTTAACATAATTTTCTGCATTAATAAAAGAATGATGTTGAGTTTTAAGTAGCAAGTTACATATTGCAGCGTCTATCAGCCAGTTTGTTTATTTTCGATGGAGACAGCGTGCCTGGAAAAATATTTGAAAAACGATCACTTTATTCTATTTGGAAAGTCGAAAATTGTTCACCATATACATTTCACAATTTTAATATCTATGTTTCCAGAACTTTATTTTCGTTTTTATTTAAATAAAATATAACAAGCTGGTTGCGCTTGGCGTTTCACAAAAAATAAAATGGCTCTTCTAACAGTAGTGATGGCAAAATACTTTCATGTACATTTTGTACTTTTTGATATGCTTCCCCCATCACAGTTCGCGATGGTTGTGGTGACATTTACGAGTCTGTGGTAGCGATGAGGATGAAATGGAACTTTGAAATGCTGGCAGGGTAATAGAGTAGTATCCTGTTGTTGTATTATTGTTACCCTGCCAGCATTTCTATGTTCCATTTCATCCTCATCGCTACAACAGACTCGTAAGTGACACTGCAACAATCGCCAACTGTGCTAGTATTTTGCCATCACTTGCCATCACTATTGTTACAAGAGCCATTTTATATTTTGTGAAACCCCAAGCGCAACTGGCTTATTATAATTTATTTCAATGAAAACTAAAATAAAGTGCTGAAAACAAAGTTATTACGCTTAAAGGCCGGTACTCTGTTCGGTTTTCGCGTTGAAACTCCATACAAAACCAAAAAATGCGAAAAATTTGCGAAATTTTTTCCATTTGTGATACTTTGTTTTTTCGTGTTGAAAAACTGACGTTTATAGCACGGCGCCATTTGCAATGTGAATTAAGAAATAATTTATTTATTAAAAACTATTTGTGCGGGTTTATAAATCAAACACGGACCATATTTTTGTTCCGAAACTATACAAAGGATCAAAGGAATAGCAGATCAATTGCCCAAGGAAAAATAAAATGTTATTTTGTAAAAACAAGCAACAACCACCAACTTAATCCAATATCGCTCCCTGTAAAATAGCGCTCCAAGCTACCTAAAAAAACGCCGCTTTCTATGTGCGAAATAATGGTTTCCATAAAATTTTTTCGCAAGAATGAACATAGTACCGGCCTTAAAATTGTGAAAAGTAAATTGGTGAACAATTTTTGACTTTCCAAACGGAATAAAGTGATAGTTTTTCAATTATTTTTCCAGACACGCTGCCTCCATTGGGAATAAAAGTACTGGCTGATAGACGCTACAACATTTAACTTACAACTTGTAACTCAACATCAATCTCTTATTAATGCATAAAAATGTGTTAAATGTGATGTGATAGCCGTATAAATGTTATATTTATGAGAATTTATAAATGTTTCATAAAATTAATAAACATCTAAATAATCGTGTTTTACTTGACCACAATGATTCTTTTAAAACTATCTTAAAATGCACTTTGTCTGATTGTTTGAAGGGGCTCTTATTAGCGTCCTTCTAAATGTATCCAGAAGGGCTCCTAATAATTGCACTCATGCGATACTTTTTTGTAGTAACTTGGCGTGGTACAATTTCTCAATAGTGACGGCGCTTTTCCGAGGAGTTTTGGATATCGTATACGACTGTTTTCGACGTAGTGGGGATTCTCTGAAGCGCCCCCAAATTCAAAAAATGTTGGCAGGGTAGTATATTAATGTTAGAAATAAGAGAATTGTTTTGAGTAGTATTTAAAATGTTGATTTAAGTAACTGTATAAGGCCTTTGTAAGGCTTAGTTACATATGAAAATAAATAAATTAAATTAAAAGCCGAGTGACAAAATTTGACGGCGTGTAAAAAATGAATTCGGATTAACGTGAGTCACCTTGTTGTGTCCATTTAACTTGGTAATCGATAAATCTAACCGATAACTAATACGCCATATAGAGATGATCTATAAACGTCAAAATTTGTCGTCTAGTGGGGAAAATTTGTCATCAATTGAAGAAAAAGCAAAATGATTTCTATTAAAAATCAAAAATAGTGGATAAAATATTTCCAAAAGTGATTAGAAAACAAATGTGACTAATTTGACAGAAGAAGTGCATATAGATAAAATAGTGTAACGACATTTTGCAACGAATAATTGGCCAGATAAGATTATCTAGGTGGGGCCCCCAAAAGTGTGTAATATCAATTGTGGTCCAGACAGCATATAAGTAGTGGGGTAAATATGGCACGACCCATTTATCCCAATCAGCAAAAAATTGCTGAAAAACTAATTATTCTAAACGATCGTGGTTTGGGTATATTAACAAGAGTCTATAACATCAAGAAGGCATGTGGAGATACAAAATCTAAGCCCGGTTTCCTATCGGAGAAATCATTGGAATCATCAATAAAATTCATTGTAAAACGTTTCCCTAATATCGATGTTAAAGGCCTCAATGCCATAGTAAACATCAAAGCTGAGATAATAAAATCTTTGTCGTTGTACTATCATACATTTGTGGATTTGTTGGATTTTAAGGATAATGTGTGCGAGCTACTCACCACCATGGATGCGTGCCAAATACACCTGGACATAACATTGAATTTTGAATTGACCAAGAACTATTTGGATTTGGTGGTAACATATGTTTCTCTTATGATACTCTTGTCTCGTGTAGAGGATCGCAAAGCTGTATTGGGTCTATACAATGCCGCTTTTGAATTGCAAAATAATGCCTCGGATGCAGGCTTTCCTCGCTTGGGTCAAATGATTCTAGACTATGAGGTACCATTGAAAAAGCTCTCTGAAGAATTTATACCACATCAACGTTTGTTGACAAATGCCTTGCGTTCCCTTACCACCATATATCCCTTGCGTAATTTGCCTGCTGATAAGTGGCGCGAAATGCAAAAATTGAGTTTGGTAGGCAATCCTGCAATACTCTTAAAGGCAGTGCGCACTGACACCATGTCCTGTGAATATCTATCATTGGAGGCCATGGATAGATGGATAATTTTTGGTTTGCTATTAAATCATCCAATGTTGGGTCAATATCCAGAAGTGAATAAGATATGGCTATCGGCTTTGGAGTCTAGCTGGGTTGTAGCTTTGTTCCGTGATGAGGTCTTGCAGATACATCAATATATACAAACTTTCTTCGATGGTATTAAGGGCTATAATAAACGTATCAGTGAGGTAAAGGAGGCCTATTCCTGTGCTGTTCAAAAGGCCGCCCTTATGCATCGTGAACGTAGAAAATTTTTGCGCACCGCTTTGAAAGAATTGGCATTGATAATGACCGATCAGCCTGGCCTGTTGGGTCCCAAGGCTATATTCATATTTATTGGCTTGTGTTTGGCCAGAGATGAGATATTATGGCTACTGAGGCATAATGACAATCCGCCTCTTTTAAAGAATAAAGGTTTGATATAAATTTCCCAAATTATAGAGGTATATTCATCTCCTACCAATTGCAGGCAAAAGCAACGAAGATCTTGTGGATCGTCAATTACCCGAGTTGTTGTTCCATATGGAAGAATTACGTGCCTTGGTTCGCAAATACAGTCAGGTGATGCAACGCTACTATGTGCAATATCTTTCCGGTTTCGATTCTACAGATCTTAATATACGCATGCAAAGCTTACAAATGTGTCCCGAAGATGAGAGTGTAATTTTCTCATCGCTCTACAATACCGCTTCAAGTTTGACAGTGAAACAGGTGGAGGATAATGAATTGTTCGATTTTAGAGCTTTCCGTTTGGATTGGTTCCGTTTGCAAACATACATGAGTGTGGGCAAGGCAGTACTGCGCATTCAAGAGCATGTGGAATTGGCTCGCCTACTAGACTCGATGGTTTTCCATACCCGTGTGGTGGACAATTTGGATGAGATTTTGGTGGAGACTTCCGATTTAAGTATTTTCTGTTTCTATAGCAAAATGTTCGATGATCAATTCCATATGTGCTTGGAGTTTCCGGCACAGAATCGCTATATCATAGCATTCCCCTTAATTTGTAGCCACTTCCAAAATTGCACACATGAAATGTGTCCCGAAGAGCGTCATCATATCCGGGAACGATCACTAAGTGTGGTCAATATATTTCTTGAGGAAATGGCCAAAGAGGCTAAGAATATTATTACGACCATATGCGATGAACAGTGTACCATGGCTGATGCTTTGCTGCCAAAACATTGTGCTAAAATCTTATCGGTACAATCGGCCCGGAAAAAGAAAGACAAATCCAAGAAACAATTCGATGATATTCGCAAACCTGGCGATGAATCATATCGCAAGACCCGCGAGGATTTGACCACCATGGATAAACTGCATATGGCTTTAACGGAATTGTGTTACGCCATCAACTATTGTGCTACGGTCAATGTGTGGGAATTTGCCTTTGCCCCTCGAGAATATCTATGTCAAAATCTGGAGCATCGTTTCTCACGTGATTTGGTGGGTATGGTGATGTTCAATCCAGATACCATGGAAATAGCAAAGCCCTCAGAGCTTTTGGCTTCCGTGCGAGCATATATGAATGTTTTGCAAACGGTGGAAAATTATGTACACATTGATATGACCAGAGTTTTCAATAATTGTCTCTTGCAACAGACACAGGCTTTGGATTCACATGGTGAGAAGACCATAGCGGCGTTGTATAATACATGGTAGGGTGTGTGTCATTTTAAAGGATTAACCATAAGCTTATTGTGTTTTTTTTCTTTTAGGTATAGTGAAGTTCTTTTGCGACGTGTATCGGCCGGTAATATTGTCTTCAGCAACAACCAAAAAGCTTTTGTTCCCATATCACCCGAAGGTTGGGTCCCCTTCAATCCCCAAGAGTTTTCCGATCTTAATGAATTACGGGCTTTGGCTGAGTTGGTGGGTCCCTATGGTATAAAATCTTTAAATGAAACTCTTATGTGGCACATAGCCAATCAAGTACAAGAACTTAAATCCCTGGTGGGAGTAAACAAAGAAGTTCTTATTACGCTACGCACAAGTTTCGATAAACCCGAAGTAATGAAAGGACAATTCAAGAATCTACAAGATGTAGATCGTGTTCTACAACGTATGACAATTATTGGTGTAATTTTATGCTTCCGCAATTTAGTGCATGAGGCATTGGTGGATGTTTTGGAGAAACGTATACCATTCCTATTGAGTTCGGTGAAAGATTTCCAAGAACATTTACCTGGGGGTGATCAAATACGGGTGGCTTCTGAAATGGCAGCATCAGCCGGTTTAATGTGTAAAGTTGATCCCACACTGGCTGCCACATTGAAATCGAAAAAACCCGAATTCGATGAAGGTGAACATTTGATTGCCTGTTTACTAATGGTCTTTGTGGCCGTGTCAATACCCAAATTAGCACGAAATGATAGTTCATTTTATCGTGCTTCCATCGATGGTCATTCCAACAATACCCATTGCATGTCTGTGGCCATAAATAATATATTTGGAGCTCTCTTTACCATATGCGGTCAAAATGATATTGAAGATCGTATGAAGGAATTTTTGGCTTTGGCCTCGTCATCATTGTTACGCTTGGGGCAAGAATCGGATCGTGATGCCACACGTAATCGTGAATCAATTTATTTGTTATTGGATGAAATTGTTAAACAATCACCTTTCTTGACAATGGATTTGCTGGAATCTTGCTTCCCCTATGTATTAATACGTAATGCCTATCATGCCGTTTACAAACAGGAACAAATAGGTCTCTAAATGAGTGGCAAGCAGAAGGACAGGATATTTCCCAAAACACAAAAAAATACAATAGGTTTAATAGACATTTTATCTTTTGTAAGTTGCTTACGTATATGCTGTAGTTATTAGTATTATATTGAGTGGTACCATCATGCATTTCGGGTAAAATGCAGGATTCCCTTATTGGAGGTTGGAGAAGTAAAGAGAAACTAAATAAAATGCTTTCTAATCATACGAAAATTTATAAGGAAATGTTAGAAAGTGGTTTTAAGAATTTTTGGAACAAATGATTTTTTTGTTAATTATTGGATTAATGTCCAGTTATGTGGTGAACGATTTTTGGATGATTGTTTCCATTTGTTATTCAAAGTCAGCTAATGGATATCGGATATCAAGGTCCATTCAGGAAAATTCCTGAATGAGCCCAAACGATGATTTTAAAAATCTTAACAAATCGTTTAAATGGGCGAACTTAAAAACTGGAAAATCGATTTTTTCACCAATGGACTTTGTGAAAAAAAATCCGAAAAGTTGAAGTTGTTTGATTGTAATCTTCAAAATACACTTTTGAGATTTTTTGAAAAGCGAGTCGAATCGACTTTTTATTGTGATCAAAAATTCGACTAAGCGAACTTTATCGAAAATTTTCGGACTATATGAAAAAAAGCCGAAAAGTTGAAGTTGTCTGTTCAAAATCCCCTTTTGATTTTTTGAAAATAGAGTCGATCGACTTTTTATAGCGATCAAAAATTGGACTAATCGAATTTTATCGTAATTTTTAGATTTTTCGGATTTTATGAAAAAAACCGAAAAGTTGAAGTTGTCTTTTTGTAATCTTCAAAATCCATGTTTGATTTTTTTTGAAAAGCGAGTCGAATCAACTTTTTATAGTGATCAAAAATTGGACTAAACAAACTTATGGAAAAGTCGCTCCTTTTATGCCAATAATTAATCAGAAAGTCGTACTAAGTTGGACGACTTTTCCAATTATAACTAAAGTTGAAAATTGATTTTTTCACTAATCGACTTTTTGTAAAAAAAGCAAGAAATTTCCATCTAATATTTCAACCAATATTTTCCTATATAATCATCAAATTTAGTTTCCTAAAGCTATAGGATCTTTACGCCTGTCCAATCTTCTCTCAGTAGTATAGAACGATATTGAAAACGAGCAAACGAAATATACAATAAAACATTCTTTTTGTTATTTTTTTTTCTTTAGTAATAGGCCTTTTATTCTTCTCTATTAACACTAATTCATATTTATATATATATATACACATTTAAGTATATAATTCTATATAAAAAAAGTATTAAAAATAATCGTCTATCTTTTTAAGTAGAAAAGTAAAACAACTATTTTCAATACACACAAATAAATATCCAAGTAAAAGAACACATATTGAACAACCATCATTACCATTGGACAAAAAAAGAAAATCATGTTTTTTTATAAAAAAAAGAAAAATCTTTACTATATATTAATAAACAAAAAAAAAATAAATAAATTAAAATGTTGCAATTTACTATAAATATTAAATCTAAAAAGGATATAAAAGAGGTATACCGAAATGGGAGCAACCAAATTATGAAGAAAAATAAAAAAGTGGCTTGTGAAATTATGATTCCAAATATTTATGGCTTTCTAAAGAAACTACCAAAATCCAAAAAACATCGGAGAGTCATAATAAATGCATTTCTTAAATATTATTTTTCGTGGGATTACCCTTAGTTTTATACATATCTTGTATATCCGCTCCGAAGAACATAATGTTAGGTGGTGTTTTTCTATAGAAAAGCCAAAAATGTATTTGATTCGAGTTCTTACATAAATAACAAAAAAAAAAAACACTACTAACTAATGACTTTATGCGTTTTGTTAACTGTTTTTCCTCAATATTATTGCTTAGTTTTTTTTTCTTTTCCATTATAACTCATCCTTCAAATGGTGTTGTGTTAATTTCATGTTTTATTGAAATAGGATTGATAAATGATACCTAAAGACGAACTGGCGAAAAGGGTGAAATAACTCCACCAGGCAGCAAAACCAAGGAAGCCTTTATACACTTCGGTTGTAAATACCTGTAAATAAAAAAAAAAAAAAATAAACAAGAAGCATATATACTCAAGAAAGTATTCAAATTTTCTATAGAAATAAAATTTTTATAAAATTTTCTATAGAAATAAACTTTTGACAAAAGTTTCTATAAACACAAGTAAGAAAAGTCTAAAGTCAGGCGGGGCCGACTATATTATACCCTGCACCACTTTGTAGATCTAAATTTTCGATACCATATCACATCCGTATTGGGGGCTATATATAAAGGTTTGCCCCAAATACATACATTTAAATATCACTCGATCTGGACAGAATTTGATAGACTTTTACAAAATCTATAGACTCAAAATTTAAGTCGGCTAATGCACTAGGGTGGAACACAATGTTAGTAAAAAAATATGGGAAGCATTTAAATCTGAAGCAATTTTAAGGAAACTTCGCAAAAGTTTATTTATGATTTATCGCTCGATATATATGTATTAGAAGTTTAGGAAAATTAGAGTCATTTTTACAACTTTTCGACTAAGCAGTGGCGATTTAACAAGGAAAATGTTGGTATTTTGACCATTTTTGTCGAAATCAGAAAAACATATATATAGGAGCTATATCTAAATCTGAACCGATTTCAACCAAATTTGACACGCATAGCTACAATGCTAATTCTACTCCCTGTGTACAATTTCAACTAAATCGGAGTTAAAATTGACCTCTGTGGTCATATGAGTGTAAATCGGGCGAAAGCTATATATGGAAGATGGGAGCCACCGTGGTGCAATGGTTAGCATGCCCGCCTTGCATACACAAGGTCGTGGGTTCGATTCCTGCTACGACCGAACACCAAGAAATTTTTCAGCGGTGGATTATCCCACCTCAGTAATGCTGGTGACATTTCTGAGGGTTTAAAAGCTTCTCTAAGTGGTTTCACTGGAATGTGGAACGCCGTTCGGACTCGGCTATAAAAAGGAGGTCCCTTGTCATTGAGCTTAACATGGAATCGGGCAGCACTCAGTGATAAGAGAGAAGTTCACCACTGTGGTATCACAATGGACTGAATAGTCTAAGTGAGCCTGATACATCGGGCTGCCACATAACCTAACCTAACCTAACCTATATATGGAAGATATATCTAAATCTGAACCGATTTCAACCAAATTTGGCACGCATAGCTACAATGCAAATTCTACTCCCTGTGCAAAATTTCAACTAAATCGGAGTTAAAAATTGGCCTCTGTGGTCATATAAGTGTAAATCGGGCGAAAGTTATATATGGGAGCTATATCTAAATCTGAACCGATTTCAACCAAATTTGGCACACTTGACTATAGTAGTAACTGTTCTTCTTGTGCAAAATTTTAAAAAAATTAGGGTAAAACTCTGGCTTCTGGGGCCATACATGTCCATATCGGGCGAAATATATATATGGGAGCTATATCTAAATCTGAACCTATTTCTTCCTAAATCAATAGGGTTCTATTCTGAGCCAAAACACATACTTGTGCCAAATTTGAAGTCGATTGAACTAAAACTGCGACCTAGACTTTGAATCCAAAAATGTGTTCACGGACAGACGGACATGGCTATATAGACTCGGGAGCCCAGCCTGAGCATTTTTGCCAAAGACACCATGTGTCTATCTCGTCTCTTTCTGGATGTTGCAAACATATGCACTAACTTATAATACCCTGTTCCACAGTGTGGCGCAGGGTATAATAAAATATTGACAAAATTTTCTATAGAAATAAAATTTTGACAAAAGTTTTTATGGAAATAAAATTTTGACAAAATTTTCTATAGAAATAAAATTTTGAAAAAAAATCTATAGAAATAAAATTTTGAAAAAAAATCTATAGAAATAAAATTTTGTCAAAAATTTCCAAAGAAATAAAATGTTGACAAAATTTTCCAACAAAACTAAATTTCGACAAAATTTTCTTAGAAAAAAAATGACAAAATTTTGTATATAGATGTTTAAAAAATTTTCTATAGAAAAAAAATTTTCATAAATTTTTCTTTAGAAATAAAATTTTGACAAAATTTTCTATGGAAATAAAAATTTTCTATAGTAATAAAATTTTGAAAAAAAATTGATAGTAATAAAATTTGGAAAGAAATTTTCTGTAGAAATAAAATTTTGAAAAAAATGTCGGTGTGCCTTCCGTTTGTTATCATGTAGTTGTATAGTTCGCTCAACAGGTTAATTTTGTGTATCGAGCAGTGTTGCGAGGTTGGGGGTTTTCTTCAAATTTAGGGGTTTTTTACACGTTTAGGGGGATTTTTGGGGGTAAAAAATTATTTTAGACCCTATAAAGTGGAGCAATTCTCAACAAAATTTGGAACAATTCTGGCATGAATTTTGAAAAAAAAAATGAGGGAAGTCAACCCATGTTCTTAAATACAAGCAAGTAAGCAATGACATTCTGTTTTAAACGCATCTGTTGAAGGGGCATTTTTAATATTTGATACAATTAAAAACATTTGATACAATTAAAAACAAAAAACACGCCTACAATTTTGGCGAATAATGTATATATTTACTGAACTTTAATTTTTGTTTATTTTTTATTTCTATTATTTGTACTTTATAAGCCATTGTTTTAATTAATTTGATTGGAAAGATTTATACATTGAATTATATTGTTTTGTCTGCTCTTTATATTGATATACATTTTGTATTATTATACCCATAGAAAAATTACTTTCCTCAGGAACGAAATTTTAGACAAATAAACCCGAATATATGAAAAGTGGTATAATGATGTTATCTACTGATTTTTATTTACTTCAAAAGAAATTTTGTTCTTCAGAAAAAAAAATTTCAGTATATATATATATATATATATATATATATATATATATATATATATATATATATATATATATATATATATATATATATATATATATATATATATATATATATATATATATATATATATATATATATATATATATATTATATATATATATATATATATATATATATATATATATATATATATATATATATATATGTATATATATATATATATATATATATATATATATATATATATATATATATATATATATATATATATATATATATATATATATATATATATATTATATATATATATATATATATATATATATATATATATATATATATATATATATATATATATATTAAATTAAATTTGTAAAGTGTATCACTGCAGGATTTTTTAAAGAAATTTGGGACACCTTTTTGACTTATTAAAATTCTTAAATTTTTGGGGGTTTTTGAAAAAAGTCTTGACCAATTTAGGGGCTTTTTTCTTAAGATTTGGGGGGAAGAATCAAAAATCACCTGGCAACACTGGTATCGAGTAAAGAAACAAGTAGTTCGGTTTTTGCTTTCGTACTGCGCTGTCGTTTGTTCGTTTATTCTCATTTTCGTGTTTTATGGAGTTGTATGTAATAGTGCAAAAAATCCAATTTCGTTGAAAAGGAATTAAAAAAGTGAACAAAATTATTTTCTGATTTATTTGAAAAAAAAAATCGGTTCATTCTGTCTAATAGTAATTATTCGTATTAGATTAACCATATGTACATACATATGTTTTTTTTTTTTTTTGCAAATGACTTAGTGTATGTGCAAGTTTACAGTTGTTTGTCTTTTTCTCTCCACAAAGAAATAAAGTTCCCGCCAAAATTGTGGATTCCGACTCTCACCTTTATTAGGCCTGCCAACACATTGACATCTTAATTTGGAGCATTGAATATTGAATACAGAGAGACCTCTCTCCCTACAAATTAAAACTAAGTGAGTTTCCGTTTCTATCCATTTGAGTTGAAAGTGAATTATATCCGCTTCCTCTCTTTAACCAACCGTTTAATTTTGTACATTCAGTCAAGAAACCAGTAGTTCGGTGTTTACTTTCGTGCAGTGCAGACGGTTGTTGGGTTACTCTCATTTTCGATTAGGTGTTTTGTGCTCTATGGATTTGCAAATTATATACAAGTGTGCAAAAAAAAAAATCCAAATTCGTTGGAAAGAAATTAAGAAAACTTTTCTACTTTAAGGTGGGTATTAAGTTCGAGTTTAGCCGCTAAAATCGCCATTTTTTTCACGATTACTTTTCTTTAATAATACTTTTTAAGGAATACAAACTTTGTGAAAACTTGCTTTGGGCTATTCCCCATCAAGTTATAATAAAATATGCAACAAATATGTATAATTTTATGTCTGTTTTTACTGATTTAGTTTTCACTTTAGTGAAAAAACTCGAACTTAATACCCACCTTTATTTGCAAAACGAAATACGGTTCATTCTGTGTAGTAGCAAAATTGTGTTCTCTTGGGTGTGCGCGAATCTCTTTTTGTTGCAAATGGCTTAGTGTATGTGCAAGCTTACGGTTGTTACTCTTGCTGTCTCTCTCTCTCTCCGCTGTCATACCCACAAACTAAAACTAAGTCAGTTTCCGTTTCTATCCATTTGCGTTGAATGTGAGTTATATCCGCGTCCTCTCTCTCTACTAAATAGCTTATTGCATATCTACATGAGAAATTCAATGTTTACGTGTTAATGTATTTTGCGCTGAATTTGTATGCGTTGTGTGTTGTGATTTATTAATGTGCATTATAATGAGATTAACCATTTATACGAAGCAAAATCGGGGTTTCACTCTTGTACATTGCCGTCGTCGTTGTTTTTTACTTTGCAAATAAATTAAAACTTATTTGCAAAGTAGAACTCTACTGAAGCGTGCATAAATTTTGTATTAAAATGTGGAAAAAATGGTGGATAATATCTATCAATTGGTGGAAGCTCTTGGAGTTTTTATATTGCAATAATTTTAAAGTTGACCACTTTCTGGACTATAATCAAAGGTATGTTTGCTCTTTAATTTATTTACTGGTTTTTGTTAGTAGACCTGTTCATTATTCCTAGTAGTATTACGAACCATTTTTACAAACCAAATACCCACCTGAGCAAAATGTTCGATGTTGTAGTCGATAAATCAATAAAATAAAAAAATACATAAACATTTGAAAAAAAAATCTATGGAATTCTATAGAAATAATTTTTTTTAGCAAATTTTCTATAGAAATAAAATTTTCATAAAATTTTCTATAGAAATAAATTGTTGACAAAATTTTCTATAGAAATAAAATGTTGACAAAATTTTCTATAGAAATAAAATTTTGACAAAATTTTCTATAGAAATAAAATTTTGACAAAATTTTCTCTAGAAATAAAATGTTTGACAAAATTTTCTACAGAAATAAAATTTTAACAAAATTGTCTATAGAAATTAAATTTTTGAGAAAATTTTCAAAAGAAATTAAATTTCTGAGAAAAATTTCTATAGAAATAAAATTTGGACAAAATTTTCTATAAAAATAAAATTTTGATAAAATTTTCTATAGAAATAAAATTTGGACAAAATTTTCTATAGAAATAAAATTTTTGAGAAAATTTTCTATAGAATTAAAATTTTTGAGAAAATTTTCTATAGAAATAAAAGTTTGATTAAATTTTCTATAGAAATAAAATGTTGACAAAATTTTCTATAGAAATAAATTGTTGACAAAATTTTCTATAGAAATAAAATGTTGACAAAATTTTCTATAGAAATAAAATTTTGACAAAATTTTCTATAGAAATAAAATTTTGACAAAATTTTCTCTAGAAATAAAATGTTTGACAAAATTTTCTCTAGAAATAAAATGTTTGACAAAATTTTCTACAGAAATAAAATTTTAACAAAATTGTCTATAGAAATTAAATTTTTGAGAAAATTTTCAAAAGAAATTAAATTTCTGAGAAAAATTTCTATAGAAATAAAATTTGGACAAAATTTTCTATAAAAATAAAATTTTGATAAAATTTTCTATAGAAATAAAATTTGGACAAAATTTTCTATAGAAATAAAATTTTTGAGAAAATTTTCTATAGAATTAAAATTTTTGAGAAAATTTTCTATAGAAATAAAAGTTTGACAAAATTTTCTATAGAAATAAAATGTTCACAAAATTTTCTATAGAAATAAATTGTTGACAAAATTTTCTATAGAAATAAAATGTTGACAAAATTTTCTATAGAAATAAAATTTTGACAAAATTTTCTATAGAAATAAAATTTTGACAAAATTTTCTCTAGAAATAAAATGTTTGACAAAATTTTCTCTAGAAATAAAATGTTTGACAAAATTTTCTACAGAAATAAAATTTTAACAAAATTTTCTATAGAAATTAAATTTTTGAGAAAATTTTCAAAAGAAATTAAATTTCTGAGAAAAATTTCTATAGAAATAAAATTTGGACAAAATTTTCTATAAAAATAAAATTTTGATAAAATTTTCTATAGAAATAAAATTTGGACAAAATTTTCTATAGAAATAAAATTTTTGAGAAAATTTTCTATAGAATTAAAATTTTTGAGAAAATTTTCTATAGAAATAAAAGTTTGACAAAATTTTCTATAGAAATAAAATTTTGACAAAAATTTTCTATAGAAATAAAATATTGAGAAAATTTTCTATAGAAATAAAATATTGATAAAATTTTCTATAGAAATTAAATTTTGACAACATTTTCTATAGAAATAAAATTTAGACAAAATTTTCTATAGAAATAAAATTTTAACAAAATATTCTATAGAAATAAAATTTTGACAAAATTTTCTATAGAAATAAAATTTTGACAAAATTTTCTCTAGAAATAAAATGTTTGACAAAATTTTCTACAGAAATAAAATTTTAACAAAATTGTCTATAGAAATTAAATTTTTGAGAAAATTTTCAAAAGAAATTAAATTTCTGAGAACAATTTCTATAGAAATAAAATTTGGACAAAATTTTCTATAAAAATAAAATTTTGATAAAATTTTCTATAGAAATAAAATTTTGACAAAATTTTCTATAGAAATAAAATTTTTGAGAAAATTTTCTATAGAATTAAAATTTTTGAGAAAATTTTCTATAGAAATAAAAGTTTGAAAAAATTTTCTATAGAAATAAAATTTTTGAGAAAATTTTCTATAGAAGTTATAAAAACAAGCAATTCAAGTAAAGGGATAAACTTACATTTTTCAGGCTAAGAAAAGAGCTGTGCAAATGTTGTGCCGATTCCATAATGTTGAATTCATTTGATGGCTCTTCAGCAGTTAAACTTAAACCAGCACCACTGCTTTCAATAAATTCTTGGACATTATTCGCCGGTAATGTCATAGCTTGGGGTTCCAATTCGGCCGAACACTCATTTTGCAAAACGGTTTCGGTAAAAATCCCAGTCCAACTAAAACCACCCAAACTCTTATACATCAATGTAAGATACAAACACAAAATTATGGGTGCAGCAAATTGTAAAGTAACCACACAGAGATAATAAAATATCGAAGATATCTGCAAAAGGATTTTTTTTTGAGAAAATATTTAATTAAAATGTGAAATTTAAAACAAACCTTCTTTTGATATTCCACATTGGTAATGCGTCCCGCTTCTTTACGTAAGTCCATTATTTTATCATAGGCCAAATTTAAATATGATTGTAAATAGATTGGCATTAAAGCTATTCTCAAAATCACTACCAATATAACCAATATTAGGCGCAAAGTCTCGAAGATGTGAGGTTTCATTCTAAAAGCATTGAAAAACAATATATTGAAAAAAAAAAAATCTACAAGTCAATAATGATCACTTACAAGGGGGCATCCATTCCTTGGAATATGCGCACCGTTAAATAGTCTCTGCTTATAGGTCTAATCCATAGGATTACCAAAATGAATGGCAATACAAAGCTTATGTTCAAAAGAACTTGCTTGATTTTGCTATTCTGGCAGTATTTTAGAGAATCCCAATGCATTTTGGCCATACGAAGACCTGGGAAAGTGAAAAGCGAGCCCAATATACCACAACAAACGGCCATAACAAATTTCACTATGAGTTTGGAAGCAGGTCCACTGTAAAGAAAGAAAAAAAAACGATTTAGTTTTTAATTGTTGTTGAATCTCAATGGGTATGTTAAACTTTCTGGCCTTTAGACATACTGCTTTGAATTTGGATAATAAAGAATTGAGGCAATGCTAGGAGAGTGTTATGTCTAACTAAGATTTCGTTGATTGATTAGTATGACTAAAAATTTCACTTCTCGAATTTATCTAATATTTTTTAAATTTGTATTACACTTTTCTTTTCACCTCACAAAAAACAAATATTTTCACTAAATATAAATGCATTTTATGCCCTCCACCATAGGATGGGCGGTATACTAACTTTGTCATTCCAGAATATATATAAAGTATATATATTCAGGGTCGTGGTGAAATTCTAAATCGATCTAGCCACGATCGTCCGTCCGTCCAAATGTTGAAATCACGCTGACTTCCGAACGAAACAAGCTGTCGACTTGAAACTTGGCATAAGTAGTTGTTATTGATGTAGGTCGGATGGTATTGCAAATGGGCCATATCGGACCACTTTTACGAATAGCCCCCATATAAACCGATCCCCAGATTTGAACTCCGAAGGCTCTTAGAGGAGCAAAACTTATCCGATCCGGTTGAAATTTTGTACGAGGTGTTAGTATATGATCTCTAACAACCATGCAAAATTTGGTCGATATCGATCCGGTTAAAATTAAGTATGTGGTATTAGTATATGGTCTCAAACAACTTTGGTCCATATCAGACCATAATTATATATAGCACCTATATAAACTGATCCCCAAAAACGCACTCGAGCAAAAAATAATCTATCAAAATTTTATTTCTACAGAAAATTTTATCAAATTTTTTTTTTTCTATAGAAAATTTTGTCAATATTTTATTTCTATAGAAAATTTTATCAAATTTTTTTTCTATAGAAAATTTTGTCAAAATTTTATTTCTATAGAAAATTTTGTCAAAATTTTATTTCTATAGAAAATTTTGTCAAAATTTTATTTCTATAGAAAATTTTGTCAAAATTTTATTTCTATAGAAAATTTTGTCAAAATTTTATTTCTATAGAAAATTTTGTCAAAATTTTATTTCTATAGAAAATTTTGTCAAAATTTTATTTCTATAGAAAATTTTGTCAAAATTTTATTTCTATAGAAAATTTTGTCAAAATTTTATTTAAATATTGTCAAAATTGTTAGTATATGGTCTCAAACAACTATGGTCCATATCAGACCATAATTATATATAGCGCCTATATAAACCGATCCACAAAAACACACTCGAGCCAAAAATAATCTATCAAAATTTTATTTCTATAGAAAATTTTGTCAAAATTTTATTTCTATAGAAAATTTTGTCAAAATTTTATTTCTATCGAAAATTTTGTCAAAATTTTATTTCTATAGAAAATTTTGTCAAAATTTTATTTCTATAGAAAATTTTGTCAAAATTTTATTTCTATAGAAAATTTTGTCAAAATTTTATTTCTATAGAAAATTTTGTCAAAATTTTATTTGTATAGAAAATTTTGTCAAAATTTTATTTGTATAGAAAATTTTGTCAAAATTTTATTTCTATAGAAAATTTTGTCAAAATTTTATTTCTATAGAAAATTTTGTCAAAATTTTATTTCTATAGAAAATTTTGTCAAAATTTATTTTGTCAAAATTTTATTTCTATAGAAAATTTTGTCAAAATTTTATTTCTATAGAAAATTTTTTCAAACTTTTATTTCTATAGAAAATTTTGTCAAAATTTTATTTCTATAGAAAATTTTGTCAAGATTTTATTTCTATAGAAAATTTTGTCAAGATTTTATTTCTATAGAAAATTTTGTCAAAATTTTATTTCTATAGAAAATTTTCTCAAAATTTTATTTCTATAGAAAATTTTGTCAAAATTTTATTTCTATAGAAAATTTTGTCAAAATTTTATTTAAATATTGTCAAAATTGTATTTCTATAGTAATTCGATTGTGGATGACAGTCTTTAGTAGAAGTTTTTACGCAATCCATGGTGGAGTGTACATAAGATCCAACCTGGCCCAACTTACGGCAGTATATACTTGTTATTAATTCTTATATACTCACGAAGATTGTAGTCCCTGATCGTTTAGAAATTTCGAAGCACTTGTATTGAAGCTTCTATAGGCATCCTCTAAACCAGTTTCCAAAATACTCTCATCAATAATTAAGACAATCATGGCTATCAAAAGATAAACCAAACATGCCACAATAACCATAGAACGTTCACCAATAGAATCTTGACTTTGGAAATATAAAACCGTAAGACCACATAGCAATTTACTGAAATCACATAAGAAAAAATTAAAATGAATATTATAAGAAACTAGACCATATTATAGATAATATACCACTTACAGGGCAAAAAAGATAACCAATAGACACCATACCATACTTAAGTTAACCTCATTTTTTAATGGAATATAATAGTGATAAACCTGAAAGAAAGAAATTATCAATCAAAATCTTATTGCTGTCTCGTATGCGTTTTCCACACTTACCTCAGATATGACGTAAACAATTCCAGCATAGATACTAAAATCTAACAACCATTGATATTCCGTGTAGTAGCGTAAATGTATGACATCTCTGGCCACCACTGGCGACGTTTCCAATTCAACCTCTATGCTACGTGGTATATGGAATTGACCCTCTTTAGGATTATGTGTGCCATTTTGATGATGACCATATTTCCCTTTACCACCTTTTTGTGGTTTTTCTTTGGGAACACCTGCTTTGGATCTCAATTCATCATCGGTGGGATGTAAATAGCGATAGAGACCGGTTGAACACAATATCCATTTGGCAAATGATAGATGTGAATTGAATTTTTGTATAAAACTAACCACAACCAGTGTGATTACCAATTGAGCTCCTAAGACTGCCTGGAAAATATACAAAACAAGATGATAATTATTTTTTTGCCTGATAATTAATCTTTAATTATTTGTATCAACTATGCGTTTTTCCTTCAAAATATTCCGTTCGTTCATATGAAAAATAAATGTGGGTCAAATTCTATTTTTGGTCTTAATAGCATTCATAAAGGCCACATTTTTCCAAAAACATAAAAAATTTGACAATTATCCCCTTACCATGTTAATGAAAATGAAAACTCTCGGTGGCCCCCTTTCGCCACAACCTTTAAATGCGTTTTTCGATAGTGAGAAGGTTTTTTGATTGAAGACTGATTTAATACATATCTCTCTTCTTAATTTGTGACCCAAGATTTATGTTAATTAAAAACGGAAATGCTTTTTTAACTAAAAAGACGGACGACGACGTTGTATAAAAGATTTTCCTACCCCATCCACGGCAATGGTTGACAGATGTGATCAGCTGTTTTTCGCTCGGCTATAAAAATAGATTTTCAAGCTCGGTGTTGCCAACTAACTTTAAGGACGAAAAACGCTTTTTCTTGTAAAATTTTCCTAATAAAAATACCACACATCAAATTCACAAAAATAATTGTTTTTTCAAAGTGTTTCAACACTATAGAAATAAAATGTTGACAAAATTTTCTATAGAAATAAAATTTTTGCAAAATTTTCTATAGAAATAAAATTTTGACAAAACTTCCTACAGGAATAAAATGTTGACAAAATTTTCTATAGAAATAAAATGTTGGCAAAATTTTCTATAGAAATAAAATTTTGACAAAATTTTCTATAGAAATAAAATTTTGACAAAATTTTCTATAGAAATAAAATTTTGGCAAAATTTTCTATACAAATAAAATTTTGCCAACATTTTCTGTAAAAACAAAATGCAAAATTTTCTATTAAATAAAATATTAAATAAATTTTTTTTGTTTGGTAGTTTTTTGGTAGAATTTTCTCCAAATTTTGGTAGATTTTTTAAAGTTCTGACCATTTATATCTGGGCATAAGCTCGATATAGTATACACAGAAAAAAATTTCACGAAAATTTTTCCAATTAAAATTTTAATTGAATTTTAAAAAATATTCAATTAAAAATTGAATTGATTCAACAAATTTTTTAATTGAAACCAAAATCAATCACAAAAATTAATAGTATCAATTAATTTTTTAATTGGATCAATTAATTTTTTAATTGACCTTCAATTAATTTTTTAATTGATATTATCATTTCTGTGATTGAAGACATTTCAATTAAAAAATTAATTGGATCAATTAATTTCGTGATTGAACCAGAAAAAAAATTTTTTGTGTGTAAGGATCCGTTATTTATTCTTACAAATAGTAAAAAAGCCTAGATACATCTTTATTTTAACAATAACATCTTATTGAGTTTCAGTTTCATCTTGACACCATCCGTCATCATCGGATAAAAATCTTCTTTTTGTTGATGTATTCATATATGGACGTAGTACCCATTCTGTATTAGCTGCTTGAATTTCATCCAATGTGCCCAGCTTAATTTGATACAATTTCAATTGAAATCTTGGTCCAACCTCTTTCATTTCCAATTCCTTATTAACATATTGATATGTATGATGTCTAAATGCTATATAATCATCATGATTGGCAAATGTTATGACACGTTTGGAATCTTCTTTGGGTACGGGAAATAGATGTTTCAATATTGTCATGGTACGTTTTCCAAGTGCTGTTTTAAAATTATGAAAAATTAGATGAGGCTTCTGTTCACTCATGGGACCAATATCGGGTATATCATGCCGCATTACAACACCAGATATATTGAAGAATGTTGTGGGCCCATAAGGTAAATGACAAATCACAAGACTGTCGGGAACACCACGATGCTCATGGACAATAATGAAATCGGTAACGTCGTTCGCACGACAGGCATGTATAAGCTGTTTCAGCTCATATTTACCTCTGTTCATGCGTTGTGCATTGGGAAATATAAGCCGTAGCTCCTTAACAAACATTTTTAGACGGGCCGATGGTTCATGGGAAGTTGTTATCATAATTTTCGGATCCTCGCTGCCAGCATAACGATATTCATCATCAATATTGGGATTTTCTTGGTCTAGAAAAGAGAATTGCAAAAATTAACCCCTAATCCGAATTATGTTCGCATTGTTATTGTAACAATTTCTTACCCAATGAGTACTTGAGTTTTCCTTGCAAAGCAATAGCCTCCTTCTGTATAGCGGGATGTATTATTTTATTGTTTTGTAAACTATTTACCAGCCTTTGTTTTTTCTCATCTATTTTATGACGGCGGGATTCCTTGGCCTTTTCGAAAAGATATTCTCTACGTAGCCTAGCTTGTCTTCGCAACATTTCTGATAGAAAAATTTATAAAACTCTTCGCAAATCACAACAAAATAAAATAAACACAAGAAAGCATGCTTTTTGTGATGACATAAAAAATCGATAATTACTTATCGAAATTCTATAGGAAATAAAGTTGCCAGATTGTATGCCTTAAACCCATTTGTGTTTCGTACTAGTAATGCAGGTTGTCTGATACAATTCAATCGAAATGGGCGGTATGCACCTCTAGCGAAAATTTTCACTACCCATAAGAAATGCATTGTTATATATTTACTAATGAAAATTCTGTGAGGCTTTATTATCGATTTTATACATTTTGCTCCTATAAGAAATACATAGCAAAACTGTGTTATTGGCACGTAAACGAAATTTCCGTTACAGGTGCATACGGGACTATAATAGATAACATTACTGCCGCTAACGCAGTTTTATCATATAAGCCATCGATAACATTGTCAAGATTTTAACGAACTATGAGTGCTTTCGTTTAAAATTTTGATTAAAAAATATAAATCATCGATAACATGGTGCTAACGTAAAATTCGTTAGCAAAAAGTTTATGAATTTCTTGTGGGTAACAAAATTTTCGCTATACGTAAATAACGAGCTTATGACCGGTACAATGTTCAATTTTCGACTTCAAAGCAGATAATAAATACAACTCAACCGTTGCGTATTTTCTTTTTAATCTAGATTTCTACAAGATTTTACAGGACTATGCATATTTTCAATTATAATTTTGAATACTTGAGAAATTATAATAGCGACTCAACATTATTTCTAAAGTCAACATTTTATTTCTATAGAAAATTTGGTCAATAATTTATTTCTATAGGAAAAATTTGTTTATTGTAGACAATTTTGTCAAAATTTTATTTAAATTTAAAATTTGTTTATTGTAGAAAATTTTGTCAAAATTTTATTTCTATAGAAAATTTTGTCAAAATTTTATTTCTATAGAAAATTTTGTCAAAATTTTATTTCTATAGAAAATATAGCCAAAATTGTTTATGGAAATAAAATTTTCTATAGAATTAAAATTTTCTATAAATTTTTCTACTGTGTCTACTAACAACTTTCTTTGGGTGTAGAATATAATAAAATTAGGCATCCTATACTAGAGGTGTGCACGTGAGTAATAGTTTACTCACGCTCACGCACACTCACGACTGAAAAATCATACTCACGCACACTCACGCACGATATTTTTTGGTAGGACTCACGCTCACGCACACTCACGAAAAGAAAATTTGTACTCACGCACGAAAACGTCGTGACTGACGCAAAATACCGTGACTCACGAAAAATATCGTGACTCACGAAAAATATCGTGACTCACGAATAATTTTATGATTAATTTACCTTACCGAAGTGTCTGAAAACATGAGCATTATTAAAATCGAGAGTGTTATTAAACTCTTAACATCTCAGGTGTCACTAAAATTGTAATTGAATTTAACTCTTAAGCGTTTTATGTTGGTGAGCAGGAATATTTTCGTGAGTGTAATTCATTACTCACGCACACTCACGAAGATATTATTTTCGTGACTCACGCTCACGCACGACATTTTGGTTTGTTAATCACGCTCACGCACACTCACGCTGTTATCAAGAGCGTGACTCACGACTCACGCACGAATCACGAAAATTTTCGTGAGTCACGACAATTTCGTGTCACGTGCACACCTCTATCCTATACTAGGTGACGTGGATTTCCGACAATCTTTTTGGGTTTCCGAAAAGTTTGTCCACTGACAGCAGCTAATATGACGATAAGCCAAGGACTGCCGCCTATTTGTTCATTTACCGACTGGCTAATCGTTGTTTTTTTACATTTAATTTAGAGACATTCAATAGTCGGCGAGGAATTCTATCACATACCTGCTGCTTCCCCTAAGAAACACACTTAAAAGGATGATCGCCTTCCGCTTTAATGTAAATACTATGTTCACTTTTCAAATTGAAAATTTCGCGGTTACTTTATTAAAATATTTCAATATAAAGTAGAAAAATTAACTCAATTAATGCGCAGTTTCTTGTTCCTCTAAATTTCGGCAAGACAATATGGGAATATGTTTGTTTTCATTTATAATTTTGATTATTTCAGGAAAAGTAATCGCGAAAATAAAGTGATTTTCAAATCGAAAACCGAACATAGTACTCACCTTTAGTTATGTTTACACACACACACGCCGTTTTTTATTTATAAGTTGGTCTACCGGACTGGTACTTGATCATTTGTTTGATTTTGTCAAGCCATAAATAATTGAAAATTGAAAGTTCACATGATAAAATTAATTAAACTTTCACTTATTTGCACATGTTGGCGTTTTGTTTTTGTTGTATTAAAATTTAGAATAAAAACAAACTAAAGAATTGTTTAAGGTGGCTGGCTAACCAATATGGATGGCATTAGGCGGAAGTGAGAGTGCGATGGATAGTGAAAAAGATAAATGGTGAATTGAGAATTCTTCTCTTTAAATGCTGTAAAATGGATTTGGTGAGAGTGAAAGGAGACATATGTCTAGAACACTCTCTAACAACATCCAAAGAAAGTGCATTAACTGAAAACCTCACAAAGCCAAACAAACGACATTTAGCAGCGATCACTGACGGAACGTAAACGGAAAACCATCACTTAGTGAAAGATAATCGGATTTTTTTTCTTCAAAAATTTATCAAGAATTTGTAAAACAAAACTAAAAATAAAACGAGGAAAACTAAAAACACCTAGAAATAAAATTCGAAAATTCGTTAGTGATAAAATTGTCTGCTACACAGGCAAAAGAATCAAAAGGAATTTCTATAAATTCCTCAAATCAAGCTCGAGCAAAAAGTTTGCAAAAATCATCTTGTTGGCTTTGCAGCAGTAATCATCATTCTCATTAGCTGTGGAGCTGCAAAGGGAAAAAACCATCGAATTCCTACGAATTTTGGCCTTTGTCCTATTATTTTTGATAATCTCCCTATATCTATATAGGTTTACATTCTAAGGGGAGGCCAAACAAGATCTAAGGCGTTACTACAAATTTCGCCAGTTGAACTTGTGGAAATCTCTTCTCTAAACTAAAGGTAAGTGAAATTTAACCACATTTTCAAGGCCATTATATAATTTAGGGTTATACATTGCAATTTTCTTTTTATATTGTGATTTTGAAAATCCTAAAAAAAACACAAAGATGGCCAAGGTCCCAGCCGTTGGTATCGATTTGGGTACGACATATTCATGTGTCGGTGTCTTTCAGCATGGCAAAGTTGAAATCATTGCCAATGATCAAGGCAATCGTGTTACCCCCTCATATGTGGCCTTCACCGATACAGAGCGTTTGATAGGCGATGCTGCTAAAAATCAAGTTGCCATGAATCCAAATAACACCATTTTTGGTAAGTATAAGAATTATTTTAATCCATTTCTTCTTAGCAAAAATATTGCCTTTTTTATCTCATTTATTTCGAAACCAAATTTTAAACAAATATTAAATAAACCTAAATTTATAGCTATTATAGGAACCATAGTCACGTTGCCACTAGAGTCAAAAATAATGTACCAACATTTGAACAAAAAAATGACCAAAAATCTACCAAACAAAAACAAATATTTTGTTAAAATTTTATTATTATAGCAAATTTGGTCAAAATTTTATTTCTATGGAAAAATTTTTTGTTAGAAATTTTGATTTTATTCGATCGTTCGATCTCAAGCTTGAAATTTTTTTTGTCAAATTTTATTTCCATAGAAAATTTTGTGAAAATTTTATTTCCATAGAAAATTTTGTGAAAATTTTATTTACATAGAAAATTTTGTCAAAATTTATCTTCCATAGAAAACTTTGTCACAATTTTATTTCCATAGATAATTTTTGTCAAAATTGTATTTCTGTAGAAAATTTTACTTCTATAGAAAATTTTGTCAAAATTTTACTTCTATAGAAAATTTTGTTAAAATTTATTTCTACAGATAATTTTGTTAAAATTTTATTTCTACAGATAATTTTGTTAAAATTCTATTTCTACAGATAATTTTGTTAAAATTTTATTTCTACAGATAATTTTGTTAAAATTTTATTTCTGTAGACAATGTTGTCAAATTTTTATTTTTATAGAAAAATTTGTCAAAATTTTATTTTAATAGAATATTTTGTCGAAATTGTATTTCTGTAGAAAATTTTACTTCTATCGGAAATTTAGTCAAAATTTTATTTTTGTAGAAAATTTTGTGAAAATTTTATTTCCATAGAAAACTTTGTCACAATTTTATTTCCATTAAAAATTTTGTCACAATTTTATTTCCATAAACAATTTGGTCAAAATTTTATTTCTATAAATATTTTGTCAACATTTTATTTCTATAGGAAATTTAGTCAACATTTTATTTTTATGGAAAATTTTGACAACATTTTATTTCAATAGAAGCTTTGTTAACAATTTTATTGCCATAGAAAATTTTGTCAAAATTTTATTTCTGCAGAAAATTTTGTCAAAATTTTATTTCTAAAGACAATTTTGTCAAAATTTGATTTTTTAGAAATATTTGTCAAAATTTTATTTTTATAGAAAAATTTGTCAAAATTTTATTTTTATAGAAAAATTTGTCAAAATTTTATTTTATAGAAAAATTTGTCAAAATTTTATTTTTATAGAAAAATTTGTCAAAATTTTATTTTTATAGAAAAATTTGTCAAAATTTTACTTCTATAGAAAATTTTGTCAAAATTTTACTTCTATAGAAAATTTTGTTAAAATTTTACTTCTATAGAAAATTTTGTTAAAATTTTACTCTATAGTTTGTCAAAATTTAATTTCCACAGAAAATTTTGTGAAAATTTTATTTACATAGAAAATTTTGTCCAAATTTATCTTCCATAGAAAACTTTGTCACAATTTTACTTCCATAGATAATTTTGTCAAAATTGTTTTTCTGTAGAAAATTTTACTTCTATAGAAAATTTTGTTAAAATTTTACTTCTGTAGAAATTTTTTTTTTTTAAATTTTACTTCTATAGTTTGTCATAATTTAATTTCCACAGAAAATTTTGACAAAAGTTTATTTCTATAGAAAATTTTATTTCCATAGAAAACTTTGTCACAATTTTATTTCTATAGAAAATTTTGTCAATATTTTATTTCTATAAAAAATTTTGTCAAAATTTTATTTTTATAAAAAATTTTGTCAAATTTTATTTCTACAGATAATTTTGCTAAAATTTTATTTCAATAAATAATTTTGTCAAAATTTTATTTCTATAGACAATGTTGTCAAAATTTTATTTTTATAGAAAAATTTGTCAAAATTTTATTTTGATAGAATATTTTGTCGAAATTGTATTTCTGTAGAATATTTTACTTCTATCGGAAATTTAGTCAAAATTTTATTTTTGTAGAAAATTTTATTTCCATAGAAAACTTTGTCACAATTTTATTTCCATTAAAAATTTTGTCACAATTTTATTTCCATAAACAATTTGGTCAAAATTTTATTTCTATAAATATTTTATCAACATTTTATTTCTATAGGAAATTTAGTCAACATTTTATTTTTATAGAAAATTTTGTCAACATTTTATTTTAATAGAAGCTTTGTTAACAATTTTATTGCCATAGAAAATTTTGTCAAAATTTTATTTCTGTAGAAAATTTTGTCAACATTTTATTTCTAAAGACAATTTGGTCAAAATTTGATTTTTTTAGAAATATTTGTCAAAATTTTATTTTTATAGAAAAATTTGTCAAAATTTTTTTTATATAGAAATTTTTTTCAAAATTTTATTTTTATAGAAAAATTTGTCAAATTTTATTTTTATAGAAAAATTTGTCAAAATTTTATTTATATAGAAAATTTTTTGAAATTTTAGTTTTATAGAAAAAATTGTCAAATTTTCATAAATAATTTTGCCAACATTTTATTTCTATAGACAATGTTGTCAAATTTTTATTTTTATAGAAAAAATTGTCACCATTTTATTTTAATAGAATATTTTGTCGAAATTATATTTCTGTAGAAAATTTTACTTCTATCGGAAATTTAGTCAAAATTTTATTTTTGTAGAAAATTTTGTGAAAATTTTATTTCCATAGAAAACTTTGTCAAAATTTTATTTCCATTAAAAATTTTGTCACAATTTTATTTCCATAAAAAATTTTGTAACACTTTTATTTCCATAAGCAATTTGGTCAAAATTTTATTTCTATAAATATTTTGGCAACATTTTATTTTTATAGAAAATTTTGTCAAAATTTTATTTTAATAGAAGCTCTGTTAACAATTTTATTGCCATAGATAATTTTGTCAAAATTTTATTTCTAAAGACAATTTTGTCAAAATTTGATTTTTTTAGAAATATTTGTCAAAATTTGATTTTTTTAGAAAAATTTGTCAAAATTTTATTTTTTTAGAAAAATTTGTCAAAATTTCATTTATATAGAAAATTTTTTAAAAATTTTATTTTTATAGAAATATTTGTCAAATTTTTATTTTTATAGAAAAATTTGTCAAAATTTTATTTTTATAGAAAAATTTGTCAAAATATTATTTATATAGAAATTTTTTTCAAAATTTTAGTTTTATAGAAAAATTTTCATTTCCATAGAAAATTTTTTCAAATTTTTTTATTTCTATGGAAAATTTCTAAAGTACCCCTTATTTGGAGAGGAATATTTTGCAAAATCTACCAAAATATCAGGAATTCTAGCAATCTACCAAACACTAATCTACCATTTTTGGTAGAATTCTACCAACTGTGGCAACCGTGACCATAGTTTCCCAAGATTTCTTTGTGGTTTTCCTAAACATCAAAGAGGACCTTAAAATTTCGTTTCGAAGACAAAAAATTCTTTGCATTTCAATTTTCGTTTACTTACATCTATAATCCAATTTATCTTTATACACTATAAATTGTTTGTTAATGTTTAATTTAATTTTGTTTTTATATAAGAAAAAATTGTTTTTTATTTTTTCTTATTTGCTACTATATGTCCTCAAATTTTATTCAAGCATAGACACTGAACTGTATATTTTGTATTTTCGTTTTTTTTTTTTGTTGCTTTCTTCTCATTGAGTACATGAGCACTATCACTAACCAGCTAACCATTAAAGTCGTCAGCTCTATGGTAGCGTTTGCCAGCAATATCAATGTGTGGCACATCATCGTAATTATGTCCGCCATCATTATCATCATCCATCCATTCGCATAATATTGGTGAACTATGATGATGAGTAAATCTTTGTTAGCCTTAGAAGATTTAAAAACATTCGACAAAATATTTTATTTTGTACAAAAACATACACTATATATATGCACCTGTATCAAAATACCTACATTAGAGTGGGATGCGGAAGATAGGATGGGGAGAGATTGATACTGTTAACTGAAAACAAAATCTCAGAACAATATTAGTGCTGTAGAGCGTATACTTGATAATAAATTTATTTCAAGGTATGAGGGAGCGTATGATTGTTTTTTAAAGTGCTAAAATGAAATCAATACTGGGGTGCGTATGATGATTGATTTCAATACATTAATCTAAGCGATATGAATTGAATTGAGTTGAGAGAATTGAGAAATATGACAAATAGCAAATACGGTCCAAAGATGGCGTTGTTAATGGATTCCATACAACAAATTCTCATCAAAGATATTTTTCAATTTCTTGTCTATGTATATTAAGTTATGGTCCAAAGGGTCATGGATTCAATCCCAAAAACTTTATCGGCAGTGGTTTATTGGTTTATCTGCCAATGCAAATGTCAAATAATTGGATTTCCATAGAAAATTTTGCCAAAATTTTATTTCTATAAAAAATTTTGTCAACATTTTATTTCTATAGAAAATTTTGTCAATATTTTATTTCTACTATAAAATAATGTCAAAATTTTATTTCTATAGAGAATTTTATTTCTATAGAAAATTTTGTCAAAATTTTATTTTTATAGAAAATTTTGTCAAAAATTTATTTCTATAGAAAAATTTTGAGCAATTATTGATGAATATATACTAACGCTGAATCTATCCATACTCATTAATTTATTATTAACAACATTTACATAGTTTGACAGAGACAAATTGTAAACGATGTGCCAATTTATGAATGCAATATTAGCTATAGCATATATTACAATGTACTATGACATCTCCACGATTTCAAGGTTTTAGCCAAACATCAGCTAATGAAATTTATGACACTGAAAATCTATGCAAATGTTTTACAAATGAAAATATAAACAAAAAAAAAAAAAGATGTACGCTATTCGGATATGAATGAAATTTTTGTTTATATATTTCTAGATAGAAAATCATACAAATAGATTGAAAAACGAAAACCGCTTGAAAGGAGGTTGTTTTTTTTTTTTTTTGGTAAGAATGGCGGTGGGGATTTGGGGGCTCGTGTTGTGTTATTTTTCTTTCGAGAACTTAATGCGAGAAAATGTTTTTGCCACTGATAATCGAAACACTCAAGTTTTTTGTTTTTTGGCACAGATAAGCTAATAAAAATTACAAGTTAATGACGTGCCGGTTCTCGAGGAACATGTGTCCGTTTATTAGGATGGATAAATAAATTAGGGTGATCTTAAAACTAAGTAAATAAAATGAAAATTCAATTTAAAAAATAAATAATAAAATAAAATAAAAAAAAATATTTAGTTTTTTTTTTAAATAAATATATTTTTTAAATTTAATATTATTAGAAAATTCTTTCTTTAATAATTTTAATTTTATTAGAAATGTTAATGCAATATTTTAACAAAATAATTTTTTATATTAAAATTAAAAAAAATAAAAACAAAATTAAATTAATTTAAAAGAAATTTAAAAACTTAGCAAAGCTTTCCTGATTGTAATTGTGACTAATTTGCTTTGGGATATAGAGTTTTAAAAAAATATATATTTACAGTGAAACCTCTCAAAATAGGATACCTCTCCAATGTAGATATTTTGCGTGAGATCTTTGCTATATTATTAAATCAAAACTTAATCACTCCTAAATGTGGATAAAATTTAGGTGACCATGAGTATCGATTTTTTAGAGGTTCCACTGTATATATGTTATAACAATGCATGTAGTAGTTAGTCCCACCTTATGTTTTAATATCCTTATTTCAACCCCCCAATAAATATTTTTTAGTTTCTTCCAAATTGTAAACAGGAACTAATTCCGACTTTTGTTGTTTTTTTTTTGTGATTTCTTATTTAATTTCAGTCTTTTAACAAAGTCGTTGACCTCTGACTTAGTTTGTGAATCTGCCAGTTTACCTTTTTTGTAAATGTATGCCCTATCTACCTTCCAACACAGAAATCAATCCTAAAATTTTTGTTTGTCTTATACTTAAGCTTGTCATTGTTGTATGTATCCCAATGAAGAAATAATTATTAAACTATACAAAAATATATAAACATTTGTTTAATATATAATAAATACTAGTAAAATTTATTCAAAATAACATCCTATAGGGATATAAAGCAATTGTGAGTACGATTTAATTATGGCTCTTGAAACAGTTTTGAGGAAATCATATTCGTTCACTTTCCACGTGTTGCCAAATTAAAATCGAACCTAACGGCTTGGGGGGTATTGGCATGGTGTTGCCAATCCTAGCAATGTTTGCGCTTAATATTAAAGGTGTGCGCGTAAGTGAAATTTCATTCACATTCACGAAGCAAAATGTTTATTCACGCACGCTCACTCACATTCACTACTTTCAAAGACCCACGCTCAAACACGATTCACGAGAATTAACGTGATTCACGACAAATTCACGAGACTCATGACATTTTCCAAACGGAAATCAAAAATAGAATATAGTTCGAGAGCTGAACTAATTTCAGTTAACATACGCGTATGAATTAAATCTTGATTTTTTCGTGAGCGTGATTTTGCAGAAATTTTATTCACGCACATTCACGTATTGATTTTATTTCTCACGCACGAGAAATTTATTCTAGTCCCATTCGCAAGAGTTGCTTTAGATTTTGTTCACGACTCACGTGAATCACTCATGTCACCAGAACTTCGTATCACGCACACACCTCTACTTAATATCAAACGACTTGGTGGGAAATTACATAGTGTTGCCAATCCTATCAATGTTTGCGCTTAATCTCAATGGAGGCCATGGTTGTTACCTTGTTGCATTGGTAGCTCAATGATAAAGGACATGTTTTTTATAATGAATCAGAGCAAGGTGTCGTATACGAGGGCTGCCTTTTATATTTCGGGATTGGAGAACAAAAACAAACAAAAAACAAATTCGATTGGCAACCGTTGTAACAACCGATGCTCGCTCGTGGGGTCCAAATAAATTTTTGTCAAAATTGTATTTCTATAGAAAATTTTGTCAAAATTGTATTTCTATAGAAATTTTTATCAAAATTTGATTTTTATAGAAAATTTTGTCAAAATTTTATTTCATTAAAAAATTTTGTCAAAATTTTATTTCTAGAAAATTTTGTCAAAATTTTATTTCTTTAGAAAATTTTGTCAACATTTTATTTCTTAGAAAATTTTGTCAACATTTTATTTCTATAGACAATTTTGTCAAAATTTTATTTCTATAGAAAATTTTGTCAAAATTTTATTTCTATTGAAAATTTTATCAAAATTTTATTTCTATAGTAAAAGTTGTCAAAATTTAATTTCAATAGAAAATGTTATCAAAATTTTATTTCTATAGAAAATTTTGTCCACATTTTATTTCTGTAGAAAATTTTGTCAAAATTATATTTCTATAGTAAAAGTTGTTAAATTTTTTTTCTATAGAAAATTTTTGTCAAAATTATATTTCTATAGAAAATTTTGTCAAAATTTTATTTCTAGAAAATTTTGTCGAAATTTTATTTCTAGAAAATTTTGTCAAAATTTTATTTCTTTAGAAAATTTTGTCAACATTTTATTTCTATAGACAATTTTGTCAAAATTTTATTTCTAGGAAATTTTGTCAAAATTTTATTTCTATTGAAAATTTTATCAAAATTTTATTTATATAGTAAAAGTTGTCAAAATTTAATTTCAATAGAAAATGTTATCAAAATTTTATTTCTATAGAAAATTTTGTCCAAATTTTATTTCTGTAGAAAATTTTGTCAAAATTATATTTCTATAGTAAAAGTTGTTAAATTTTTTTTTTCTATAGAAAATTTTTGTCAAAATTATATTTCTATAGAAAATTTTGTCAACATTTTATTTCTAGAAAATTTTGTCAAAATTTTATTTCTAGAAAATTTTGCCAAATTTTTATTTCTATAGTAAAAGTTGTCAAAATTTTATTTCTATAGAAAATTTTTGTAAAAATTTTATCTCTATAAAAAAAAAAAATAAAAAATAAAGTAAAAGTTGTCAAAATTTATTTCTATAGAAAATTTTATTTCTATAGAAACTTTTGTCAAAATTATATATCTATAGTAAAAGTTGTCAAAATTTTATTTCTATAGATAATTTTATCAAAATTTTATTTCTATAGAAAATTTTGTGAAAATTTTATTTCTATAGCAAATTTTGTCCAAATTTTATTTCTATAAAAAATGTTGTTCAAATTATATTTCTATAGTATGTTAAAAGTTGTCAAAATTTTATTTCTATAGAAAATTTTTGTCAAAATTTTATTTCTATAAAAAGAAATATTTTTCAAAATTATATTTCTGTAGTAAAAGTTGACAACTTTTTATTTATTTCTATAGAAAATTTTATTTCTATAACAAATTTTGTCAAAATTGCATTTCTATAGAAAATTTTGTCAAAATTTTATTTCTATAGACAATTTTTTCAAAATTTTATTTCTATAGAATTTTTGGTCAAAATTTTATTTCTATTGAAAATTTTATCAAAATTTTATTTCTATAGAAAATTTGGCCAAATTTTATTTCTGTAGAAAAATTTGTTAAAATTATATTTCTATAGTAAAAGTTGTTAAAAAATTTTTCTATAGAAATTTTTTGTCAGAATTTTATTTCTATAAAAACAAAAAATTGTCAAAATTATATGTCTATTGTAAAAGTTGTCAAAATTTATTTCTATAGAAAATTTTATCAAAATTTTATTTCTATAGAAAATTTTATTTCTATAAAAAATTTTGTCAAAGTTTTATTTGCTATAGAAATTGTTTTCAAAATTTATTTCTACGGAAAATTTTATCAAAATTTTATTTCTATAGAAAATTTTGTGAAAATTTTATTTCTATAAAAAATGTTGTCAAAATTTTATTTGCTATAGAAAATTTTGTGAAAATTTTATTTCGATAAAAAATGTTGTCAAAATTTTATTTGCTATAGAAAATGTTGTCAAAATTTTATTTCTAGAAAATTTTGTCAAAATTTTATTTCTACAAAAAATTTTTGACAAAATTTTATTTCTATAGAAAATTTTGTCAACATTTGATTTCTATAGAAAATTTTGTCAAACTTTTATTTCTATAGAAACTTTTGTAAAAATTATATTTCTATAGTAAAAGTTGTCATAATTTTATTTCTATAGAAAATTTTATCAAAATTTTATTTCTATAAAAAATTTTGTCCAAATTTTATTTCTATAGAGAATTTGATCAAAATTTTATTTCTATAGAAAATTTTGTCCAAATTTTATTTCTATAGAAAATTTTGTCAAAATTTTATTTCTATAGAAAATTTTGTCTAAATTTTATTTTTATAGAAAATTTTATCAAAATTTTATTTCTATAGAAAATTTTATCAAAATTTTATTTGTATAGCAAATTTTGTGCAAATTTTATTTCTATAGAAAATTTTGTTAAAATTATATTTCTATAGTATGTTAAAAGTTGTCAAAATTTTATTTCTATAGAAAATTTTTGTCAAAATTTTATTTCTATAAAAAAAAAACTTTCAAAATTATATTTCTATAGTAAAAGTTGTCAAAATTTATTTCTATAGAAAATTTTATTTCTATAACAAATTTTGCCAAAATATTAATTGCTATAGAAAATTTTGTCAAAATTCTATTTCTAGAAAATTTTGTCAAAATTTTATTTCCACAGAAATTTTTTGACAAAATTTTATTTCTATAGAAAAATTTGTCGAAATGTTATTTCTATAGAAAATTTTTGACAAAATGTTGTTTCTGTATTAAATTTTTGACAAAGTTTTATTTCTACGGAAAATTTTATCAAAATTTTATTTCTATAGAAAATTTTGTCAAAATTTTATTTCTAGAAAATTTTGTCCAAATTTTATTGTATTCCCTTTTTGATTTGTGTTTGTTTTTCTTTTTCTTTCAGATGCTAAACGCTTAATTGGACGCAAGTTCGATGATGCCACCGTTCAAAGTGATATGAAACATTGGCCTTTCGAAGTTGTTAGTGACAATGGTAAGCCCAAAATTCGTGTCGAATACAAGGGCGAAAAGAAATGTTTCTTCCCCGAAGAGGTCTCATCGATGGTCTTGACAAAAATGAAAGAGACCGCCGAGGCATATTTGGGCCGTACTGTCACCGATGCTGTAGTCACTGTGCCAGCATATTTCAATGATTCCCAGAGACAAGCCACTAAAGATGCTGGGGCCATTGCTGGCCTCAACGTTTTGCGTATCATCAATGAGCCCACTGCTGCAGCCATAGCCTATGGCTTGGACAAGAAAGGCACTTCGGAGCGAAATGTTTTGATTTTCGATTTGGGCGGTGGTACCTTTGATGTTTCCATTCTTACCATTGAGGATGGTATTTTTGAAGTGAAGTCCACTGCTGGTGATACCCATTTGGGTGGCGAAGATTTTGATAATCGTATGGTCAATCACTTCGTCCAGGAATTTCAACGTAAGCATAAGAAGGACCTTTCCACCAACAAAAGAGCTTTGAGACGTTTGCGTACCGCTTGCGAAAGGGCCAAGCGCACACTGTCAGCTTCCTCGCAAGCCAGTATTGAGATAGATTCTTTATTGGATGGAATTGATTTTTATACATCCATTACCCGGGCCCGTTTCGAGGAATTGAATGGTGATTTATTTAGGGGAACCATGGATCCTGTGGCCAAGGCTTTGCGTGATGCCAAAATGGATAAGGGACAGATCCATGACATTGTTTTGGTGGGCGGCTCCACTCGCATACCCAAAGTGCAAAAACTTTTGCAAGATTTCTTCAATGGTAAAGATCTGAATAAGTCCATTAATCCCGATGAGGCTGTAGCCTATGGTGCTGCTGTTCAAGCTGCCATTTTACATGGTGATAAGTCAGAAGCTGTCCAAGATCTTTTACTGCTCGATGTTACTCCCTTATCTTTGGGCATAGAGACGGCAGGTGGTGTAATGACTGTATTGATTAAACGCAACACCACCATACCCACTAAACAGACCCAGGTATTTACCACCTACTCGGATAACCAGCCAGGTGTCTTAATTCAGGTCTTTGAAGGTGAACGGGCCATGACCAAGGATAATAATATTTTGGGTAAATTTGAACTCAGTGGTATACCTCCAGCGCCCAGGGGAGTTCCCCAAATCGAAGTGACTTTCGATATCGATGCAAATGGTATCCTTAATGTCAGCGCCTTGGAAAAGTCCACCAATAAGGAGAATAAAATTACCATAACCAATGATAAGGGTCGTTTGAGCAAAGAGGATATCGAGCGTATGGTCAACGATGCCGAAGCCTATCGTCATGAGGATGAGAAGCAACGTGAAAGGGTTAATGCGAAAAATGCCCTCGAATCATATTGCTTCCAAATGAAGGCCACATTGGATGATGAAAATATCCGCTCAAAGGTTTCGGACTCGGATCGCCAAATGATTATGCAAAAATGCAATGAGACAATTTCATGGTTGGATGGTAATCAAATGGCTGAAAAGGATGAATATGAGCACAGGCAAAAGGAATTGGAAAGGATATGTAATCCCATTATAACACGTCTATATCAGGGAGCTGCACCTCCACCAGGAGGTATGCCTGGAGCAGGTGGCCCCACCTCTGCAGGCTCATCAGCAGGACCCACCATTGAGGAAGTGGATTAAACTATAGAGAGATGAAGATAGCGGTACGGTCTAATCGATTGCTGTTATAATCATCAACATCTTAAATCGTTAAATTGGTTATTTTTGGTATAATTTTTAATTTTTATTGAAATTACTTTTTTGTTTTGATTTTTGAAAATTTTAATTTGTATGGAAAATTCGAAATTAAATTACGTTTTTATTAAATTGGTAAACATGGTGTTTTTATGCTTTATTTTATCAAAATATTATTTCTATAGAAAATTTTTGACAAAATTTTATTTCTATAGAAAATTTTTGACAAAATTTTATTGCTACACTGAAAAAACAGTGAACCCACCAGGAAAGATAACTTTCGATTAATTTTAGAAAATTTGGAACTTTTTTAGAAAATTTTAACTAAACGGTATTACAAGCGCTGGCATCACTCCGATATGGCGAAAATAAGTAAATATTTTTCGACAAATTCAAGAAAATTTATTAGACATAACTAAATTTTTTCAGTAGTTAAAGAAAATTTTATAGTTTTAAGAGAAATCTTGGAGTTCAAAATTGCAAGAATGTCTTTAGTGACATACGAAGTTCATGATGGACACATTTTTGGTAAAATTTACAAATTTAAAGAAATAATGAACTATTTTGTAAGAAATACGAAATTAGGAAATCTTTATGCTTTATTTGTGTATAACTTTTTCCCGTTTTTTAGTTCATTTAACTAACATACGCAAAAAATTATTTGACTAAAATAAACTTTTTCCAAACATAATGATTCTATGAACTAATATAAAGTTAATATGGCTTTAGTGAAATAGAGAGTTCACTTTTTTTTGAGTGTATAGAAAATTTTTGACAAAATTTTATTTCTATAGAAAATTTTGTTTCAATTAAAAATTTTTGACAAAATTTTATTTCTATAGAAATTTTTTGCAAAATTTTGATTTCTATAGAAATATTTTGTCAAAATTTTATTTCTATAGACAAATTTTTCCAATATTTTGTTTTTATAAATTTTTTTCAAAATTTTATTTCTATAGAAAATTTTTGACAAATTTTATTTCAATAGAAAATTTTTGACAACATTTTATCTCTATAGAAAATTTAGTTAAAATTTTATTTCTATAGAAACTTATCAAAATTTGATTTCTATACAAAATTTTGTCAAAATTTTATTTCTATAGAAAATTTTTGACAAAATTGTATTTCTATAGAAAATTTTTGCAAAATTTTGATTTCTATAGAAATATTTTGTTACAATTTTATTTCTATACAAAACTTTTGTCAAAATTTTGTTTTATAGAAAATTTAGTCAAAATTTTATTTCTATAGAAAATTTTTGACAAATTTTATTTCCATAGAAAAATTTTGACAACATTTTATTTCTATAGAAAATTTTGTCAAAATTTTATTTCTATAGAAACTCTTGTCAAAATTTGATTTCTATAGAAAATTTAGTCAAAATTTTGTTTCTATAGAAAATTTTTGACAAAATTTTATTTCTATAGAAAATGTTTGCAAAATTTTATTTCTATCGAAAATTTTTGCAAAATTTTGATTTCTATAGAAATATTTTGTCAAAATTTTATTTCTATAGAAAATTTTTTTCAAAATTTTGTTTTATAGAAAATTTTGTCAAAATTTTATTTCTATGGGAAATTTTTGACAAATTTTATTTCCATAGAAAATTTTTGACAACATTTTATTTCTATAGAAAATTTTGTAAAAAATTTATTTCTATTGAAACTCTTGTCAACATTTGATTTCTATAGAAAATTTTGTCAAAACTTTATTTCTATAGAAAATTTTTGACAAAATTTTATTTCTATAGAAAATTTTTGCAAAATTTTGATTTCTATAGAAATATTTTGTCAAAATTTTATTTCTATATAAAAAAATCTTGTCAAAATTTGATTTTTATAGAAAATTTTGTCAACATGTTGTTTCTATAGAAAATTTTTGACAAAATTTTATTTCTTACAAAATTTTGTCAAAATTTTATTTCTATACAAAATTTTGTCAAATTTTTATTTCTATACAAATTTTTTTTAATATATATTTGTGTCCAAATTTTATTTCTATAGAAAATTTTGTCAAAATTTTATTTCAATAGAAAATTTTGTCAAAATTTTATTTCTATAGAAAATTTTGTCAAAATTGTATTTCTATAGAAAATTTTGTCAAAATTTTATTTCTATAGAACATTTTGTCAAAATTTTATTTCTATAGAAAATTTTGTCACAATTTTATTTCTATAGAAAATTTTGTCACAATTTCATTTCTATAGAAAATTTTGTCAAAATTTTATTTCTATAGAAAATTTTGTCAAAATTTTATTTCTATAGAAAAGTTTATCAAAATTTTATTTCTATAGAAAATTGTGACAAAATTTTATTTCCTGGTCATTTTTTTCCAAACCCATTTCAATTAAACTCAATTTGTAAGTTTTCATGTATATTTCTTTATTTTAAACTATTTCAACATTTTTCTTTGTAATTCTTTTATTTCTTTTAATTTGTTCTTCATGTTTTTGGTTTGTAAGGTTTATTTCGCATCGGCTGATTTCAATTTCAATTTTATTTATTTTTATATTTGAATTATTGTTTAATCATATTCTAGTATATTACACAAAAACAAAAAATAAATTGAATTACAATAAATTCACAATATTTTGGTAATAAGGACAATAATAACAATCGTAATTAACAGGTAGTATATAAACTATTTATTTTTCTGTATCTATGACATAGAAATAAAATTCTAAAAAATATTTTCTTAGATTGAACAAAAATTTAGAATTATTCATATATAGATATGTACTCGCACTAAAAATTGTTTTTTTTTGTCATATATATGTATGAATGTATATATCATATTTAGTTTTAGTTTTATATTGGGATAACAGTTGCTTCTCAAATTTAAATGATTTTATTTAATAGTTTTCTAGTCTTGGAAACTATATGTGTAATTCAATATTTATTTGCATAAATAATCATAAATTAATTTATCATATATTTAGAAACAACATAGGCTTATAGTAGTAGTAATGATAAAAGCAACGAATACCCAGATACCATATAGTAAATAATCCTAAGATGATAGATAGGATGATTCGAAGAAATTAATTTTGTAGCACACCTTGTGTGATTCATTATTCTCTTTTCTAATAGGGGCGAACACATACATAGCGACAGTCAGTAAGCGATCATACATAGATTTATTTATTATGGAGAGAGGGCAAGTGTTAACGGTTAGCGACCAGGGTTGCCACTTGAGCCAAAAATAATCTACCAAAATTTGGAGAAAATTTTACCAACAAACTACCAGCAAACAATTCTCATTTGGCAAATTTTTTATAAAAAAATTTATTTCTATAGAAAATTTTTGACAAAATTTTATTTCTATAGAAAATTTTTACAAAATTGTATAGAAAATTTTTGCTAAATTTTATTTCTATTTTGTTATTTTATTTCTGAAGAAAATTTCGTCATAATTTTATTTCTATAGAAAATTTTGTCAAAATTTTATTTCTATAGAAAATTGTGTCAAAATTTTATTTCTATAGAAAATTTTGCCAAAATTTTATTTCTATAGAAAATTTTGTCAAAATTTTATTTCTATAGAGAATTTTGTCAAAATTTTATTTCTATAGAAAATTTTCCCAAAATCTTATTTGTATAGGAAATTTTGTTAAAATTTTATTTCTTTAGAAAATTTTTGCAAAATTTAATTTTTATAGAAAATTTTGTCAAAATTTTATGTCTATAGAATTTTTTTTTCAATACTTGATTTCTATTGAAAATTTTAAAATTTTATTTCTATAGAAAATTTTGACAAAACTTTATTTCTATAGAAAATTTGTGAAAAAATTTTATTTCTATAGAAAATTTGGTAAGAACTTTTTTTCTACATAAAATTCAATCAAAATTATTTTCTATAGAAAATTTGGTAAAAATTTTATTTCTACAGAAAATTTTGTGAAAATTTCATTTCTATAGAAAATGTTGTCAAAATTTTATTTCTATAGAAAATGTCAGAATTTTATTTCTATAGAAAATTTTTGACAAAATTTTATTTCTATAGAATATTTTTTTCAAAATTTTATTTCTATAGAAAATTTTGACAAAATTTTATTTCTATAGAAAATTTGTGACAAAATTCTATTTCTATAGAAAATTTCATCAAAACTTTATTTCTACATAAAATTTCGTCAAAAATTTATTTCTATAGAAAATTTGGTCATTATTTTATTTATATATAAGCTTTAATATTTTTTTGTATTCAATTTGACAAAAATTATATAATTATATATAAATTTATTTATATTATATTGCAATTATGAAAATTTAAAAATTTCTAAAATAAACGTACATTTCCTTACGTGGTGAGTTTACGTTTTTTTTGAGAACTAAAAGAAAACAGGTCTAATAATGTAGATTTTTTTTAACTGACGGACAACTATTTTAATGACCAATTATTTCAAATTATATATAGGGTTTTTAGTGTTATTTTATACTATTATTTGTATTCAATAGAATCATCCTATACGAACTAAACTTATAGTTAAACTAAAAACATCTATAACACATATATGATGTTGCCAGAAAATGTTAGTCTTACTAATTTATTTATAATATATAACAGAAAAAAATTAAAATATGTTATTATTTTTGTTTTGTTTAAATTCCATAGCTATTGAATAGAGTTTTGATCTGTACGGTTGTTACGTAGTAAAAATGTGTTTTGTAACTTAAATTATAGAAAATTGTCAGTTGCAGCTAATTTATTGCAATTGGAAAAAATAGTGTTATGTTCTTTTGAGTTGAGAAAATTAGAAATAAAATTTTGAGAAAATTTTCTATAGAAATAAAATGTTGACTAAATTTTTCTATAAAAAAAAAGAAAATCAAAATTTTCTATATAAATAAAATTTTGAAAAAATTTGCTATGGAAATAAAGTTTTAAAAAAATTTTCTATAGAAACAACATTTTAACAAAATTTTCTATAGAAATAAAATTTAAAAAAAAATTTCTATAGAAACAACATTTTAACAAAATTTTCTATAGAAATAAAATTTTGAGAAAATTTTCTATAGAAATAAAATTTTGAGAAAATTTTCTATAGCAATAAAATTTTGCAAAAATTTTCTATAGAAATAAAATGTTGACCAAATTTTCTATAGAAATAAAATATTGACAAAATTTTTTATAAAAATAATATTTTGACAAAATTTGTTATAGAAATAAAATTTTCTATAGAAATAACATTTTGAGAAAAAATTCTATAGCAATAAAATTTTGCAAAAATTGTCTATAGAAATAAAATTTTGAAAAAAAATTGCTAAAGAAATAAAATTTTAAAAACAATTTCTATAGAAACAACATTTTAACAAAATTTTCTATAGAAATAAAATTTTGAGAAAATTTTCTATAGAAATAAAATTTTGAGAAAAATTTCTATAGCAATAAAATTTTGCAAAAATTTTCTATAGAAATAAAAGTTTGAGAAAAATTTCTATAGCAATAAAATTTTGCAAACATTTTCTATAGAAATAAAATGTTGACAAAATTTTCTATAGAAATAAAATATTGACAACATTTTTTATAAAAATAATATTTTGACAAAATTTGTTAAGAAATAAAATTTTCTATAGAAATAAAATTTTGAAAAAAATTGCTATAGAAATAAAATTTTGAGAAAATTTGCTATAAAAATAAAATTTTGAAAAAAATTGCTATAGAAACAAAATTTTGAAAAAATTTGCTATATAAATAAATATTTGAGAAAATTTGTTATGGAGATAAAATTTAAAAAAATGTTCTATGGAAACAACATTTTAACAAAATTTTCTATAGAAATAAAATTTAAAAAAAAAATTCTATAGAAACAACATTTTAACAAAATTTTTTATAGAAATAAAATTTTGAGAAAATTTTCTATAGAAATAAAATTTTGAGAAAAATTTCTATAGCAATAAAATTTTGTAAAAATTTTCTATAGAAATAAAATTTTGCAAAAATTTTCTATAGAAATAAAATTTTGAGAAAAATTTCTATAGCAATAAAATTTTGCAAAAATTTTCTATAGAAATAAAATAATGACAAAATTTTTTATAAAAATAATATTTTGACAAAATTTGTTATAGAAATAAAATTTTCTATAGAAATAAAATGTTGACGAAATTTTCTATTGAAGATTTTTTTGGTTTTTTTGATTTTTATGATTGCATGTTTTACGGATTTTTTTTTTTGTATTTAATACCATTATATTTATTTTATTTTTTGTAAATATTATCAATTATACTGCAACTAACAAATAACTATAATTTATGATTCACATTACATTCAGTGTATGGATTTTTGATGAATATAAGTCTCTCGAAAAGTCTAATTTGTTTTGTTATTTCTATTTTTTTTTTTATAAATTTTATTCTTAGATTTGTTAGTTTGTCAATTTAATATTGTTGTTTGTTTTTTTTTTTTGTTTATATTATTAGAACAACCAAAAAAATTTAGGTTTTTTTTATTTATTTTCATTATTCCATTATCCAAAAATTTTTGGTGAATTTTTATTTTATGGCCTTGTTCTTTTCTAAATACACTGTTTGAAAGCAAGGTTGGGGGGTATAATGTATATGCACGAGTATTTTTTAGTATGTGTTTGGATATATTTGTATGATAGTAGTAGTAGTTGTAGTAGTAATGGTGGCTTTGGTGGTGGTGGTTTCCTTTGATAGTTATGAGGCTTTTATTAAGAGTTTTTTTTTTCATTTTTGTTAAGCTTACGTTAAGCATACGTTTTATTGTTTTGGGTTTGGAAATGAAACTCTTTTAATGTTTCGTAAGAGAATTCCTCTTTTCTATGTGTGTGTCGTTTCTTTTATGCTATGAAAAATACATTTTTTCTTTGAAATTAGGGATTTCTTTTTTTGTTGTTCTTGTTTCCTTAGGATTTTAGTTTTTATTTTAATTTTCATTTAATTTTTTTTTTGGTTTTAATAAAAAAAATATGCAATTCGAATATGTTTTTTAAACCTTATTGTAAATTCATTATTAAATTCTTTACAAGTCTACACGTTGTATAATTAAACGTAAAATTACGATTAAATTTTTTTATATTGTTGTTTTATTTACTTCTTGTTTTGTTTTTTTTTTTGCTTACATTTATTTTTAATTTTCCTCATTTGTAATAATTTTAACAACTCTAGATACATTGATTTATAAAATTGTTCTCAATGTTTTCGTTTTGAAACAAAAAAAAAAAAATATTATGTGACATGACAAAATAAAAAAAAAAAAATATAATAAAATGTATTTTTCGATTCATGGGAACTAAATTTCTTTTATAGTAGAAACATGGGAATAAAGCGGATTTGGTTTCATGTAAAATAACATCATTCCTACTTAGCTCAATAGGTCAACAAGGAGGTCAGAATTATGAAGACTGAATAAAATTTTTGTTAGAAGATGACATTGAAGTAACGTTAGAAAATGTATATGGTACGGGAATTGGATCAATATTTTTTCAATATCAAATAAAATTCATTTAAATTTTATTTAATATTACATTTGTTTTTTTAATTAATTTTTAATTGTTTTAAATTTTGTCAAACTTCTATTTCCATAGAACATTTTATTAAAATTCTATTTCTATAGAAAATTTTGTTAAAATTTTATTTCTGTAGAAAATTTTTGCAAAATTTTATTTCTATAGAAAATTTTTGCAAAAATTTTATTTTTATAGAAAATTTTGTCAAAATTGTATTTCCAAAGAAAATTTTGTCAAAATTTTTTTTCTATAGAAAATTTTTGCAAAAATTTTATTTTTATAGAAAATTTTGTCAAAAATTTATTTCCTTCTGTTTTCTTTTTGTAAATTCAAGCTCGAGGTCAGAGTTTTATTTTCTGTTTTATATTTTTATAATTCGATATTTCGATCTCCTTCGGAAATCATCGACGAAATCTATATTGTATAAACATAAAATCAATTATGTAATAATGACACAAGATTTCGTTTTACATTACAGACTTACAAAATAAATAAATATAATTAAAACCTATTTATTTATTTATTTTGTAAGTCTGTAATGTAAAACGAAATCTTGTGTCATTATTACATAATTGATTTTATGTTTATACAATATAGATTCCCGTCGATGATTTCCGAAGGAGATCGAAATATCGAATTATAAAAATATAAAACAGAAAATAAAACTCTGACCTCGAGCTTGAATTTACTAAAAGAAAACAGAAGGTAATAAACAAAAAGGTCAAAAAACAAAAACAACAAATTTACATAAAAATTTATTTCTATAGGAAATTTTGTCAAAATTTTATTTCTATAGGAAATTTCGTCAAAATTCTATTTCTACAGAAAAATTTGTCAAAATTGTATTTCCAAAGAAAATTTTGTCAAAATTTCATTTATATAAAAATTTTTCTCAAAATTCTATTTCTGTAGAAAATTTTGTCAAAAATTTATTTCTATAGGAAATTTTGTCAAAATTCTATTTGTATAGAAAATTCTGTCAAAATTCTATTTCTATAGGAAATTTCGTAAAAATTCTATTTGTATAGAAAATTCTGTCAAAATTCTATTTCTATAGGAAATTTTGTCAACATTTTATTTCTATAAGAAATTTTGTCAAAATTCTATTTCTATAAAAAATTATGTTAAAATTTTATTTCTATAGAAAATTTTTGCATAATTTAATTTTTATAGAAAGTTTTGTCAAAATTTTATGTCTATAGATTTTTTTTCAATATTTTATTTCTATTGAAACTTTTTGCAAAATTTCATTTCTATAGAAAATATTGTCAAAATTCAATCTCTATAGAAAATTTTGTTAAAATTTTATTTTTATAGAAAATTTAGTCAAAATTTTATTTCTATAGAAAATTTGGTCAAAATTTAATTTTTATAGAAATTTTTGTCAAAATTTTATGTTTATAGATTTTTTTTCAATATTTGATTTCTATTGAAAAATTTTGCAAAATTTCATTTCTATAGAAAATATTGTCAACATTCTATCTCTATAGAAAATTTTGTCAAAATTTTATTTGTACAGAAAATTTAGTCAAAATTTTATTTCTATAGAAAATTTGGTCAAAATTGTATTTCTATAGAAAACTTTTTCAAAATTTCTATAGAACAAAAAGGTCTATAAACAAAAAGGTCAAAAAACAAAAACAACAAATTTATATAAAAATTTATTTTTATAGGAAATTTTGTCAAAATTTTATTTCTATAGGAAATTTCGTCAAAATTCTATTTCTATAGAAAATTTTGTCAAAATTGTATTTCCAAAGAAAATTTTGTCAAAATTTCATTTCTATAAAAATTTTTCTCAAAATTCTATTTCTGTAGAAAATTTTGTCAAAAATTTATTTCTATAGGAAATTTTGTCAAAAATTTATTTCTATAGGAAATTTTGTCAAAATTTTATTTCTATAGGAAATTTCGTCAAAATTCTATTTGTATAGAAAATTCTGTCAAAATTCTATTTCTATAGAAAATTTTGTCAAAATTGTATTTCTATAGGAAAATTTTGTCAAAATTTTATTTCTATAGAAAATTTTTGCATAATTTAATTTTTATAGAATTTTTTGTCAAAATTTTATGTCTATAGATTTTTTTTCAATATTTGATTTCTATTGAAAATTTTTGCAAAATTTCATTCCTATAGAAAAAAATTTATTTGTATAGAAAATTTAGTCAAAATTTTATTTCTATAGAAAATTTCGTCAAAATTGTATTTCTATAGAAAATTTTTTCAAAATTTCTATAGAACAAAAAGGTCTATAAACAAAAAGGTCAAAAAACAAAATTACATAAAAATTTATTTCTATAGGAAATTTTGTCAAAATTTTATTTCTATAGGAAATTTCGTCAAAATTCTATTTCTACAGAAAAATTTGTCAAAATTGTATTTCCAAAGAAAATTTTGTCAAAATTTTATTTCTATAGAAATTTTTCTCAAAATTCTATTTCTGTAGAAAATTTTGTCAAAAATTTATTTCTATAGGAAATTTTGTCAAAAATTTATTTCTATAGGAAATTTTGTCAAAAATTTATTTCTATAGGAAATTTTGTCAAAATTTTATTTCTATAGGAAATTTCGTCAAAATTCTATTTGCATACAAAATTCTGTCAAAATTCTATTTCTATAGAAAATTTTGTCAAAATTTTATTTCTATTAGAAAATTTTGTCAAAATTTTATTTCTATAGATAATTTTGTTAAAATTTTATTTCTATAGAAAATTTTGTTAAAATTTTATTTCTATAGTAAATTTTGTCAAAAATTTATTTCTATAGAAAATTTTGTCAAAATTTTATTTCTATGGAAAATTTTGTTAAAATTTTATTTCTATGGAAAATTTTGTTAAAATTTTATTTCTATAGAAAATTTTTGCAAATTTAATTTTTATAAAATTGTTTGTCTAAATTTTATATCTATAGATTTTTTTTTTTTCAATATTTGATTTCTATTGAAAATGTTTGCAAAATTTCATTTCTATAGAAAATATTGTCAAAATTCTATTTCTATAGAAAATTTTGTTAAAATTTTATTTCTATAGGAAATTTTGTCAAAATTTTATTTCTATAGAAATTTTTTTCAAAATTTCTATAGAAAATTTGTGAAATGCCTCTTAAAAGGAGAGGAATATTAAAATGTGCACTTTCGCATTTGTTTAAGAAATAATGAGTATATGAAAAGCGAATGCATCGATGAGTCTTTTGCCCTAAGTAATTATTACAAAATAAGAATATTTGTATGTATGCTCTATATACTCTATATAAATAAATATTTGTCAAGTTAACATTTCAAAACATCTCTAAAAGTTTGTATAAAAAAATATTACAACTTTTTATTTTTAGTTTCTTGTAAGAATTAGGAAGTGAAACAGAGAGAGAGAGAGAAGCGATTTCTGAGATATTATACAGAATCTATAGTAAATCAACATATTCACTAAATTGATTGTTTTAACTACTTATCCTAAATAGAAAAGTTTTTAGTTTTAAAATATTTATTTTTTTTTATTCCTGCAAGTCAATTCTACTTCTGTCAATTCATATTAAATTCTTGAAATGGCCTATATACATATACATATACAAATTCAATCACATATACACTTAATAGTAATTAAAGAGTACAAATAATGTGAGAGAAATCAATTGCAGATGACTATATATATTATTTGCACTTCACAAATTACACCTATCAAATGGAACCTTCTTCAAATCAATTTTTTTTTTTCAAAACAAGTGAAACTTTTCTAAAATGTTTCTGTTTCATTTGATTTGAAAATGTTTCAGTCGGTTTGATTTTGTAGTAAAGTGAAGCTGTAATAATTGGAGCCGGTGTTACGTCTTGTGCATCGTTCATATTATAAATTAAACCGAACGATAATCCCCTTGTCCAACTTTTCGAGACATATCCCAGGTTTTTGGGCCACACTATAACTTATGTTCGAAGACATAATCGATACTGCAGCTTGTTAATGTTCCGTATAAACTTATAGTCTGAACGACGCAATAATTTGCAATTAGGAGTATTCTTCCGCAAAACATATGTATATTTTTTAATATAAATGTAAGTACTCTGGGCGCTCCACTATTTTATAATGAAAGGTGTACAGCTCAGTTTCTATTAGTTTATAAAAAAAGACATAACATCCATTTTACACTACACTGTATAAAGTGGCAGAACCCCCATTTTATACTACTCATTATAAAGAAGAGGATAGTCCATAAAAAACACAGAACATCCATTTTACACTACTCATTATAAACAGTGTTGCCAGGGAAAATTTTCGGTTTACCCTACAAGGACAAAAAAGTTTCCTACATTCCCAAAAAAAAAATTTCCTATAATTTCCCTTACAATATTTTTCGTTGAATTTAAACCAAATGTACAAAACAAAAATGGTTAAAATAAATGTGTATTACCACCACTGTTGCCACAGTTGGTAGAATTCTACCAAAAAATAGAAGATTTTATTCTGTTAGATAGATTTGTAGAGTTCTTGATGTAGATCAAATCTCTATAGAAATACAATTATGGAAAAACTTTATATAAAAATAAAATTTTGGAAAAAGTTTCTATAAAAAAACTTTTGAGAAAAAATCTATAGAAATAAAATTTTGGCAAACTTTTCTATTAAAATAACATTTTGACAAAATTTTCTATAGAAATAAAATTTTGATAAAATTGTCTATAGAAATAAAATTTTGACAAAATTTTCTATAAAAATAAACTTTTGTCAAAATTTTCTATAGAAATACAATTTTGACAAAATTTTCTATAAAAATAAAATTTTGATAAATTTCTCTATAGAAATAAAATTTTGACAGAATTTTCTATAAAATTAAAATTTTGATAATTTTCTCTATAGAAATAAAATTTTAACAAAATCTTCTATAGAAATAAAATTAAAAAAAAAATCTTCTATAGGAATAAAGTTTTGAAAACAAAAATTCTATAGAAATAAATTTTTGAATAAAATTGTAGAAATACAATTTTGCAAAAATTTTCTATAGAAATAAAATTTTGACAAAATTTTCTGTAGAAATAAAATTTTGACAAAATTTTCTGTAGAAATAAAATTTTGCAAAAATTTTCTATAGAAATAAAATTTTGCAAAAATTTTCTATAGAAATAAAATTTTGCAAAAATTTTCTATAAAAATTTTATTTCATAAAAAATTTTGTCATAATTTTATTTCATAAAAAATTTTATTTCATAAAAAATTTTATTTCATAAAAAATTTTGTCAAAATTTTATTTCTGTAGAAAATATTATCAAAATTTTATTTCTATAGAGAAATTTATCAAAATTTTATTTTGATTGAATTTTTCTCAATATTTTATTTCTATAGAAAATTTTGTCAAAATTTTAGTTTTATAGAAAATTTTGTCAAAATTTTCTATAGAAATAAAATATTGAGAAAAATTCAATAAAAATGAAATTTTGATAAATTTCTCTATAGAAATAAAATTTGGACAACATTTTCTATAGAAATAAAATTTTGACAAAATTTTTTATGAAATAAAATTATGACAAAATTTTTTATGAAATAAAATTTCGAGTAGAAAAACAGATAGCGAAGTAACAACACAGCGGAGAAAATCCTTGAAAACGGTTCTGACGAAGTCAACCGAAATATCGGAAAATAAAAAAAACAAGAAACCAACAATTTCAAGTTTAATTTATAGACCTATAGCCGAGATTATGAGTTAAAAAATAACATTTCGACAAAATTTTTTATAGAAATAAAATTTTAAGAAAATCTTTTGTAGTAATAAAGTTTTGAAAAAAATTTCTATAGAAATAAATTTTTGACAAAATTTTCTATAGAAACAAATTTTTGACAAAATTTTCTATAAAACTAAAATTTTGACAAAATTTTCTATAGAAATAAAATTTGGATAAAATTTTCTATAGAAATAAAATTTTGCAAAAATTTTCTATAGAAATAAAATTTTGACGAAATTTCCCTTTCTAAAGATCAAGCTTGCCGGCTTCTAATTTTTAATAAAAATGATTAAAAAATGTGTTGAGTGAAAAAGTCCCAAATGGTGTCCTTACGTCCCTACAAATCGCTAAATATTAGAAAAAACACATGTAGGGAATTTCCCCTACTTCTGGCAACACTGATTATAAAGCAGCGGATAGTAAAGTGGCAGAACTCCCATTGTACACTACCCATTGTAAAGCAGCGGATAGTCCATTTACCAACTACCCGTAACTATGTCATGACGGACTAAGAAGAGTATTTTCCGCTTCGAAATTATTCTAAATGTCATCGCTACGAACATGTCAACCATTGCATCAAGTAATGGTAATAATGCATAAACATTTTCCACTTTTGAATGTCAATTTTCACCTTTATGGGTGTCGAATTTCGAAAGATTTTAAACGTTTTTTTTATTTCCTTTGACTCTTACACCCCTTTAAATTCATTACGTTCAATTTAAGATATAAATTATTACACAGATTATTCAGATAATTATGAATGTTTGTTTTATGGATGTTATAGATTTTAGTATTTACCAGAAGTAAGGCTTTCTTGGAAGGGGATGTCGAGCCCGATGTCATTTGAAATTATCACATAAATAAAAAATAATGTTAAATATATATTTTTAAAATAATTATGAAATGCATTTAGTATACTTATTTATATATGAGAATTTAATTTAAAGCGCTTCAGTTGAAGAATTGCAAGGTCCTATATAAGCAGCAGCACCAGCTATATCCAATGTTGTAGCAGCTGTACTAACGGAGCCACCACCTCCAGCACCAGATACATTAGTAGCAGCAGCGGTAGTTGCCGTATTTTTGCTGGGTGTAGACAATTTGGGATTTGTTCCCGTTGTAGCAGCAGCTTTGTCTATAGCACTTAAGGTTGCAGAGGCCACCGATTCGGGGCAGGGTTTTGTTTGAAGTTCCATAGTGTGCGGATACTGGAAATATAAAAAATAGAGGTTTTCAACATTTTTATATAGAAACTAAAACTATGACAAAATTTTCTATATACAGAAAAAAATTTTGACAACATTTTAATAGAAATAAAATTTTGAGAAAATTTTCTATAGAAATAAAAATTTTGACAAAATTTTCTATAGAAATAAAATTTTTACAAAATTTGCTATAGAAATAAAATTTTGACAAAATTTTCTATAGAGAAAGAAACTTCTGAAAAAATTGTCTTTATAGAAATAAAATTTTGACAAAATTTTCTATAGAATTTAAAATTTTGACAAATATTTCTATAGAAATAGAATTTTGACAAAATTGTCTATAGAAATAGAATTTTGACAAAATTTTCTATAGAAATAAAACTTTGACAAAATTTTCTATAGAAAGGGAGCCACCGTGGTGCAATGGTTAGCATGCCCGCTTTGAATACACAAGGTCATAGGTTCGATTCCTGCTTCGACCGAACACCAAAAAAGTTTTTCAGCGGTGGATTATCCCACCTCAGCAATGCTGGTGACATTTCTGAAGGTTTCAAAGCTTCTCTAAGTGGTTTCACTGCAATGTGGAACGCCGTTCGGACTCGGCTATAAAAAGGAGGTCCTTTGTCATTGAGCTTAACATAGAATCGGGCAGCACTCAGTGATAAGAGAGAAGTTCACCAATGTGGTATCACAATGGACTGAATAGTCTAAGTGAGCCTGATACATCGGGCTGCCACCTAACCTAACCTCTATAGAAATGAAATTTTGACAACCATGTCTATAGAAATAGAATTTGACAAAATCGTCTATAGAAATAGAATTTTGGCAAGATTTTCTATAGAAATAAAATTCTTACAAAATTTGCTATAGAAATAAAATTTTGACAAAATTTTTTATAGAAATAAAATGTTGACAACATTTCCCATAGAAATAAAATTTTGACAACATTTTCTATAGAAATAAAATTTTGACTAAATTTTTCATAGAAATAAAATTTTGAGAAAATGTTCCATATAGACATAAAAATTTGGCAAAATTTTCTATAGAAATAAAATCTTGACAATATTTTCCAAAGAAATAAATATTTGAGAAAATGTTCCATATAGAAATAAAATTTTGGCAAAATTTTCTATAGAAATGAAATTTTTACAAAATTTTCTATAGAAATAAAATTTTGACAAAATTTTCCATAGAAATAAAATTTTGAGAAAATGTTCCATATAGAAATAAAATTTTGACAAAATGTTCCATATAGAAATAAAATTTTGACAAAATTTTCTATAGAAATAAAATTTTGACAAATTTTTCTATAGAAGAAATAAAATTTTGAGAAAATGTTCCATATAGAAATAAATTTTTGACAAAATTTTTTATAGAAATAAAATTTTGACAACATTTTCCATAGAAATAAAATTTTGACAACATTTTCTATAGAAATAAAATTTTGACAAAATTTTTCATAGAAATAAAATTTTGAGAAAATGTTCTCAAAATTTTAGAAAATTTTGTAAAAATTTCATTTCTATAGAAAATTTTGCCAAAATTTTATATCTATATTCTATATATAGAAATAAAATTTTGGCAAAATTTTCTATAGAAATAATATTTTGACAATATTTTCTATAGAAATGAAATTTTGACAAAATTTTCCATAGAAATAAAATTTTGAGAAAGTGTTCCATATAAAAATAAAATTTTGACAAAATTTTCTATATAGAAATAAAATTTTGACAAAATTTTCTATAGAAATAAAATTTTGACAAATTTTTCTATAGAAGAAATAAAATTTTGAGAAAATGTTTTATATAGAAATAAAATTTTGGCAAAATTTTCTATAGAAATATTATTTTGACAATATTTTCTATAGAAATGAAATTTTGACAAAATTTTCCATAGAAATAAAATTTTGAGAAAATGTTCCATATAGAAATAAAAGTTTGGTAAAATTTTCTATAGAAATAATATTTTGACAATATTTTCTATAGAAATGAAATTTTGACAAAATTTTCCATAGAAATAAAATTTTGAGAAAATTTTCCAACATTTTCTATATAGAAATAAAATTTTGATAAAATTTTCTATAGAAATAGAATTTTGACAAGATTTTCTATAGAAATAAAATTTTGACATAGAAGTTTACTTCTATAGAAAATTTTGTCAAAATTTTATATCTATAGACAATTGTCGCAAAATTTTATATCTATAGAAAATTGTGTCAAAATTTTATTTCTATAGAACATTTTGTCAAAATTTCGTTTCTATCGAAAATTTTGTTAAAATTTTAAACTTTGTCAAAATTTTACTTCTATAGAAAATAAACTTTGACAAAATTTTCTATAGAAATGAAATTTTGATAACCCTGTCTATAGAAATAGAATTTTGACAAAATTTTTTATAGACATAGAGTTTTGACAAAATTGTCTATAGAAATAGAATTTTGACAAAATTTTCTATAGAAATGAAATTTTGATAACCCTGTCTATAGAAATAGAATTTTGACAAAATTTTCTATAGAAATAAAATTTTTACAACATTTTCTATATCAGAATAAAATTTTGACAAAATTTTCTATATAGCAATAACATTTTGACAACATTTGCTATATAGAGATAATATTTTCACAAAATTTTCTATAGAAAAAAAAAATTGACAACATTTTTATAGAAATAAAATTTCATTTATTTAATTTTCCAGTACAAAAAGATTGAAATTTATGAATTATAGTAGAAATAAAAATTTGTGAAAATCTTCTATAGAAATAAAATTTTGACACATTTTTCTATAGAAATAAAATTTTTATACAATTTTCTATAGAAATAAAATTGTGACAAAATTTTCCATAGAAATAAAATTTTGAGAAAATCTTCCATATAGCAATACAATTTTGGCAACATTTTCTATAGAAATAAAATTTTGACAAAATTTTCTATAGAAATAAATTTTGACAAAGTTTTCTATAGAAATAAAATTTTGACAAAATTTTCTATAGAAATAAATTTTGACAAAGTTTTCTATAGAAATAAAATTTTGACAAAATTTTCTATAGAAATAAAATTTTGAGAAAATCTTCTATAGAATAAAATTTGATTTGACAAATTGTGACAAAATTTTCCATAGAAATAAAATTTTGAGAAAATCTTCCATATAGCAATACAATTTTGGCAAAATTTTCTATAGAAATAAAATTTTGACAAAATTTTTTATAGAAATAAATTTTGACAAAGTTTTCTATAGAAATTAAAATTTTGACAAAATTTTCTATGAAATAAGATTTTAACAAAATTTTCTATAGAAATAAAATTTTGACAAAATTTTCTATATAGAAATAAACTTCTGGCAAAATTTTCCTTATAGAAATAAAATTGTGGCAAAATTTTATTTCTATAGAAAATTTTGTCACAATTTTATTTCTATAGAAAATGTTGTCACATTTTTATTTCTATAGAAAATTTTGTCACAATTGAATTTCTATATAAAATTTTGTAAAAATTTTATTTCAATAAAAAAATTTTGTCACAATTGAATTTCCAACTTACCTCTGGATTTTCATCGACTGAGGGCAGCAGTTCATCCGTTGAATTTGGTGTCATGGGACTGGGCGTGGCCATAGTTACTCGATTTAAAGCAATACCATGTTGTTGCATTGTCGTCGCTGTATCGCCTATTATTATTTGGGGTTTGTATTGGCCCAACTGTTGTTGCTGTTGATGTTGTTGCAGACGGGCCAAACGTAATTTCATCTCATGACGTATTTCCTTTTGTTGCTGCTCCTTTTCGAAACGCATCATGCTATAACTACGAACGGATGAACTGGTACTATGGACAGACGCTAGACTTGGTCTTCGAGAACCTATAGTTGAGAAGCAAAATAAAACAGCATTACAATAATTTTATTGTATTTCTAAAGCGGATATCTAAAAATGTATACATAAATAAATTTGAAGCATTTATACGATAGAAGCCATAATTACAAAGTGACCAGCATTAGTTTGGGGTTGTTTTTTTGGTTGGGTTTTTATTTTTTTGTTAATATTTTTTTTTTTTTGGGTGTTGTTAGTGACTTTTAGGTGGTTGAGGAAAGTATTCTTTGGAGGGAGAATTTCGGATTTTGAAAGCAATCAAGCTAAAAAGGCTTATAAGTTTTACAAGGTTTGCATGGGATGATAGAAAATTAATAAAAAATATTGCCACATTAGAATTCATTTATGTTTGGATTTTTTGGAAACCAAAAAAAAAAAGTTTTTTTTTTAATTTTTTTTATGAACATGAGTTTCATACAAAATGCATTAGCTTCAGATCAATTAATATTGCTTGCATATAAAAAAGCCAACAATTAAACAAAAATTTATTTTTTTTTTGGAATTTTGAAAATAAATTTATAGAGAGAAATAAATAGAAATTTTGAAAAAATATTTGAAAGTTTTTGTTTTTTTTTTTTTTTTTTTTGGAAAAAAATTGTTGGTGTAGGGAATTGTGTCTGAATAAACAAACAAAGTTAGAGATACACAAAATAGTTGTTATTTTGAGAGAGGGGAAAATCAAGAAAAACTGGTGTATATATGTGTGGTAATTTTTTTTAACCCTGGACAGTCATCCTTATTTTTTGTACACTAACGTCATCCTTCGTCATTTTGACTACGGCTTATTTCAAGATGCTATAATTTGCACTGTGAGCAAAAATGTGAACCAAAATTGAATTTATTTTCTTGTTCATTTTGTTCTTAATTAGTATACAACAAAAATTCATAAAATATTTGCATTTGTATAACTTAAATTTATCATTTCCCAATCGACTAAAATGCATTTTAGATCGAAAATGAAATTACGCGTCGTCATTTTGACGAAGGATGACTGTCCAGGGTTAAGGAAATAAGTAAGCACGCATCAGTCGGGGCAGACCGACTTACACATATACCCTTACCGAAGAATCATCAATTTGTTGAGATGCAATATTGCATACTATGCGGTATAAGTTAATTTGGTGTTAACACAGACCTACTTAATGTAGTTGAAATTATTTTGATTTGATTTAATTTACATAGATTTGATTAAATTTTGAAAGTTTTTAATTTCTAATTTAAGTTACAAATTATTTTGATTTGATTGTATTTAAGTTATATAGATTTAATTAAATTTTTATGTTTTTTTTGATGAAATTGAAAGTATTTTGATTTTAGTTAATTAACATCGATTTAATTATATTTGGAAAGTTTTTTTTTGTTTTTACTATACATTCGATAAGGGTATAACAAATTATGGAATATATATTTTCTCTAAACAAATTTCATGGAAATATGAATGACATGCTTTCAGCTTAAATGGAAATAGGATATAGAGTTTTAGTGATGACTATTTTTTGTGATTGGTTTTTAACTCTAAAAAAATCCTACTTGCATTTGCCACTGAAGGTCATTTACTCAAGCAGGAGTTCTGTTTTTTTGAAGATAAATATAATGACCAATATTTCAAATTCCACAATATTTTTTTTATTAAAAGTTTTTTTTTTATAAAACATGGCATTCTTGAAAATAATTATAATCAAAGTACTCATATTACAAGGAACAAAATAAACGAAAAACTTAACAAAGAACAAAAAAAAATATTTTTTTTTTCATTTAATAAAACTTGGACTTAATCACCGCCATATTGCTTTTTAATGCTCACTACTATCGCATCTTGGGAAATTCTTTTTCATTTGGATTTTTCTATACTGTTTTACCTTTTTGCTTAATTTTTTTGCGTTTGGGTTTTTTTGGCTTTTGAAATTCTGAAATAAATAGTATTTGTCTTTGTCTATTTGCCTGTGAAATAGTTATGTGTTGGATATATATCACTTTATTTATGTGGTTTTGAGGTTTTCTTTTTTTCTGTGTTGTTCCAAAAAAAAAATCAAAAATCATAAACTTATAAAGATTAAAATTGTTTTAAGGAATAAAAAAATTAAGTTAAGATTTTTAAATAAATTTAGAATATAGTTTATAATAGTTTCACATATATAGTTATGATTGTAAGTTTTACATAGAAACAAAAAAAAAAAAAAAACAAAAGGAAAAGGAAAAAAAAAAACAAAACGTTAACACATTAGACATTAGATTAGATTAACATCGATTCAAACAAGAATGCAGCAAAATTAATTATACACATTTACTTATTTTTCTAAAAGAGGTTATTTTTTTTAACCAAAAAAAGTAAATCAAAATATGTGTAATGCATTTTAATTAATTCTATTCTAAATATAACATTCTGTGTAAAATGTTTTTTTTTGTTTTTTTTTTTTTTAATTTGTCGTTCACTTCAAATGCTATGTTCTGTAGTTTTTTATGACTGAGGAGGAGAAAAAGAGTTTCCTATGTTTTCATGTGTAATCTATATTTATATAAATTCAAGGATCAATCATCCATTTCCTTCATATTTGAAACACTTAGATTTTTGATTAAATTCGACTAAAACGAAGTGTTACCAAATTCCCACTATTGTAGAAGGGGCAGCTAGATGATATTTATTTTATTGATAGCTTACAATAGGCTTGTTCCACTAAGGTGCAACACTGATCAGCTGTTTAAACAAAATCACAGAGAACAAGTAAAAAAAAATTATTTTTATCTCTATAGAAAATTTTGTCAAAATTTTATTTCTATAGAATATTTTGTCAAAATTTTATTTCTATAGAAAATTTTGTCAAAATTTTATTTCTATTGAAAATTTTATTTCTATAGAAAATTTTGTCGAAATTTCACTTCTATCGAAAATTTTGTCAAAATTTTATTTCTATAGAAAATTTTGTCAAAATTTTATTTCTATAGAAAATTTTGTCAAAATTTCATTTCTATAGAAAATTTTGTCAAAATTTTATTTCTATAGAAAATTTTGTCAAAATTTTATTTCTATAGAAAAATTTGTCAAAAATAAATTTTATTTCCATAGAAAATTTTGTCATAATTTTAATTTTATTTCAATAGAAAATTTTGTCAAAATTTTAATTTTATTTCTATAAAACATTTTGTCAAAAATTTATTTTTATTTATATAGACAATTTTCTCAACATTTTATTTTTATAGAAAATTTTATTTTTGTGTAGAATGTTGTCAATATTTTATTTCTATAGAAAATTTTGTCGAAATTTCACTTCTATAGAAAATTTTGTCAAAATTTTATTTCTATAGAAAATTTTGTCAAAATTTTATTTCTATAGAAAAATTTGTCAAAAATAAATTTTATTTCCATAGAAAATTTTGTCAAAATTTTATTTCAATAGAAAATTTTGTCAAAGTTTTATTTCAATAGAAAATTTGTCAAAATTTTAATTCTATAGAAAATTTTGTCAAAATTTTATAGAAAGAAGCCAACAATAACAAACAAAACGAATGAAGATAGAGGAAGCACGCTCAAAAACAAACCCAGCCAACTAAATACAAATCGATGATTTGAGTTTGGCAAAGGAAAAGAGATATGCTTGCAAATTTGTTTAGGCAGTAGCCGACTATTAAACCCTTTTTCGGAAGGTTCAAGTGTATTTCACTTTGGGTTGAGTGAATTACCCGAATTTATTCTGATAATTGGTTGATAGTTTTGCTGCAAGTAGAGGATGCTGATGAGGAATGTGGTAATTCCGAAACAGCTGTACATCCAACCATCTTGCAGTCTATAGGGCTTTGTCCAAATAAATTTGACAAGCATACATTTCCTCTGTTGGTTAAGCTACACTTGTAGTTTAGTCAATGCATGGCTTTAAGCTGAGATCAAAAACAACAATAAAAATTTCATTTCTATAGAAAATTTTGTCAAAATTTTATTTCTATAGAAAATTTTGTCAAAATTGTATTTTTATAGAAAATTTTGTCAAAATTTTATTTCTATAGAAAATTTTGTCAAAATTTTATTTCTATTGAAAATTTTATTTCTATAGAAAATTTTGTCAAAAATTTATTTTTATTTATTTTTCTCAACATTTTATTTTTATAGAAAATTTTATTTTTGTGTTGAATATTGTCAATAATTTATTTCTATAGAAAATTTTCTCTAAATTTTATTTCTATAGAAAATTTTGTCAAAATTTTATTTCTATCGAAAATTTTCTCAAAATTTTATTTCTATCGAAAATTTTCTCAAAATTTTATTTCGATAGAAAATGTTCTCAAAATTATTTCTATAGAAAATGTTGTCAAAATTATTTCTACACACAATTTTTTCAAATTTTTAATCTTATTTCTATAGAAATTTTGCCAAAAATTTGAATTTTACTTCTATAGAAAATTTTATCAAAATTTTATTTCTATGGAAAATTTTGTCAAAATTTTATTTCTATAGAAAATTTTATCAAAATTTTATTTCTATAGAAAATTTTGTCAAAATTTTATTTCTATGGAAAATTATGTCAAAATTTTATTTCTATTGAAAATTTTAAGGCTATAGAAAATTTTGTCAAAATCTCACTTCTATAGAAAATTTTGTCGAAATTTCACTTCTATAGAAAATTTTGTCGAAATTTAAGTTCTATAGAAAATTTTGTCAATTTCTATTGAAAAATTTTTTTTTATAGAAATTTCACTTCTATAGAAAATTTTGTCGAAATTTCACTTCTATAGAAAATTTTGTCAAAATTGTATTGCTATAGAAAATTCTGTCAAAATTTTATTTCTATAGAAAATTTTGTCAAAATTTTATTTCTATAGAAAATTTTGTCAAAATTTATAGATAAAAACTTTTGTCAAAATTTTATTTCTATAGACAATTTTGTCAAAATTGTATTTCTATAGAAAATTTTGTCAAAATTGTATTTCTATAGAAAATTTTGTCAAAATTGTATTTCTATAGAAAATTTTGTCAAAATTTTATTTCTATAGAAAATTTTGTCAAAATTTTATTTCTATAGAAAATTTTGTCAAAATTTTATTTCTATAGAAAATTTTGTCAAAATTTTATTTCTATAGAAAATTTTGTCAAAATTTTATTTCTTTAGAGTAATTTGTCAAAAATAAATTTTATTTCCATAGAAAATTTTGTCAAAATTTTATTTCAGTAGAAAATTTTGTCAAAGTTTTATTTCAATAGAAATTTTGTGAAAATTTTAATTTTATTTCTATAATTTTTTTTTATTTATATAGACAATTTTCTCAACATTTTATTTTTATAGAAAATTTTATTTTTGTGTAGAATATTGTCAATATTTTCTTTCTATAGAAAATTTTGTCAAAATTTTTTTTCTATAGAACATTTTCTCCAAATTTAATTTCTATAGAAAATTTTCTCCAAATTTTATTTCTATGGAAAATTTTCTCAAAATTTAATTTCGATAGAAAATGTTCTCAAAATTATTTCTATAGAAAATGTTGTCAAGATTATTTCTATAGACAATTTTTTCAAATTTTTAATTTTATTTCTATAGAAATTTTGTCAAAATTTGAATTTGTATCAACATTTTATTTCTATAGAAAATTTTGTCAAAATTTGATTTCTATAGAAAATTTTGTCGAAATTTCACTTCTATAGAAAACTTTAGCAAAATTTTATTTCTATAGAAAATTTTGTCAAAATTGTATTTCTATAGAAAATTTTGCCAAAATTGTATTTCTATAGGAAATTTTTTCAAAATTTTATTTCTATAGAAAATTTTGTCAAAATTTTATTTCTATAGAAAATTTTGTCAAAATTTTATTTCTATAGACAATTTTGCCAAAATTTTATTTCTATAGAAAATTTTGTCAAAATTTTATTTCTATAGAAAATTTTGTCAAAATTTTATTTCTATAGAAAATTTTGTCAAAATTTTATTTCTATAGAAAATTTTGTCAATATTTTATTTCTATAGAAAATTTTGTCAAATTTTATTTCTTGTCAAAAATAAATTTTATTTCCATAGAAAATTTTATTTCAGTAGAAAATTTTGTCAAAGTTTTATTTCAATAGAAAATTTTGTCAAAATTTTAATTTTATTTCTATAAATTTTTTTTATTTATATAGACAATTTTGTCAACATTTTTTTTATAGAAAATTTTATTTTTGTGTAGAATATTGTCAATATTTTACTTCTATAGAAAATTTTGTCAAAATTTTATTTTTATAGAAAATTTTCTGCAAATTTTATTTCTATAGAAAATTTTCTCCAAATTTTATTTCTATGGAAAATTTTCTCAAAATTTAGTTTCGATAGAAAATGTTCTCAAAATTATTTCTATAGAAAATGTTGTCAAAATTGTTTCTACAGACAATTTTTTATTTTATTTCTATAGAAATTTTGTCAAAATTTGAATTTGTATCAACATTTTATTTCTATAGAAAATTTTGTCAAAATTTTATTTCTGTAGAAAATTTTCGCAAAATTTTATTTCTATAGAAAATTTTCTCCAAATTTTATTTCTATAGAAAATTTTATCAAAATTTTATTTCTATAGAAACTTTTCTCCAAATTTTATTTCTATGGAAAATTTTATCAAAATTTAATTTCGATAGAAAATTTTGTCAAAATTTTATTTCTTTTCGTTTGTTATTGTTGGCTTCTCTTCAGTCGTTATTGTTGTTTTTTTGATCTCAGCTTAAAGCCATGCATTGACTAAACTACAAGTGTAGCTTAACCAACAGAGGAAAAGTATGCTTGTCAAATTTATTTGGGCAAAGCCCTATAGACTGCAAGATGGTTGGATGTACAGCTGTTTCGGAAGCTGAGATCAAAAAAACAACAATAACGATTGAAGAGAAGCCAACAATAACAAACAAAACGAATGAAGATAGAGGAAGCACGCTCAAAAACAAACCCAGCCAAATACATTCAAATCGATGATTTGAGTTTGGCAAAGGAAAAGAGATATGCTGGCAAATTTGTTTAGGCAATAGCCGACTATCAAACCCTTTTTCGGGAGGTTCAAGTGTAGTTCACTTTGGGTTGAGTGAATTACCCGAATTTATTCTGATAAGTGGTTGATAGTTTTGCTGCAAGTAGAGGATGCTGATGAGGAATGTGGTAATTCCGAAACAGCTGTACATCCAACCATCTTGCAGTCTATAGGGCTTTGCCCAAATAAATTTGACAAGCATACTTTTCCTCTGTTGGTTAAGCTACACTTGTAGTTTAGTCAATGCATGGCTTTAAGCTGAGATCAAAAAAACAACAATAAAATTTTATTTCTATAGAAGATTTTATCAAAATTTTATTTCTATTGAAAATTTTGTCAAAGGTGTATTTCTATATAAAATTTTGTCAAATTTTTTTTCTATATAAAATTTTGTCAAATTTTTTTTTCTATAGAAAATTTTGTCAAAATTTTATTTCTATAGAGAATTTTCTCAAAATATTATTTCTATAGAAAATTTAGTCCAAATTTTATTTCTATAGAAAAATTTGTCAAAAATTTAATTTTATTTCCGTAGAAAATGTTGTCATCATTTTAATTTTATTTCCATTGAAAATTTTGTCAAAATTTTAATTTTATTTCTATAAAAAATTTAGTCAAAATTTATTTTTATTTCTGTAGAAAATGTTGTCAAAATTTTCACTACGAATTAAATATCTTACACAGTTCAAATGAAGCCTTTTTCAAATCAAATGAAACGGCATCTACCTCGATAACAACAATTGTATGGCGAGATGGAAGGCCGTATATCACGGCTACATTGATTGAGGATGTGATTTTCAATTGATATGGTTGTTATAAGATTGTTATCCAGGCCCAACTTTGAACCGATCGAATGAAGGTTGATATCAAGGACACGTATTGGAATAAAATGAAATTTTCAGGATGCTCAAGATAGCAAATCTGGGAATCAATTTGTGTGGAAGCTATACCTACACAAAAAAAAAATTCTGCTTCAATCACGATTGATCCAATTGAAATGTCTTAAATCACAGAAATGATAGTATCAATTCAAAAAATTAATCAAAAGTCATTTAAACAATTAATTGATACTATTAATTTCTGTAATTGATTTTTGTTTAAATTAAAAAAATTATTAAATCAAGTAAATTTTTAATTGAATATTTGTTAAAACTCAGTTAAGACTTTAATTGGAAAAAATTTCGGAAATTTTTTTTCTGTGTATACATGGTCCAGAAGTCCCTATTTACAACACCTATCACAATAAAAAAGTAAGTATCTGTTTCACTGTTTACGAATTTATGTGCCCCCTCCCGCTTTCAAATTTGTCATGGATAAAATCCTATATATTGTATAAAATACGAAAGAATTGATGTTACACGAAACACAATAGAAAATAGAATAAAGAAAACACACAGCACGAAACGAATACGCATGAATAGATAAGTTTGGAAAAAACAAGAATTTGAGCTAGAAGTTATATAGGTATTATAAAATTTCATTAAACATTGCACAAGATGTTGGATGTCCTCGATTGATCCCACAATCTGGAGAAACAACATTGAAATGGAATAACAATGGATTACTCTAAAAACACACTAAAATGGCAACACTCTACCAATCAATACGATTACGAACATAACGGAGAAAAGTAAATTGTGTTGATGATGTTGGTTTGTTGGATGGTGTTGGTTTGACATGGTAGTGTTGATATATGTCAAAAGGAACGAGATAGAAAGAGAACAAGAGAGATCGGGATGTATGTAACACATGATGTTTTTGATCAGGAAATTCAGAGAGAGAGAATAAGAGAGGGGGAGAGAAGAAAGTTGTTCTGAGTTGGAGATAGATTGTTTTGATATGTTCTTGTTATTCGGATGTATCTGTGTGTGTGTGTGTCTGTGTGATGGAAAGATAGATAGAGAGTTTATTGCTCTTTTCGTTTGTTTGTTTTATTTTTTTTTTTGCTGTGGTGAAAAGTTCCTTTACCGCAAATCGTGGCGTCTCACTGGCCGGTGTGGGCAGAGCACCAATCATTAAATGACCATTATCTAAACTATTCATTTCATGGTCTTCATCTGTTTCTCTACTATTCTCAATGCCATTTAGGCCCAACAGGGCTCGAACTCTATCATGATTTTTCGTTTTGGCCGGCGATAGTTCGAAGCTCAGCAACTGACGCTGGTGATTCAATTGCTTTTGCAGATGACGCGTCATCGACAGTGTGCTGTCACAACTTCGACTACCCGGATCGGAACCGTTCTCGTCGAGATTATCACGCGAATTGGCACTGCAGCCAGCACCGGATGTTTGGCGTGAAGTGGCCCGTGAGGCCAGACTTTGTTTAGATAGCGTTGACAAGTGACACGATATAAGCAATATGGCGGCCGATCTAGCCGCACCTGTGCGTGATGTTGATACAAGAATGCCCTTGGAACCAGCTGTTGTTGATGTCACACCACCCATGGACGAGCGACGATTGCCATAGGAACCGATAGAGCCGCCACTGGACCGCATACTCGAACGTGACGATGGACGACCGGATTGCACTGTGTCATACGGATTGTTTGTGTTGTAACCTGGCGAATGTTAAGACCCATCAGATTCATAAAAGGAAAATATATACACATGTATGGATTTTTAATGAAATAAACGATGGAATACCATATTAAACAAAAATGAGAATTAAATTAAAATAATTAAAAAAAAAATAAAGGTTTTTTTTCTAGAGCATATGTGGTGATCTCTCCCCTATGAACATTACCTGTTTCGCTTGAATACATTATAGGTGGCGGTAGATTGGCATCACCGAAATTTCGATGCCTGGGATATTTAGTTTTACTAAACAGATGCAATACCATGCATATTAAACCGGCCAATACACCAATGCCTACACATACTCCAAGTAATGTTGGCAAATCCGAATTCAATTCATCGATATCTAAAAGAAAACAGATAAGAAAGGTATGGTAAGTCTATGTTATTAGTACGTAGATAAAAATTGGCATTTTTTATAAAAATGAAATTTTGTCAAAAATATATTTCTATAGCAAAAATTTATTTCTATAGAAAATTTTTGGAAAATTGTATTTCTATAGAAAATTTTATATCTACAGAAAATTTTTGCAATATTTTATTTCTATAGAAAGTTCTATAGAAAAGTTTTATTTCTCTAAATAAGTTTTGTCAAAATATCATTTCTAGAGAAAAATGTTGTAAAAATCTTATTTCTATAGAAAATTTTCTCAAAATTGTATGTCTATAGAAAATTTTATTTCTATAGAAAATTTTTGGAAAATTTTATTTCTATAGAAAATTTTTGGAAAATTTTATTTCTATAGAAAATTTTTGGAAAATTTTATTTCTATAGAAAATTTTTGATAAATTTTATATCTATAGAAAATTTTTGGAAAATTTATTTCTACAGAAAATTTTTGCAAAATTCTTATTTCTATAGAAAATTCTGTCAATTTTCAATTCAATTTTTTGTCTTTATCTTCGTCTTTATTAGACTTCATTTCTCAATATAATTACAATGCTTGAATGAGATTTTATCTTTTAGATATTGTTACAAATAAGATTTTTCATCAGAGTTTTAATCTATATTTATCTATACATTATCAAAGGGAAAAATTAGGATAAAACCTTTATCTACATTTTCATATACAATTCAAATATTTTGGAATATGTATGACTATACAGGGATATTACAGGAATAGCCACGATAAACATACGACTTCCAATTTGATAATTCTAATGATTTTGGTATTAATAAAAGTCTTATTCACTGCAAGACCTTATCAGCGGATAAGGAGAATATTTTGCTTTGTTCAGGTAATTGGAATTAAGCATAACAACAAATTCTTCCAATTTCATGTAAGAAAATTCTGTCAAAATTTTATTTCTATAGAAAATTTTGTCAAAATTTTATTTGTATAGAAAATTTTGTCAAAAATTTTATTTGTATAGAAAATTTTGTCAAAATTTTATTTTTATAGAAAATGTTGTCAAAATTTTATTTCTATAGAAAAATTTGTCAAAGTTTTATTTCTATAGAAAATTATCTCAAAATTTTATTTCTATAGAAAATTTTTGCTAAATTTTATTGTTTTAGAAAATTTATGTCTAAATTTTATTTCTATAGAAAATTTTGTCAAAATTGTATATTTATAGAAAATTTTGTCAAAATTTTATTTTCATAGAAAATTTTTTCAAAATTTAATTTCTTCAGAAAATTTTTGCAAAATTTTATTTCTATAGAGAATTTTCTCAAAATTTTATTTCTGTAGAATTTTTTTGCAAAATTTTATATCTATAGAAAATATTTGAAAAAAAAATTTTCCCTAAAAATATCCAATTAAAATGTAAATTATGTACATGTTTTTATAAAGAAACTAAAGAAATAAAGAAAATCAGCAATAATTGAAAAAAAAATAAAAAAAATTTGTCATACTATTTTGTGGACTAGAAAAAATCCAAATACTGGCAATACTGAAGGTGAGGAATTTTCTATAGAAATAAAATTTTGCCAAAATTTTCTATAGAAATGAAATTTTACCAATATTTTCTATAGAACTAAAATTTTGACAAAGTTGTCAATAGATATGAAATGTTGAGAAAATTTTCTATAGAAATAAAATTTTGACAAAATTTCCTATAGAAATAAAATTTTGACAAAATTTTCTATAGAAATAAAATTTTGACAAAATTTTTTATAGAAATACAATTTTTGCAAAATTTTTTATAGAAATAAAATTTTGACAAAATTTTCTATAGAAATTAAAATTTTCACAAAATTTTCTATAGAAATTAAAATTTTGACAGAATTTCTATAGAAATAAAATTTTTGCAAAATTTTTTATAGAAATTAAAATTTTGACAAAATTTTCTAAACAAATAAAATTTTTTCAAAATTTTTTTATAGAAATAAAATTTTTGCAAAATTTTTTATAGAAATAAAATTTTTGCAAAATTTTTTATAGAAATTAAAATTTTGACAAAATTTTCTATAGAAATAAAATTTTTGCAAAATTTTTTATAGAAATAAAATTTTTACAAAATTTTTTATAGAAATAAAATTTTTGCAAAATTTTTTATAGAAATAAAATTTTTGCAAAATTTTTTATAGAAATAAAATTTTTGCAACATTTTTATAGAAATAAAATTTTGTCAAAATTTTCTATAGAAATAAAATTTTGACAAAATTTTCTATTGAAATAAAATTTTGCCAAAATTTTCTATAGAAATAAAATTAAAAAAAAAATCTATAGGAATAAAATTTTGTCAAATGTGTTCTATAGAAATAAAATTTTGTCAAAAATTTGTATACAAATAATTTTTTTTTGCAAAAATTTTGCAAAATTTTATTTCTATAGAAATTTTTTGCAAAATTTTATTTCTATAGAAAATATTTGAAAAATTTAAAAAAAAAAAAATTTTCAAAATTTTATTTCTTTAGACAATTTTATTTCTATAGAAAATTGTTGCAAAATTTTATTTCTATAGAAAATTTTGTCAAAATTTTATTTCTATAGAAAATTGTTGCAAAATTTTATTTCTATAGAAAATTTTGTCAAAATTTTATTTCTGTAGAAAATCTTGTCAAAAGTTTATTTCTATATAAAATTTTGTCAAAATGTTGTTACTATGGAAATTTTGGTCAAAATTTTATTTCTATAGAAAATTTTGTCAAAATGTTATTTCTAAAAAAAAAAAAAAATTGTCAAAATTTTATATCTATAGAAATTTGTTGCAAAATTTTATTTTTATATGAACCGATCCCGATTTGATTTCGGAGTTTCCTGGAAGTGCAAATTGAAATGTGGTACGTGGTGTTAATGTATAGCCATTCAAAAATTGGTCCATATAGGTCCATAATTATATATAGCCCCAATATAAACCGTTCCCCAGATTTGTCTTGCAAAGCCTCTTAGAGGAGTAAATATCATCCGCTCCAGTTAAAATTCGGTAAGTTATGTTTGTATGTGCCCTCTAACAAAGTGGTCCATAATTATATACTCCCTTATAACCCGATTCCGCAAGAATAGAATATTTGAGTGATGACCTACTTACCTTGAGTACAGAAGACACGCCGTGGCGGTTTATTAAAGCTCACCGAATGATATCCATTCGCACACTGGCACATTGCATTATGCCGAACCTGAACACAAAGGGAGTTTTCATCATTGTACTGACATGTCTCATCATAGAAACACATTTCACCCAGTTTTTTCGCTGTAAAAAAATGGATCGAATCGATAAGTAAACAATAGGATGCGTTAAATACCATTTTGAGGAGGAATGGGTGGGGGAGGATTGTTTGTTTTTCGTGAACTTACGTTTATCGCATCCCCTGGTTAAACCAAGTTGTACGGGATAATTTTTTTCACAGCCGCATAGTTGTGTCTCCTTATCACAGGTGACATGCAAAAGAGTGGGCTCGCATGTCATGTTATTGCATGGAGCACCAATATATTTTCCTTTGGCTGCAATTAAAGGAAACAGAAATGTATAAAATTACGTGTTTTCAGAATCTCTATTCTATTGTGTTGAATTTTACGAGGTCTGATAAAAACCGTAAGTGGTAATTTCAATTCATTAAAAGAAAAATTGCTCATAATATTGCCATATCGTTCAACTCATGTCAAGGAATTTTTACTAGTTGCTAAATTTTGAGCAAAACGATGAACATCTTCAACGAAGGTGCAGATGACCTTAAAAAGGCCATAAATGGTGACCAATGTTGCCAATGTTTGTTTTAGGCTCTTGTCCCCAAAGTGCGACGCTCTCGTCTCCAAACATATCCAATTGAAATTAAAATTCCTTACAAAAATGTCCAATAAGTTTTGTACAAGTTTTTGTAAAGAAATAAAGAAAATCAGCAATAATTTAAAAATTGAAAAAAATATAAATTTTGTTGTCATACTATTTGGATGGCCTCTGCTGACTTTTTTGACCTCAAGAAGGCAATATATAGTGACCAGTGTTGCCAAGGTTTTTTTTGGGATCTTGTCCCCAAAATGGGACGCTACCGTCCCCAAACATACCCAATTTTGCGGACTGGGAAAAATCCCAATACTGGCAATACTGAAGGAGACGAATGGCCTCTGCTGACTTTATTGACCTTATAAAGGCCATAAGTGGTAACCAGTGCTGCCAATGATTTTTTGGGCACTTGTCCCCAAATTGGGACGCTCTCGTTCCTAAACATATCAACTTAAAATGTAAATTATGTACATGTTTTTATAAAGAAATAAAGAAAATCAGTAATAATTTAAAAACTGAAAAAAAAATAAAACATTTTTGTCATACTATTTTGTGGACTAGAAAAATTTTTCGATAGAAATAAAATTTTGCCAAAATTTTCTATAGAAATAAAATTTTACTAATATTTTCTATAGAACTAAAATTTTAACAAAGTTGTCAATACATATGAAATGTTGAGAAAATTTTCTATAGAAATAAAATTTTGACAAAATTTCCTATAGAAATAAAATTTTGCAAAATTTTCTATAGAAATAAAATTTTGACAAAAATTTTTATAGAAATAAAATTTTGCAAAATTTTTTATAGAAATAAAATTTGGCAAAACTTTCTATAGAAATTAAAATTTTGTTTTTTTTTTTTTGATTTATTTTTTATAGAAATAAAATTTTTGCTAAATTTTTTATAGAAATAAAATTTTGACAAAATTTTCTATAGAAATTAAATTTTTGCAATTTTTTTTTTAGAAATAAAATTTTTGCAAAATCTTTTATGGGAATAAAATGTTTGCAAAATTTTTTATAAAAATAAAATTTTTGCAAAAATTTTATAGAAATAGAATTTTGTCAAAATTTTCTATGGAAATAAAATTTTGCCAAAATTTTCTATAGAAATTAAAATTTTGCCAAAAATTTTTATAGAAATAAAATTTTGTCAAAATTTTTTATAGAAATAAAATTGTTGCAAAATTTTTTATAGAAATAAAATTTTTGGAAAATTTTTTATAGAAATAAAATGTTGTCAAAATTTTCTATGGAAATAAAATTTTGTCAAAATTTTCTATGGAAATAAAATTTTGCCAAAATTTTCTATGGAAATAAAATTTTGCCAAAATTTTCTATAGAAATTAAAATTTTTCCAAAATTTTTTATAGAAATAAAATTAAAAAAAAATCTATAGGAATAAAATTTTGTCAAATATGTTCTACATAAATAAAATTTTGTCAAAAATTTGTATACAAATAAAATTTTTCCTAATTTTCTATAAAAATAAAATGTTGACAAAATTTTCTATAGAAATAAAATTTTGTTTACATTTTCTACGGAAATAAAATTTTGTCAAAATTTTCTATAGAAATTAAATTTTGAAAATATTTTCTATAGAAATCAAAATTTTGACAAAATTTTCTATAGAAATTAAATTTTGAAAAAATTTCTATAGAAATAAAATTTTGATAAATGGGGCATGCTATTCATTGCACCACAGGGGCTTCCTGTTGCTGGAATACTTACCGGATTTGTTACGAATTAAAGTTTCGTATTCATCAAATTCATCGTCATGATAGCTGGAATCATCATCATCGAAGTCAGGCACATTGGCGGCTTCACGACGCGTCAGCAGGCGTCGTTGATAATTGGTTAAAATTTCCGCAGACGAAGAAGACGAAGAGGCTGAAGATATAGACATTAGGGGATTTTCTAGAGATTTTTGACTATTCATATTGGGTGTATAGATGATGGAAGTGGTGGAGCTATTAACAACCTCAAGCGTAACATCATTATTTCCTTGACGAAGGCTTAAATTAGCTGTTATTAAATCCCCTAAGGGGTCCATGGGACCCATTGTTGTTGTAGTGGCTGTAGTGCCTTCTGAGTGTAGAGTGGGTGTAGTGGCCGATGCTGCTTTTATCATAACACCCCAATAGACCATAGCCATTAGAATAAGATAGCAAACACTGCCTATATCCATGGCAGAGCTATGCCTTCTTACTGTTCCAGGACTATTGTAGAAAAGTTTATTAAGCGATGTTTTACGTTTCAATTGAAATGTTGCAGCCGCTTCAGCATAGGCAGCAAAAAGATTATAGGTTAGAAAACAGCAACTGTTTGTGGTATACGAGATGGTCGTGGAGTTAGCTATAGTCGAGGTGGTATAAAGATTCGATGACGTTGAAGGTAATGCAAGAGACGATGTGCTGGCTAACGATGATGCTGATGACATGGAAACGTGTGAGGCGGGTTTATTGTGATCTCCTTCATTAAAATATTGATGTTGCTGATTCATGTTGCTGGCAACATATGATGTTAGCTGTTTACTTTTGTTAACATCTGCTTTATGAATTTTAGGGTGATTTTTTGCCCTGCAGGTTTCTTTTTCAAAGGTATCAACATGTTGCTGAGTATTAGGTGAATGCCACTGATCAGATTTTGGAAGATGTTGCAATAGTTTTTTCGACGATTTTTGAGAGATTTTATGATGAAACTGAATGTTTATAGTATTTTCTGGGATAGGCTTTAGATGTTCCGGAGAGTATTCTATGGTTTGCTGATCACTTTTAATATGATTTGAAATTTTACAAGTTTTTTGAGCTTTTTTCAGGTATTGCTGAGGGTTTGTTGAATTCCTTAGACTATTGTTGCGATATTGTTGTGGGGTTTTTAAATGTTGCTGACTATTATTCTTATGTGGTGAAATAGCGTTTTGGTGCTGCTGAGAGCTATTCAAATGTTGCTGAGAAAATTTTAAATGTTGCTGAGGAGTTTTTAAATGTTGCTGAAAGTTTTTTAAATGTTGCTGAGAACTTTTCAAATGTTGCTGAGCCGTTTTTAAATGTTGCTGTACTGATTTTCGTTTTAAATTTTGTGCAATTTTTCTATGGCTTAATTTTTTCTCATAATTTTCGCTTTTTTGAGTTTCTTTTTTTATTACGTTTTTTTGCAAATGACTTTGATGACATTGATGTTGATCTACTTGTGTTATTTTATGATAGTTGCGATAATTTAAAATTTTTGCCATAGCTCATTGACGTTTCGCTGTTCGAATAAGCAAAATGCCTCTAGAGAGCTTGATCTCATATAAATATTTAGGGAAATTTGGGTGGCCAGCAGAACTATTTAGAATTTCTTGGGGTTTTTTTGTTGGGGTGTCTGTGCTATTACGTCCTGTTTTTGTTGTTATTGTTTGTTGTTTTTTTTTTTGGTTTAGGATTTAGTATATCCGGTTTATACGATGGCTGCCTTTCAGTTGTATTTCCTTTTCCGTTTCCTCTCCGGTGATTTAGTGGTTGTTCGTTAAAATGTCCTTCACTGGGTATAGTGGGTGTATGTGTGTGTGTGGGCCAGTTTAGTTTTTTGAAAATTGTTGGCTTAACCAATGCGAGGATATTTTGGTTGAATTTTCGGAAATTTATTTTTGGCCAACATTCAATTTGGCTACTTGCAGTTCGTTTCGTTTTTTATTTTAGATTTTGAAAAGTGTTTGCTATTGTTTGGCCAACAATAACAAAGTATTCTTTAGAAATTTCAGTGTTTGTTTTAATTTTTAGGACCCCATATGTGTGTGAAAAAAGAGCGCTGTAGTTCGGCGAAGGGGAGGGGTTTTTCGTTCTTTGATTTTTTTTTTGCTTCTTGTTGGTCAAAGTTTATCGTTGTCTAACTTGGTTTAGTGTTTGCCCATAATATGTGGATTGCATATTCTCGTTTGTTTATTTTGTGGCAAAATGTTTTGGGGCCTTTAGCTTCTTCTTACCCTCTGGTACATTCCAAAACTCTGCTCCCCCAATGGTTAGGTTTTCGAGATAAAATGCCACACATCAGCCAAGCTAGAACCCAATTGCAGGCATGTTAGACTTTGGCGTTTGTATTGACCCAGAAAACGTAGGCCATTCTGCCTGCAAACGGCCTGCAAAACTTCACCACCCAACCCTACCCAAAATGGGCCTATGGCTTAAGAGAATTTTCTTATTGGGGGGCAACCAGCGTGTGGCTGGTACACGTTTTGTTTAATATTTCCTCTGGATCCCAAGTGGGGCTGTTATACTTTGAAGTCTAACTTTTTTATTTCCAGTTTCTGCTAATGGTGGCATTGGTGGTATTTTTTCTCCTTCTTTACCTTTCCTTATTTTTTGTTTTTTGTCTATAGAAAATTTTCTATTTTATATCCTCGATTGTTTTTTCTCGTCAGTTTCTTTGTGCCGAAAGTCCAATGTGTAGAAAATGGCGTGTGATGACTACCATATGGAATAGACGTCACTGCAAAAGGTTACTTCATCATTTTTTAAACATTGATAGGCGATGGAGATTGGCCAGTAACTACCTTTTGGCGCACAAAATCAAAATCATGGAAGCAGGTCATGTCTCTGACCCATGGCGTTTATTGCATGTAATTGTCATCGTTGTTGATAGCCTATAAAAATAAATGTAAATATATAAATATTTGTTTCTATTATTTATATAATTAAAATTTATTATTGGAATTAAAAAAAAAAACAAGTATATACGGCCGTAAGTTCGGCCAGGCCGAAGCTTATGTACCCTCCACCATGGATTGCGTAGAAACTTCTACTGAAGACTGTCATCCACAATCGAATTACTTGGGTTGCGGTAACACTTGCCGATGGCAAGGTATCTTAAAACTTCCTAACACCGTCTTCTAAATTACAAGGTAGTCCATACGTAGTATATATTAAACTAAAAAAGGCCTATTAAATACGTATATAAGTTTAAAGTTTCTATAGAAATAAAATTTTGACAAAATAAAATTTTGACAACATTTTCTATAGAAGTAAAATTTGGAAAAAATTTTCTATAGAAATAAAATTTGGAAAAAATTTTCTATAGAAATAAAATTTGGAAAAAATTTTCTATAGAAATAAAATTTTGACAAAATTTTCTATAGAAATAAAATTTTGACAAAATTTTCTATAGAAATAAAATTTTGACAAAATTTTCTATAGAAATAAATTTTTGACAAAATTTTCTATAGAAATAAATTTTTTACAAAATTTTATATAGAAATAAAATTTTGACAAAATTTTCTATAGAAATAACATTTTGACAATGTTTTCCATAAAAAAAAAATTTTGGTAGATTATTTTTGGCTCGAGTGGCAACCATGAATATGAACCGATATGGACCAATTTTTGTGTGATTGGGGATCGGCTATATATAACTATAGACCGATATGGAACAATTTTGGCATGGAAATTAGCGGCCTTATACTAACACCACGTTGCAAATTTCAACCGAATCGGATGAATTTTGCTCCTCCAAGAGGCTCCGGAGATCAAATCTGGGGAACGGTTTATATGCACGCACAGAAAAACCATGTTTGGACATGGTTGCCGCATCCATTTAATGCTTAGCTAGAGCATGTAATTGCCGCGAAAACCATGTATTTTGTCTTTGTAAAAATAGTTTTCGAGCGGAGAAAAATTTATGGTGGCAATAAGCATTTGAATGGTTCTCAAATACCGCAAACATGTTCTATCATTTAAATGATAGAATTTGAGACCATTAAATGGTCGGGAAAATCATGTACCTGACCATTCAATTTTTTTTACTTTTTTACAGGGAAAAAAGTATTTTTATAGGTTAAGTATAGACATGTCTAGAACCATTACATGGCCATAAAGACCATTTACATTTTTTTCGTGACCATTTAATTTTTTAACTTGTTTGCAGCGAACAGAATTTTATAAAAACATTGAGCAGGTACACACGATTTTCATTTTGCGCGTCAGTCGTGTGTTGATTGTTTCTTGGAATGGACGAAGAATACGGATTTACTGTGTTTTGTGTTAATTTATTTATTCAGAAGTGGCACGTGGTTTTATGTGAACACAAAAAAGGAAAGTGTAATTGAAAAAATGTACCTGTTTTTTGTTCTGCATTTTGCTATATGGTATCATTTATTTTTATTTGCAGTTACATGATGTCTGCGTTTGTACATTTGATGCGCACGATGTAAATATGGAATAATTACTTATTGTTGAAATTGAAATAAAATAGAGTGTGTAAAAATATATGATGTTTGCTTGAACGGCATTATAAATACAAATAAACAATGAATTAGTTTATAAATAAATAAAAACAAACAAATAAAGTTAATTTTGTGTTTTCTTTTCTCAAGTGGCGTCCTTTTTTCGACGATGAAAAAAGTTTTTTCATAAAGATCAAAACATTTTAGGTTGTGACCATGTTCTTTTAACTAGAAGAAAAACATTTTTAATGAATACCATAACATTTTAAATCGTGACCATTGTCTTTTCATTCAAACAAAATTCTTTTTATCAATATAATAACATTTTAGATGAGGACAATTACATTTTTCTTAGAACCATGTTCACTGAGCCAACATGGTTGCAGGTTAAAATGTTACATGGTCGCCGCAAAAATAGCTCCTATCATATTATTTTGCTCTTCGAATATGATTGTGACAATCATGTTTCTTCTCTGCGTGTGGGGGCTATATATAATTATGGACCGATATGGACCAATTCTTGCGTGTTTGTTAGAGACGACATTCTAACACCATGTTCCAAATTTCAACCGGATCAGATGAATTTTGCCCTCCAAGAGGCTCCGGAGGACAAATCTGGGAATCGATTTATATGGGGGCTATATATAATTATGGACCGATATGGACCAATTTTTGCATGGTCATTAGAGAACATATACCAACACCATGTACCAAATTTCAGTCGGATCGGATGAAATTTTCGTTTCTTAGATGCTCCGCAAGCCAAATCGGGGGATCGGTTTATATGAAGGCTATATATAATTATGGACCGATATGGACCAATTTTTGCATGGTCATTAGAGAACGTATACCAATACCATGTACCAAATTTCAGCCGGATCGGATGAAATTTGCTTCTCTTAGAGGCTCCGCATGCCAAATCGGGGGATCGGTTTATATGGGGGCTTTACGTAAAAGTGGACCGATATGGACCAATTTTTTCATGGTTGTTAGAGACCATATGCTAACACCACGTACCAAATTTCAGCCGGATCGGATGAAATTTGCTTCTCTTAGAGCGATCGCAAGCCAAATTTGGGGGTCCGTTTATATGGGGGCTATACGTAAAAGTGGACCGATATGGACCAATTTTTTCATGGTTGTTAGAGACCATATGCTAACACCACGTACCAAATTTCAGCTGGATCGGATGAAATTTGCTTCTCTTAGAGCGATCGCAAGCCAAATTTGGGGGTCCGTTTATATGGGGGCTATACGTAAAAGTGGACCGATATGGACCAATTTTTTCATGGTTGTTAGAGACCATATGCTAACACCACGTACCAAATTTCAGCCGGATCGGATGAAATTTGCTTCTCTTAGAGCGATCGCAAGCCAAATTTGGGGGTCCGTTTATATGGGGGCTATACGTAAAAGTGGACCGATATGGACCAATTTTTGCATGTTTGTTAGAGACCATATACTAACACCATTTACCAAATTTCAGTCGGATTGAATGAAATTTGCTTCTCTTAGAGCAATCGCAAGCCAAATTTGGGAGTCCGTTTATATGGGGGCTATACGTAAAAGTGGACCGATATGGCCCATTTTCAATACCATCCGACCTACATCAATAACAACAACTTGTGCCAAGGTTCAAGTCGATAGCTTGTTTCGTTCGGAAGTTAGCGTGATTTCAACAGACGGACATGGTCAGATCGACTCAGAATTTCACCACGACCCAGAATATATATACTTTATGGGGTCTTAGAGCAATATTTCGATGTGTTACAAACGGAATGACAAAGTTAATATACCCCCATCCTATGGTGGAGGGTATAAAAAAAAAAAAAACAAAAACGAAAAAAAATCAATAATATTTTACGTATCCGCATAGTATAATTACTCTTTCCCTTTAGTTTCCGTTTTTTTTGTGGATTTTATTACTTTTTGTATATGGTCTTAATTTAATTAACCTTTGGTTTTAGTTTAGTGAAATGTAACATTTCTTTTAGGTGACAATGAATGATTATTGCAAGTTTCAAATTAAATAAAATGGGCCAACGAAAAACGTAGGCTATAATCAAAGTTTTATATAGAAAATTTTGTTAAAATTCTGTTTCTATAGAAAATTTTTTCAAAAATTTGATGTCTATAGAAAACATTTGCAAAATTTTATGTCTATAGAAAATTTTGTCAAAATTTTATTTTTATACACTGAAAAAAATATTGTCGTGAGGCCAAAGATTTCATGTCTTTAAAAGACGAGTGCAAATTTTGCTTAGCGTAGAAGACGCTTTTCTCTAATATAAAGTTTTTTTTTCCTTGTTCAAAAGTCGATAATCTTTTCAATGAAGTCGTGTTGTCCTTATAATTAAGGGATTGAACTTAAAAATGGGTATCATAACATGAAAGAAAAATTTTTTGGGCTAAGGTCAACTTAACTTTAATAATTCAGAAATTAATTAATAATTCATTAATTAAAATTAATGAAATTGTCTTTAAATTTGTTGTTTTTTGACTACAAGGCAAAAAATCATTCAAAACTAGGACATGTTTTTCTACACTTTATTTTAAAGACGTTTTTAACTTGAAACATAGTATAATTTCTACTGGAAGTCGTGTCTGACTTTGGAAAATAAAGTTGTCGTTAACTTGTTTTTAAAGGACTTTGATAGCATATAAAGAAATAAAGCCGAAAAAGCGAAAAATTAAAGTTTGCTTCCTAGAGTCAAGTACACTAAACACAAATTTAAAAGAGAATTGTGTCTTAAAAGTATCCTTACACAGAAAAAAATTTCACGAAAATTTTTCCAATTAAAATCTTAATTGAGTTTTAAACAAGTATATACGGCCGTAAGTTCGGCCAGGCCGAAGCTTATGTACCCTCCATCATGGATTGCGTAGAAACTTCTTCTAAACACTGCCATCCACAATCGAATTACTTAAGTTGCGGTAACGCTTGCCGATGGCAAGGTATCTTAAAACCTCCTAAAACCATCTTCTAAATTGTATGTAAGTCCATACGTGGTATATATTAAATCAAAAAGGCTCGATCCAATACGTATATAATTCAGTTTGACAAATTAGACACAACATTTTGACAAAATTTTCTACAGAAATAAAATTTTAACAAAATTTTCTATAGAAATAAAATTTTCACAAAATTTTCTATAGAAAGAAAATTTTAACAAAAAATTCTACAGAAATAAAATTTTAACAATAAATTTTCTATAGAAATAAAATTTTGACAACATTTTCTATAGAAATAAAATCTTGGTAGATTATTTTTGGCTCGAGTGGCAACCATGATTATGAACCGAATAAAATTGTCTATAGAAATAAAATTTTGACAAAATTTTCTATAGAAATAAAATATTGGTAGATTATTTTTGGCTCTAGTTCCAACCATGATTATGAACCGAAATGAACCAATTTTTGTATGATTGGACCAATTTTGGTATGGTTGTTAGCGACCATATACTAACACCACGTTCCTAATTTGAACCGGATCGGATGAATTTTGCTCTTCCAAGAGGGTCCGGAGGTCAAATCTGGAGAACGTTTTATATGGTGGCTATATATAATTATGGACCGATATGGACCAATTCTGGCACGGTTGTTAAAGATCAAATACTAACACCATGTTCCAAATTACAACCGGATTGGATGAAATTTGCTTCTCTTGGAGACTTCGCAAGCCAAATCTGGGGATCGGTTTATATGGGGGCTATATATAATTATGGACCGATGTGGACCAATTTTTGTACGGTTGTTAGAGACCATATACCAATACCATGTACCAAATTTCAGCCGGATCGGATGCAATTTGCTTCTCTTTGAGGCTTCGCAAGCCAAATCTGGGGATCGGTTTATGTGGGGGCTATATATAATTATGAACCAATGTGGACCAATTTTTGCACGGTTGTTAGAGACCATATACCAATATCATGTACCAAATTTCAGGCGGATCGGATAAAATTTGCTTCTCTTTGAGGCTCCGCAGGCCAAATCTGGGGATCGGTTTATATGGGCGCTATATATAATTATGGACCGATGTGGACCAATTTTTGCACGGTTGTTAGAGACCATATACCAACATCATGTACCAAAATTCAGCCGGATCGGATGAAATTTGCTTCTCTTTGAGGCTCCGCAAGCCAAAATCTGGGGATCGGTTTATATGGGGGCTATATATAATTATGGACCAATGTGGACCAATTTTTGCACGGTTGTTAGAGACCATATACCAACACCATGTACCAAATTTCAGCCGGATCGGATGAAATATGCTTCTCTGAGAGGCTCCACTAGCCAAATCTGGGGATCGGTTTATATGGGGGCTATATATAATTATCGACCGATGGGAACCAATTTTTGCATGGTTGTTAGAGACCATATACCAACACCATGTACCAAATTTTAGCCGGATCGGATGAAATTTGCTTCTCTTTTAGGCTCCGCAAGCCAAATCTGGGGATCGGTTTATATGGGGGCTATATATAATTATGGACCGATGTCAACCAATTTTTGCATGGTTATTAGAGACCATATACCAACACCATATACCAAATTTCAGCCGAATCGGATGAAATAGGATTCTGTTAGAGGCTCCACAAGCCAAATCTGGGGATCGGTTTATATGGGGGCTATATATAATTATGGACCGATGTGGACCAATTTTTGCATGGTTGTTAGAGACCATATACCAACAGCATATACCAAATTTCAGCCGGATCGGATGAAATATGCTTCTTTTAGAGGCTCCACAAGCCAAATCTGAGGGTCCCTTTATATGGGGGCTATACGTAAAAGTGGACCGATATGGCCCATTTTCAATACCATCCGACCTACATCGATAACAACTACTTGTGCCAAGTTTCAAGTCGATAGCTTGTTTCGTTCGGAAGTTAGCGTGATTTCAACAGACGGACGGACGGACGGACGGACGGACGGACGGACGGACGGACGGACGGACGGACATGCTTAGATCGACTCAGAATTTCACCACGACCCAGAATATATATACTTTATGGGGTCTTAGAGCAATATTTCGATGTGTTACAAACGGAATGACAAAGTTAATATACCCCCATCCTATGATGGAGGGTATAAAAATATTCAATTAAAAATTTAATTGATTCAACAAATTTTTAATTGAAATAAAAATCAATCACACAAATTAATAGTATCAATTAAATATTTAATTGGAACAATTAATTTTTTAATTGACTGTCAATTAATTTTTTAATTGATACTATCATTTCTGTGATTGAAGACATTTCAATTAAAAAATTAATTGGATCAATTAATTTCGTGATTGAATCAGAAAAAAAATTTGTTGTGTGTACTTGAATTCTCCGCTTCTTTGGCTCGGAATCAATACCAAAATTGTTAAAGTAAAGACAAAATCTTTGGAACTGGGCATGCTTTTTTTCAGTGTAGATTTTTATACCCTCCACCATAGGATGGGGGGTATATTAACTTTGTCATTCCGTTTGTAACACATCGAAATATTGCTCTAAGACCCCATAAAGTATATATATATATATTCTGGGTCGTGGTGAAATTCTGAGTCGATCTGAGCATGTCCGTCCGTCCGTCCGCCCGTCTGTTGAAATCACGCTAACTTCCGAACGAAACAAGCTATCGACTTGAAACTTGGCACAAGTAGTTGTTATTGATGTAGGTCGGATGGTATTGCAAATGGGCCATATCGGCCCACTTTTACGTATAGCCCCCATATAGACGGACCCCCAAATTTGGCTTGGCGAGGCCTCTAAGAGAAGCAAATTTCATTCGATCCGGCTGAAATTTGGTACATGGTGCTAGTATATGGTCTCTAACAACCATGCAAAAATTGGTCCATATCGGTCCGTAATTATATATAGCCCCCATATAAACCGATCCCCCGATTTGGCTTGCGGAGCCTCTAAGAGAAGCAAATTTCATCCGATCCGGCTGAAATTTGGTACATGATGTTAGTATATGGTCTCTAATGACCATGCAAAAATTGGTTCATATCGGTTCATAATTATATATAGCCCCCATATAAACCGATCACCAGATTTGACCTCCGGAGCCTCTTGGAAGACCAAAATTCATCTGATTCAGTTGAAATTTGGTACGTGATGTTAATATATGGCCCCAAACAGCCATGCAAAAATTGGTCGATATCGGTCCATAATTATATATAGCCCCCATATAAACCGATCCCCAGATTTGACCTCCGGAGCATCTTGGAAGAGCAAAATTCTTCCCATTCGGTTGAAATTTGGTACGTGATGTTAGTATATGGTATCCAACAACCATGTAGGAATTGGTTCCTATCAGTCCATAATTATAAATAGCTCCCATATAAACCGATCGCCAGATTTGACTTCCGGTGCCTTTTGGAGAAGCAAAATTCATCCGATCTGGTTGAAATTTGGTTTGAAATTTGTGGTAGTATAAGATATTTAACAACCATGCCAAAAGTGGTCCATATCAGTCCATAATCATTTATAGCCCCCATATAAACCGATCCCGAGATTTGGTTTTGGAGCCTCTTGGAGGAGCAAATTCCATCTGAGTGAGTTGAAATTTGTGGATGGCAATCTTTCGTAGAAGTTTCTACGCAATCCATGGTGGAGGGTACATAAGATTCGGCCTGGCCGAACTTACGGCCGTACACGCAAAAAAATAATTATTTCCTCCCAAACGAAATTTTAGACAAACAAAGTTCGTTTCTCATTTGCTTTTCGCTGTAAGGAAGTGTATTTGGAAGAAAAGTATATACTGTTTATGATAAACGTTTATTCTTTTCCAGGATGTAAAAACAATTTCATAAAGACAAACTCAAAAAAAAAAAAAGATTTTTTCTTGCCAATTGCATTTGTCCTCACATCCTTCTCACATCCACGAGGTTTTTTAGTTATTAACACCTTTTCCTGTAATACAAACAATGTAGAAGAAATTATACGATTTTATAAATTTTTAGAATTTTTTTTACCTTTCTCCTGGACGGAGAATCGAACCGCGGACCATGCACTTTGTAAGCCAACACACTAACCACTGAGCTATGTACCTGTTATGGTCACCAATAGATAAATATCCATATAAGTTATATTTATATAGCATAGCTTACGGCGCCCACGAACCGAATAAACAAAGTTTAGTTGACAGAAACAAACATTTAGTTTGGCACCGTGGAGCAGTGGTTGCTACGTCCGACTTGCATGCCAAAGGTTCGTGGGTTCGATCCCTGCTTCGACCAAAGTTTTTCTTTTTGTTTTTTTTTTTTTACATATATTCCAGATATGTTCGGAAGATTCCGAAAAAATGTTCAACATTACATTGTAGTATATTAAATTTTGAACTGTAAAATGTGTCTTATTAAAGACCTAAAGTCAGAAAAGAACAGTGTTTGATATAAACGAAATGGACTGTGTTGTTGTTTCAAAAATAATTTTTTTTATTGAAAAAATAAAAATTTTGTAACAAACGAATTTTTTTGGTGATAAAAGTTTAAAATTTTCGAAGCAATTCAAAAAACTCTAACAAAAGAAAAACGTTTTCGGTACACGTTTTCCAAACGTTTTTTTTTCTTTGCGTGTATATACTTGTTATCTTTTTATTTTGTTTCTTAAACTTAAAACAAGTAAGGAGAGTCTAAAGTCGGGCGGAGCCGACTATATTATACCCTGCACCACTTTGTAGATCTAAATTTTCGATACCATATCACATCCGTCAAATGTGTTGGGTGCTATATATAAAGGTTTGTCCCAAATACATACATTTAAATATCACTCGATTTGGACAGAATTTGAAAGACTTTTACAAAATCTATAGACTCAAAATTTAAGTCGGCTAATGCACTAGGGTGGAACACAATTTTAGTAAAAAACAAGTGAGGAAAGTCTAAAGTCGGGCGGGGCCGACTATATTATACCCTGCACCACTTTGTAGATCTAAATTTTCGATACCATATCACATCCGTTAAATGTGTTGGGGGCTATATATAAAGGTTTGTCCCAAATACATACATTTAAATATCACTCGATCTGGACAGAATTTGATAGACTTCTACAAAATCTATAGACTCAAAATTTAGGTCGGCTAATGCACTAGGGTGGAACACAATGTTAGTAAAAAAATATGGGAAACATTTAAATCTGAATCAATTTTAAGAAAACTTCGCAAAAGTTTATTTATGATTTATCGCTCGATATATATGCATTAGAAGTTTAGGAAAATTAGAGTCATTTTTACAACTTTTCGACTAAGCAGTGGCGATTTTACAAGGAAAATGTTGGTATTTTGACCATTTTTGTCGAAATCAGAAAAACATATATATGGAAGCTATATCTAAATCTGAACCGATTTAAACCAAATTTGGCACGCATAGCTACAATACTAATTATACTCCCTGTGCAAAATTTCAACTAAATCGGAGCAAAAAAATTGGCCTCTGTGGTCATTTGAGTGTAAATCGGGCGAAAGCTATATATGGGAGCTATATCTAAATCTGAACCGATTTCAACCAAATTTGGCACGCATAGCTACAATGCTAATTCTACTCCCTGTGCAAAATTTCAACTAAATCGGAGCAAAAAATTGGCCTCTGTGGTCGTTTGAGTGTAAATCGGGCGAAAGCTATATATGGGAGGTATATCCAAATCTGAACTGATGTCAACCAACTTTGGCACGCATAGTTACAATGCTAATTCTACTCCCTATGCAAAATTTCAACTAAATCGGAGCAAAAAATTGGCCTCTGTGGGCAAATGAGTGTAACTCGGGCGAAAGCTATATATGGAAGCTATATCTAAATCTGAACCGATTTGGCTGATATTTTGCAAGTTTTTCGAGACTCATAAAATATTCGGATGTACGGAATTTGAGGAAGATCGGTTGATGTACACGCCAATTATGACCAGATCGGTGAAAAATATATATGGCAGCTATATCTAAATCTGAACCAATTTTTTCCAAAATCAATAGGGATCGTCTTTGAGCCGAAACAGAACCCTATACCAAATTTTAGGACAATCGGACTAAAACTGCGAACTGTACTTTGCACACAAAAATACACCAACAGACAGACAGACGGATAGACAGACAGACAGACAGACGGACATCGCTAAATCGACTCAGAATTTAATTCTAAGACGATCGGTATACTAAACGATGGGTCTCAGACTTTTCCTTCTTGGCATTACATACAAATGCACAAACTTATTATACCCTGTACCACAGTGTGGCGCAAATAAGATTAAGGGATTGTAGCTATATGAGAAGATGATGTACAGTGGTGGTGAAAAAATGATTCAACTTAGGAGAAATGATTCTCGTGTGTAATTTCCATAAGATATTGGCATATAAGACCCAAATTGAATCACCTTACCCAGCCAGATCTTACTAGAGACTATGGAAATGTGGATTAGCCAACACTGAAACATATGTATAGTCAGGCTTGTAAGATTGGTATCTGGCATTTTCTTTTCAATAGCATAATAATACCAATTCCTTAATCTTCATGTCCAATTAGCTCGCATTTAAAATTGTAATTATTCTAAAATTTTATTTCTATAGAAAACATTTATCAAAATTTTTTATTTCTATAGAAAATTTTCTCAAAATTTTATTTCTATAGAAAATTTTGTCAAAATTTTATATCTAAAGATTTTTTTTTCAAAAGTCTATTTCTATAGAACACTTTGTCAAAATTCTATTTCTATAGAAAATTTTTTCAAAAGATTTTATTTCTATAGAAAATTTTTTCAAAAGATTTTATTTCTATAGAAAATTTTGTCAATATTTTATTTCTATAGAAAATTTTGTCAAAATGTTATTTCTATAGGAAATGTTATCAAAATAAATAGAAAATTTTGTCAAAATTTTATTTCTATAGAAAAAAATCTCCTACACATTCATTACTAGGATTTTAGTCAAAAAAATAAAATAGGAAGCTTTTCTCCATCAAACTAATATACTAATATTCCTTCATAATATATACAGCATGAATTGTCATAGTATTGATATAAAGATATCCATATCCTTTGTTAATTAAAAGATATTTTTATTACATCTGTTGACCTCTATTATATTGTTTGGCTTCGAGCCAGAGCTTACAGTGTTAAGCAAATATCAGAATCAAACAAGGAAATCCGTCTTAAAATTGAACAATGTTTGCGGTGTTGATAATGCAATCGTTGTCAAGAGGGTTTTTCTTTTGTTCTTGATTATAAGATAATCGAGATAATCGAGTGAATGTAATGGCATATTTTTTATGGCCAGCCCACTATTGAAATATTGTCACCTGTATATGTGAAAGCATTAATTAATTGCATTAGTAATATCCTTATAAAATGAGGAACATATATTGATTAAAAAAAAAGGATAACATTCATAAGGAGTGATTGAATTTTATTTTATTTTCATTTCCTTTCATTTCATTTTGTTTTATTTTCATTTCTTAAATTTAATTTAAGTTAATTTAAATTTAGACGATTCTTAAAGACATTAGCATAGTTCAGTTAGCATCACTCCACCTAACATACAGACGTTTGTTTTTATACCCTCCACCATAGGATGGGGGGTATATTAACTTTGTCATTCCGTTTGTAACACATCGAAATATTGCTCTAAGACCCCATAAAGTATATATATTCTGGGTCGTGGTGAAATTCTGAGTCGATCTGAGCATGTCCGTCCGTCCGTCCGTCCGTCTGTTGAAATCACGCTAACTTCCGAACGAAACAAGCTATCAACTTGAAACTTGGCACAAGTAGTTGTTATTGATGTAGGTCGGATGGTATTGCACCTGGGCCATATCGGTCCACTTTTACGTATAGCCCCCATATAAACGGACCCCCTAAATTTGGCTTGCGAGGCCTCTAAGAGAAGCAAATTTCATCCGATCCGGCTGAAATTTGGTACATGGTGTTAGTATATGGTCTCTAACAACCATGCAAAAATTGGTCCACATCGGTCCATAATTATTTAAAGCCTCCATATAAACCGATCCCCCGATTTGGCTTGCGAAACCTCTAAGAGAAGCAAATTTCATCCGATCCGGCTGAAATTTGGTACATGGTGTAAGTATATGGTCTCTAACAACCATGCAAAAATTGCTCCACATCGGTACATAATTATATATAGCCCCCATATAAACCGATCCCCCGATTTGGCTTGCGAGGCCTCTAAGAGAAGCAAATTTCATCCGATCCAACTGAAATTTGATACATGGTGTAAGTATATGGTCTCTAACAACCATGCAAAAATTGGTCGACATCGGTCCATAATTATATATAGCCCCCATATAAACCGATCCCCCGATTTGGCTTGCGAGGCCTCTAAGAGAAGCAAATTTCATCCGATCCGGCTGAATTTTGGTACATGGTGTTAGTATATGGTCTCTAACAACCATGCAAAAATTGGTCCATATCGGTTCATAATTATATATAGCCCCTATATAAACCCATCACCAGATTTGACCTCCGGAGCCTCTTGGAAGACCAAAATTCATCTGATTCAGTTGAAATGTGGTACGTGGTGTTAATATATGGCCTCAAACCCCCATGCAAAAATTGATCGGTATCGGTCCATTATTATATATAGGCCCCATATAAACCGATCCCCAGATTTGACCTACAAAGTCCCTTGGAAGAGCAAAATTCTTCCCATTCGGTTGAAATTTGGTACGTGATGTTAGTATATGGTATCCAACAACCATGCAGGAATTGGTTCCTATCAGCCCATAATTATATATAGCCCCCATATAAACCAATCCCCAGATTTGACCTCCGGTGCCTTTTGGAGAAGCAAAATTCATCCGATCTGCTTGAAATTTGGTACGTGGTGATCGTATATGATATTTAACAACCATGCCAAAAGTGGTCCATATCAGTTCATAATCATATATAGCCCCATATAAACCGATCCCGAGATTTGGTTTTGGAGCCTCTTGGAGGAGCAAATTTCATCCGAGTGAGTTGAAATTTGGTACATTGTGCTAGTATATGCTCAGATAAATCGTTTTCCAATCCCACAAAAATTGGTTCATATCAAGTTCATAATTGTATATAGCCCCCATATAAGCGACCCCCATATTTCAATTCTGGCTCTCTACGTACCGTGCAAAAAGTCCATATCGATTCGTAATTATTTGTAGACTTAACTATACATAACTTTTTTGTCTAATATATACCACGTATGGACTAACTCACAATTTAGAAAACGATGTCAAGAAGTTTTAAGATACCACAACCCAAGTAATTCAATTGTGGATGACAGTCTTTCGTAGAAGTTTCTACGCAATCCATGGTGATTCGGCCTGGCCGAACTTACGGCCGTATATACTTGTTTCTGTATACCGTTATTATTGCTCTTATTAATGCTACTCAGTTTCATTTAGCTTAATGCAAGAGCCAATTGTTGTAATGGTATGTGCGAAGCACACACGAAGTACGCCTTGGTGCTCTCCCTCTTAGGGGTTTACTGTGTTTGCTTCTTCTTTTACCTATCAGTGTTAGTTGTCGTTAACACATTGCTACATATTTACAAATGTTTTTGTTGTAGTCCATATCAATCACTTGTTCAAGCATTCAGACACCTTTTGAGATTTGTTAGATCTGTTACAATTGTCATTTACTTTTGCTTTTCCTCTTCCTCACACTTATCGTCCTAAGAGATGTTCTAGAAAAAGGAAGAATGAGAAGCTTTGTGTATGGCACAAAGTTGAGTTATGTTTGACATCAGAGATTGTTGCAGTGCATTAGTATATCTACTATGTGGCATTTACATTATTATCATATTCCCTTAGTACATTTGGGACTTAGGGACCTAGGACGAAATAAGATATTTAGGTAACTAAACCAGGCTATAGCAAATACATCATTTATTTTGACACTACGAAAAGTTAGTTTCATGCATTATGCAGAGTAGTTTGAAATAAGATCGACAGTTTTAATTAAAATTAGTAAATTAAGAGAAATTAAAAAAAAATTATATATATAATTTTTTTTCAATAACATAATGAAAAACAAGTATATACGGCCGTAAGTTTGGCCAGGCCGAATCTTATGTACCCTCCACCATGGATTGCGTAGAAAACTGTCATCCACAATCGATTTACTTGGGTTGTGGTATCTTAAAACTTCTTAACATCGTTTTCTAAATTGTGAGTTAGTCCATACGTGGTATATATTAGTTATGTTTTGTATGGTAAGTCTACAAATAATTACGAATCGACATGGACTTTTGCACGGTACGTAGAGAGCCAGAATTGAAATATGGGGGTCACTTATATAGGGGCTATATAGAATTATGAACTTGATATGGACTAATTTTTGTGTGATTGGGGATCGATTTATCTGAGGGCTATATATAACTATAGACCGATATGGACCTAGTTAGGCATGGTTGTTAACGGCCATATACCAGCACAATGTACCAACTTTCAACTGACTCGGATGAAATTTGCTCCTCCAAGAGGCTCCAAAACCAAATCTCGGGATCGGTTTATATGGGGTCTATACATGATTATGGACTGATATCGACCACTTTTGGCATGGTTGTTAAATATCATATACTACCACCACGTACCAAATTTCAACCAGATCGAATGAATTTTGCTTCTCCAAAAGGCACCAGAGGTCAAGTCTGGGGATCGGTTTATATGGGGGCTATATATAATTATGGACTGATATGAACCAATTCCTGCATGGTTGTTGGATACCATATACTAAAATCAAGTACCAAATTTCAACCGAATCGGATGAATTTTGCTCTTCCAAGGGGCTCCGGATTTCAAATCTGGGGAACGGTTTATATGGGGCCTATATATAATTATTGACCGTTTCGAACAATTTTTTCATGGGTGTTTGAGGCCATATATTAACACCACATACCAAATTTCAACTGAATCAGATGAATTTTGGTATTCCAAGAGGCTCCGGAAGTCAAATCTGCTGATCGGTTTATATGGGGTCTATATATATATATATATATATATATATATATATATATATATATATATATATATATATATATATATATATATATATATATATATATATATATATATATATATATATATATATATATATATATATATATATATATATATATATATATGTGAACCGATGTGGACCAATTTTTGCATGGTTGTTGGAGACCATATACTAACACAATGCACCAAATTTCAGCCGGATAGGATGAAATTTGCTTCTCTTAGAGGCTCCACAAGCCAAATCGGGGGATCGGTTTATATGAGGCTATATGTAATTATGGACCGATGTGGACCAATTTTTGCATGGTTGTTAGAGACCATATAAAGGGTGATTTGTTAAGAGCTTGATAACTTTTTTTTTTTAACCCTGGAAAGTCATCCTTATTTTTTGTACACTAACGTCATCCTTCGTCATTTTGACTACGGCATATTTAAAGACGCTATAATTTGCATTGTGAGCAAAAATGAGAACCAAATTTGAGAATATTTTCTTATTCAATATGTTTTTAATTAGTATACAACAAAAATTCATAAAATAGTTTAATTAGTATAGCTTAAATTTATCATTTCCCAATCGACTAAAATACATTTTAGATCGAAATTGAAATTATGCGTCGTCATTTTGACGAAGGATGACTGTCCAGGGTTAAAAAAAACGCATAAAATTTGCAAAATCTCATCGGTTCTTTATTTGAAACGTTAGATTGGTCCATGACATTTACTTTTTGAAGATAATTTCATTTAAATGTTGACCGCGGCTGCGTCTTAGGTGGTCCATTCGGAAAGTCAAATTTTGGGCAACTTTTTCGAGCATTTCGGCCGGAATAGCCCGAATTTCTTCGGAAATGTTGTCTTCCAAAGCTGGAATAGTTGCTGGCTTATTTCTGTAGACTTTAGACTTGACGTAGCCCCACAAAAAATAGTCTAAAGGCGTCAAATCGCATGATCTTGGTGGCCAACTTACCGGTCCATTTCTTGAGATGAATTGTTCTCCGAAGTTTTCCCTCAAAATGGCCATAGAATCGCGAGCTGTGTGGCATGTAGCGCCATCTTGTTGAAACCACATGTCAACCAAGTTCAGTTCTTCCATTTTTGGCAACAAAAAGTTTGTTAGCATCGAACGATAGCGATCGCCATTCACCGTAACGTTGCGTCCAACAGCATCTTTGAAAAAATACGGTCCAATGATTCCACCAGCGTACAAACCACACCAAACAGTGCATTTTTCGGGATGCATGGGCAGTTCTTGAACGGCTTCTGGTTGCTCTTCACTCCAAATGCGGCAATTTTGCTTATTTACGTAGCCATTCAACCAGAAATGAGCCTCATCGCTGAACAAAATTTGTCGATAAAAAAGCGGATTTTCTGCCACTGATTTTGGTAATAAAATTCAATGATTTGCAAGCGTTGCTCGTTAGTAAGTCTATTCATGATGAAATGTCAAAGCATACTGAGCATCTTTCTCTTTGACACCATGTCTGAAATCCCACGTGATCTGTCAAATACTAATGCATGAAAATCCTAACCTCAAAAGAATCACCCTTTTCTTACACCGTGTACCAAATTTCAGTCGGATTGGATGAAATTTGCTTCTCTTAGAGCAATCGCAAGCTAAATTTGGGGGTCCGTTTATATGGGGGCTATACGTAAAAGTGGACCGATATGGCCCATTTGCAATACCATCCAACCTACATCAATAACAACTACTTGTGCCAAGTTTCAAGTCGATAGCTTGTTTCGTTCGGAAGTTAACGTGATTTCAACAGACGGACGGACGGACATGCTCAGATCGACTCCGAATTTCACCACGACCCAGAATATATATACTTTACGGGGTCTTAGAGCAATATTTCGATGTGTTACATACGGAATGACAAAGTTAAGATACCCCCATCCTATGGTGGAGGGTATAAAAAGCTGTGAAGAGTACTATTCTAACAAAAGTTGTTTGGTCACAGAGCACTTTCAAGTAAATGAACACTTGTTCAATAACTCCTCACCACGGCAATGAGAGCTCTCAGAGATCGGCTCGAGCAACTTCATCGATACGACTCGCACTGTAGTCGGTTCTAAACACCGGTGGCAATAGAAGGAACACCACCTTGTCCAAGGACTGCAACCCCTCCCATGGGAACACAAGTATGTATGACTACCCAAATCCCATCCCATCTCCATCCCTTTTTCCTTCCTGGGCAGAATCTGCCGGCCAGTCTACTCAGAATTCTCTACTTTTATGGCGGCAACATTGAAAGCAATCCAGGACCAGTGAAGTACGTGTGTCTGGTCTGTTCGCGGCCAGTCACGCGTAGAGATTACTCTGTGAGGTACAGCGAATGTCACAAATGGGGACACTTGCGATGCTCGGGATTCAAGAATGCAGGAGAATATACTCCTGCAAGTGTATCACCTGTGTGCGCCCGCCCATACCTGTAGTCACAGTAGCAAGGCCCCCCTCATACTGTGACTAAAAATCGCAATCCCAACAATCTCAACAGTCACCAACCACCGACACAAGTAATAGACGGGTGCGAAAGCCCCTTCTACTGATAGGAACTAGTTGAGTGGCTTCAAGATTCTACATCAGAACTGCTATGGGGTGACAAGGAGGATGACAAGGAGGAAATCACAGATTTCATGTGTGTTTAATTAAGACCACCCGAGTACATAACGGCCTTATACCGAAGCTCCCCTGACATCACCATGGCTAGCTCTGACCTCGTGGCACAGACAACATGACATGTAGACATAGCCATTAACTCTGACCACCTCCCGATCACAGTAAAAATTGAATTGGGGTTGACAGACACCGTTATTCCAGAGAAAAGAACGTTTATGAAGTGAGAACGAGTTTGCCACTGCCCCTCTATCAAAGTCAGCGCCTGCTGCAGAAAAAACTTTTCAGGGATGTCTTGAAGAGGGTGTGCGAATGTCGTGGATCCAGCGGATCGGATCCACGACATCCGTCCGAATATCCCCATGAAAGCATCAAAGTTGACAGATAAGAGGGACGAGATCTGAAAGTAGGTCAAGCTGATCCCAGGATCACGAGTCTCGCTAAGGAGATCGACCGACATGTGACCAACCATAAGTGAGAGATGTGACGTAAGCATTTGGATGAGTCCGATCTTGGATCCAAAGGATTGTGGTCTACGATTCGGAAACTCTCGAAACCCAAACGAAAAAATAACATTTCCATTTCGTTTGGGGGCAAACTCCAAAGGACGGCACCCCTGTAGTAAATGCATTCTGTAGACGGTTTGTAGATCGTGTAAGTATGGTAGATGGTATGGTAGTAGAAAGCAAAGGCGAATCTTCCATGCATTCAGACAGGACAACTCCCCTATGGCCAACAGCCGGGAGTGTGTACTCCAAGCGATAAAGGCCCCCAATAGCTCCACAGCAATTGACCCAGATGGCTTGGCTACGGGGATTTTGAAGCACATTAGAGAAAATGGGACTAGATTTTTGGCCCATACTTTTAATGTTTGCCTCAACACTCTCGAAATACCAGACATGTGGAAATAAGGAAGGTTATTCCAGCTATGAAATCAGGAAAACAGGCACATCTTGGAGGCTCGTATCGACCAATTACACTTATTTCCCCCATTACGAAGATTATGGAATCTATTTTACTGTCCCACATCTAATGTTAGGAGAACGTCAGAATGGTTCTCGATCAGGCAAGAGTATAACCACTGCGTTGTGTTAATTAACAGCCGACATTTCAGAGGGATGGAATAGTAAGAGGCCGCATAAACGTTCGATTCTCGTAGCAAACAAGTCGTACCTCAAGGCGGTGTAGTGTCCCCCTTCTTTTTAATTTTTACGAGGCACAATCAGATAACTTATGCGGACGACGACGACAAGGAACTTCTTTGTCGACTTTGCACTTAGGAACTTCTTTGTCGACAGGAATCTAAAACTTTCTGCTCCTAAATCGACGGTGCCGATTTTCACATCGTGGCGGGAAGTTAAACTGGAAATCGATATCCACATCCTTGGCCAGAGTATCCCCAAATGCAATAACCCCCAGAATATTGGTGTGACATTGGATGGTCTGTTCCTCTTTGGAAAGCATGGGGAAATGGTAGCTAAAAACGTTGGGAGCAGAAACAAGATCCTGAAGGCAATGGCTGGCAGCACTTGGGGGAAAGATAAAGAGACGATACAAAACACCTACAAGTCTATTGATCGTCCGCTTGTCGACTATGCGGCTCCGCTTGAACGCCCAATATTAGCGATACCTAATGGAGAATTCTTCTAATGGTGCCAAATACTGCAAGAATCCTCTTGGAAAGCATGGGGAAATGGTAGCTAAAAACATTTGGAGCAGAAACAAGACCTACGAGTCTATTGGTGGTCCCCTTATCGACTATGAGGCCCCCGATTGAACGCTCAGTATTAGCGATACTTGGGGAAATTTTCTAACGGTGCAAAATACTGTGTTGCTCATTGCCAACGCCTGGATGCCCATCGAAAACTCCAGAATAGAACCTTCAACATGAGTCCAATATGCTATCGGTGAGGCTACACTGTGACCTCCTCTCTCACCAGCATCTGATAAAGTGCAGAGGGATAAACCACCAAAATCATGTCACATCCAGAGGGGTACAAACTGAATGAGCCAAGCCCACTCGGTTTGATTTTAGGAAAGTCAATTGACTATTTAATCGGCGATGACAGTGATGATGGAATAAAGACAGCATTGCCGGCGCACACGGCAGCAGTTAAGAAGGCTATAGTATTGTGCTTGGGATAAGACCAACTCCTGTCAGCGATGAGGAGGGACGGCTGCTTAGAATGGCTAGGTCGGTGCTATCCCACCTAAGATGTGGCATCTCCTTCTGAATCCGGAAATTCAAGATGTTTGCCCGAATTGTGGATAATCGCCTCACATCAAGAGGGATTTCTTCGCGTGTCCAGCAAAGCCAATAGACCTGACAGCTACATCACTCTGGACTCGTCCAGTAGAGGCAGTTCGCTTCCTTGAACTGGTTGTAGAAGCCTAAATGGTTGGCGATGACAGTGATGATGGAATAAAGACAGCATTGAGACCGGCGCACACGGCAGCGGTTCAGAAGGATATAGCATTGTGCTCGGGAGAAGGCCAACTCCTGTCAGCGATGACGAGAGACGGCTGCCTAGAGTGACTAGGTTGATGCTATCCCAGCTAAGACCTGGCATCTCCTTCTGAATCCGGCAATTTCACATGTTTGCCCGAATTGTGGACAATCGCATCACATTACGAGACATATCTTCGCGTTTCCAGCAAAGCCAATAGACCTGACACCTACTTCACTCTGGACTCATCCAGTAGAGGCTGCTCGCTTCCTTGAACTGGCTGTAGAAGCCTAAATGGTTGGCGATGACAGTGATGATGGAATAAAGACAGCATTGAGACCGGCGCACACGGCAGCGGTTCAGAAGGATATAGCATTGTGCTCGGGAGAAGGCCAACTCCTGTCAGCGATGACGAGAGACGGCTGCCTAGAGTGACTAGGTTGGTGCTATCCCAGCTAAGACCTGGCATCTCCTTCTGAATCCGGCAATTTCAGATGTTTGCCCGAATTGTGGACAATCGCATCAAATTACGAGACATATCTTCGCGTTTCCAGCAAAGCCAATAGACCTGACACCTACTTCACTCTGGACTCATCCAGTAGAGGCTGCTCGCTTCCTTGAACTGGCTGTAGAAGCCTAAATGGTTGGCGATGACAGTGATGATGGAATAAAGACAGCATTGAGACCGGCGCACACGGCAGCGGTTCAGAAGGATATAGCATTGTGCTCGGGAGAAGGCCAACTCCTGTCAGCGATGACGATGGACTCATCCAGTAGAAGCTGCTCGCTTCCTCGAACTGGATGTATAAACCTAAATGTCAAATCCTAAAAATTTGTTTTGTCTTTTATTCTTCCTTTTTGTTTTCATGTATTAAATTCCCAGGGGTTACAACAACAACTGCATCGATTCGCTGGGTCATCCGCCGTATAGTTCTGACTTGGCACCGAATGACTTCTTTTTATTCCCGTACGTAAGAAATAAAATGATAGGTCTAAAGGTTTTCGACGCCTGAAGCAGCGTTCAGATGCGTGCTTGTTTTGAAGATACCTCAATTAGAGTGACAAATGGGCTTCGACAATTGGTTCAAACGCATGAAGAAGTGTGTAGGACTTAATGGGCAATAGGAAGCAATAAACCGATTTATGATAATTAATATTTGTTTTATTGTTCTCCAATCTCGAAATGGTTACTGTTGATAACTCCCTGTAAGAACTCCATGGCGAATTTCTAGTTTATAATGGAATTACCCTCTATCTTGGTTTATTCCATATCAAATCCTTCATAAATAATGCAAACTCTACTAAGCATATTCCACAAAGATTAAAAATCTCTCTACAAAAGATTTGGTATTGGTTAAAAGGATAATACAAAATTATTCATTAAAGAAGCAATGACCAAAGGACTTGATAATACAATGCTTAAATGTTAATGCTCGCTTTTACAATGAATGTAGTTGAAAACGGAAAAGGAAATTCTTAAAAATTAATGCACTTGGACAATGGTTGGCCGCACTGACTTTGAGGAATGGGCTTAAGAAAAAAAAGAGTAACTGAAAAGTTGTGCTCCGAGTAAAGAATGGAATAATATTAAAATTTAAATACTCTTCCCACAGAAACAAGGGTGCAGTGTGAGTGTTTTTATGGCAATGCATAAATTAAAGAATACCACTACATACATATACAATGGCATTACTCCATATGTAATCGGATAGATATATTGTACATGCGCTGAGAGAAAAATGTTGTCCCTTTTGATAGATTTTGTCTAATTTCGCTAATGATTTGGACATTAACTTCGAGCCAAAAAATCGGGGAATTATCTTAAGGATATATTTAAGACTCTATCTAATTATACCCTGCGCCACACTGTGGAACAGGGTATTATAAGTTAGTGCATATGTTTGCAACCCCCAGAAGGAGACGAGATAGACATATGGTGTCTTTGGCAAAAATGCTCAGGGTGGGCTCTTGAGTCGATATAGCGATGTCCGTCTGTCCGTGAACACATTTTTGTAATCAATGTCTAGGTCGCAGTTTTAGTCCAATCGACTTCAAATTTGGCACAAGTATATGTTTTGGCTTTTGGAAGAAATCGGTTCAGATTTAGATATAGCTCCCATATATATATTTCGCCCGATATGGACTTATATGGCCCCAGAAAACAGAGTTTTACCCTAATTTACTTAAAATTTTGCACAAGAAGAACAATTAGTACTATAGTCAAGTGTGCCAAATTTTATTGAAATAGGTTCAGATTTAGATATAGCTCCCATATATATCTTTCGCCCGATATGGACTAATACGGTCCCAGAAGCCAGAGTTTTACCGCAATTTGGTTGAAATTTTGCACAGGGAGTAGAATTAGCATTGTAGCTATGCGTGCCAAATTTGGTTGAAATGGCAGCTGCTCCTATTTCATCACCAGATGTCTATCTGATAACCTATGCGAGCTCAAGGAGCTTGAGGTGAAGATCAATGACTAACTGCACTTGGGGACTTTCTTTGTCGACAAGAATCTGAAACTTTCTGCTCCTAAATCGACGGCGACGATTTTCACATCGTAGACCAAGGAAGTGAACTTGGAATTCGGTATCCACATCCGTGGCTGGAATATCCCCTCATGCCATAACTCCTAGGTTCTTGGTGTGACCTTCGATAGTCTGATCTTCTTTGGAAAGCAAGCGGAAATTGTAGCTAAAAACGTTGGGAGCAGAAACAAGATCCTGTAGGCATTTGCTGGTAGCATTACGATAGACTTACGAGTCTATTGGTCGTTCCCTTATCGACCATGCGGCACCGTTTGGACTACCAGTATTGGGCGATACCCAATGGAGAAATCTTGAAGCGGTGCAAAGTGCTGCATTATGGACTACCACTGGATGTCACTCCAAAACATCAGAACTGTTTCTACAGCATGAGTTCGAAATGCTATGAGGAGCCACCGTGGTGCAATGATTAGCATGCCCGCCTTGCATACACAGGGTCGTGGGTTCGATTCCTGCTTCGACCGAACACCAAAAAGTTTTTCAGCGGTGGATTATCCTACCTCAGTAATACTGGTGACATTTCTGAGGTTTTCAAAGCTTCTCTAAGCGGTTTCACTGCAATGTGGAACGCCGTTCGGACTCGGCTATAAAAAGCAGGTCCCTTGTCATTGAGCTTAACATGGATTCGGGCAGCACTCAGTGATAAGAGAGAAGTTCACCAATGTGGTATCACAATGGACTGAATAGTCTAAGTGAGTCTGAAATATCGGGCTGCCACCTAACCTATGGGTGAGGCAACACTGCGACCTCCTCACCCACCAGCATCTGATAAAATGCAGAGGGTAAAACCAACTAAATCATGACACATCCAGGAGAATACCAACCACGGTTCCCACAGTTGGTGGAAATTTTCTATAGAAATAAAATTTTGACAAAATTTTCTATAGAACTAAAATTTTGACAAACGTTTCTATAGAAATAAATTTTTGACAAAATTTTCTACAAAAAAAAAAAAAAAATTCACAAAATTTTCTGTAGAAATAAAATTTTGTCAAAATTTTCTCTAGAAATAAAATTGTGACAAAATTTTCTATAGAAATAAACTTTTGACAAAAATGTTTTCTTTAGAAATGAAATTTTGACAAACGTTTCTATAGAAATAAAATTTCTAAAAAATTTTTATAGAAATAAAATTTTCACAAATTTTCAATGGTTCCATTGAAAAGTTTATCACAAAATTTTGTATGAGAGAAATGCATCTTCTATGCTAAGCTAAATTTTGTATTCGTATTTTACGGACAAGAAATCTTTATATTTACGACAATAGTTTTTCAGTGTCTTTTCCTTCCATTGTGATTGTACGTCCATATATCCTTGCTTTGGTTTTTGTCCTATGCCATTGCTTAAAGTTTTTCTGTGGTTACAAAATATGCAAGTCATGAGTCGTCTTTATTATCCATAAAATCAGCTTTTATTGAATTTACTGTTTTTAAATGACCAAGAAATGCAATGAAACGTTTTTGCCTCTAGGTTGAGAGGTGTAAATTTACTCTGGGCTTGAGTGTGGAATATACATTTAGATATTTCAGTTAAGCGGCTATATATTAAAGCTTAATTAAGCTTCAATATGCTTAAGGAGGATAACGAGGTTTTAACATTATTTAACCATTATATTATTCAGTGCTGGTAGCACGGGGAGGGGGTGGAGAGGGAAAAAGTTCAAGGTTTTCATGAAGGACTGAAAACGAGTGCAAACATTTTCTCATAATGACTTTGGGTAAACGGGAGAGGAAAACAAGAAAATACGGCCTTAAGTTCGGCCGTAGTTTGAAGTCAACATTTTATTTCTATTGAAAATTTTGTCAAAATATTACTTCTATAGAAAATTATGTAAAAATGTTATTTTTACAGAAAATTTAGTACATTTTTTTTTTCAATTGAAAATTTTGTCAAAAAAAAATTTTTAGAGAAAATGTTGTCAAAATATTATTTCTGTAGAAAATTTTTATAATTTGTCAATTTTTTTATTTCTATAGAAAGTTTTGTCAAAATTTTTTTTCATAGAACATTTTGTCAAAATTTTTCTTCTATAAACAATTTTGTCAAAATTTTATTTCTATAGATAATATTGTCAAAAATGTATTTCTATTGAAAATTGTGTCAAGATTTTATTGTCTATAGGTATTATTATCAAAATTATATTTCTATAGAACATTTTTCTTAAAATTTTATTTCTATTGAAAATTTTGTCAAAATTTTATTTCTATAGAGAAGTTTGTTTAAATTTTATTTTTATAGAAAATTTTTGCAAAATTTCTATAGAAGAATATTTTGTCAAAAATTTATTTCTATAGCAAATATTGTCAAAAATATATTTCTATTGAAAATTGTGTCAAGATTTGATTTTCCATAGGTATTATTATCAAAATTGTATTTCTATAGAATATTTTGTTAAAAGTTTATTTCTGTAGAAAATTAAATCAAAATTTTATTTCTATAGAAAATAGTGACAAAATTTTATTTCTATAGAAAATGTTGTCAAAGTTTTAATTCTATAGAAAATTTTGTCAAAAATTTTATTTCTATAGAACATTTTGTCAGAGTTTTAATTCTATGTAAAATTTTCTCAAAACTTTATTTCTATCGAAAATTTTTTCAAAATTTTATTTCTATGGAAAATTTTCTCAAAACTTTATTTCTATTGAAAATTTTGTCAAAATATTACTTCTATTGAAAATTATGTCAAAAATTTTATTTTTACAGAAAATTTTGTACAAATTATATTTCTATTGAAAATTTTGTCAAAATAAAAAATTTATAGAAAATGTTGTCAAAATATTATTTCTGTAGAAAATTTTTATAATTTGTCAATTTTTTTATTTCTATAGAAAGTTTTGTCAAAATTTTTTTCTGTAGAACATTTTGTCAAAATTTTTCTTCTATAAACAATTTTGTCAAAATTTTATTTCTATAGATAATATTGTCAAAAATGTATTTCTATTGAAAATTGTGTCAAGATTTTATTGTCTATAGGTATTATTATCAAAACTATATTTCTATAGAACATTTTTCTTAAAATTTTATTTCTATTGAAAATTTTGTCAAAATTTTATTTCTATAGAGAAGTTTGTTTAAATTTTATTTTTATAGAAAATTTTTGCAAAATTTCTATAGAAGAATATTTTGTCAAAAATTTATTTCTATAGCAAATATTGTCAAAAATATATTTCTATTGAAAATTGTGTCAAGATTTGATTTTCCATAGGTATTATTATCAAAATTGTATTTCTATAGAATATTTTGTTAAAAGTTTATTTCTGTAGAAAATTAAATCAAAATTTTATTTCTATAGAAAATAGTGACAAAATTTTATTTCTATAGAAAATGTTGTCAAAGTTTTAATTCTATAGAAAATTTTGTCAAAAATTTTATTTCTGTAGAACATTTTGTCAGAGTTTTAATTCTGTAGAAAATTTTCTCAAAACTTTATTTCTATCGAAAATTTTGTCAAAATTTTATTTCTATGGAAAATTTTGTCAAAATTTTATTTCTTTAGAAAATGTTGTCAAAATTTTATTTCTATAGAAAATTTTCTCAGAATTTTTATAGAAAATTTTCTCAAAATTTTAATTCTATAGAAAATTTTATCAAAATTTTAACTCTATAGAAAATTTTGTCAAAATTATATTTCTATAGAAAATTTTGTCAAGATTGTATTTCTATATAATTTTTTTTTAATATTTACTTTTAAAGACAATTTTTCTAAATTTAACTTCTAAATAAAATGTTGTAAAAATTTTATTTCTATAGAAAATTTTGTTTCTTTAGAATAGCTTGTTCAAATTTAATTTATATACAAAATTTTGTCAAAAATGTATTTCTGTAGAAAATAAGTACTTCTTCGCTAGCATACCAGCTTTCCAAAAATAATATCTTTACCATAAAGATACCCAAAAAGTGCCAACTCACCCTTTTTGTTTTGTAATCCGACACACTATACCACGCTCCACGACATGGATCTATTCAATGATGTTATTTTGTAAAATAAATTATGTACTATACAACTTTAGAAAACAAAGGTATATTTTATTGTCAATTTTTTCTGAAATGTAATTTGGCATTACTTATCGCTACTATTAACGGTGCCCACTGTAGAGCCGAACCCGGACCTCAAGATATGATTTTGATTACCGGTATTAATAGAAAGAATCACTTTTTGCCTACACAGGTAAGTTATTATTTTTAAATCCCAGGTAATACTGCAAGTAGTAACTTTTTGATTACCGGTATTACTGAAAGAATCACTAGTGCTTACCCAGTTTTTACTGGGTATATACATAATTTTGTCAAAAATGTATTTCTGTAGAATATTTTGTCAACATTTTATTTCTATATAAAATGTTCGCAACATTTTATTTCTATAGAGAATTTTTTTGTTTTTATTTCAGCTTAAAACTATACATTGGCTAAACTAAAAGTGTAGCTTAACCAACAGAGGAAAAGAATGTTTGTCAAATTTATTTGGGCAAAGCCCTATAGACTGCAAGATGGTTGGATGGACGCACGTTTCGGAATTACCACATTCCTCATCAGCATCCTCTACTTGCAGCAAAACTATCAACCAATTATCAGAATAAATTCAGGCAGTTCATTAAACCCAACAATGAACCACACTTGAACCTTCCGAAAAAAAGGTTTTGTATGATAGCCGGCTTATGCCGAAGTATAGAGAATTTTGTCAACATTTTATTTCTATATATAGAAAATTTATGTACCTCTTAGGTGGAGAGAAATATTTTGCAAAATCTATGAAAACATCAAGAATTCTACCAATCTACCAAACAGTAAAAAATCTACAATTTTTTGTAACCAAATCATTCGCCGTATTTTCCTGACTTGGCACCGAATCACTGCGTTTTATTCCCGTATGGAAAAAAAGGCCAACGTTTCCCGACACCTGAAGGAGCGGTTGATGCGTTCAAATGCATCAACCATTCCTTCAAATAATCCCCAAACCATTTCCTTCAAATAATTCCCACAAACAAGAAGGCGGTAGGTGTCAAATCACATGATCTTGGTGGCTAATTAACATGGCCACCACATGAGATAACACGATCATTGAAGTTGTCACGCAAATGAGCTATTGCTTTCATAGCTCTGTGGAAAGCGGTACCGTTAAAGAAAATTTTGACAGAATTTTCTATAGAAATAAAATTTTGACAGAATTTTCTATAGAAATAAAATTTTGACAAAATTATCTATAAGAATAAACTTTGGACAAAATTTTCTATAGAAATAAAATTTTGAAAAATTTCTATAAAAATAAAAATTTTGACAAAGTTTTTCTGACAAAATTTTCTATAGAAATGTAATTTTGACAAAATTTCCGATAGAAATAAAAGTTTGCAAAAATTTTCTGTAGAAATAAAATTTTGACCAACCGCTCTAAAAAGTAACTCTTTTTCCTTTCTTTCGCATTCACAAAACCTACCAGCATCGTTTTAATGAAATTAGTAAACAATTTTCTGATTAATTGTTAACAAAGCATATTATAACAATTTCCCACAAAACTAATTGTTTTGTATGGGCCAAAAGATATTTATTACGGATAATTTGTTAATCAGTCAAAGCTATTAATTATGCACGATAATTTTATTACTTTAATTGAATTGATATAAATAAGAGAAAAAAAAATACAAAAGAAATTAAAGAACAATTAAAGCTTTGTTTACAGTGGCCTCAAACAGATGATAATAATGGTGTTGGATGTGTAAAAAAAATTGACATAATAACAAAAAACGCTCTACAACATAAGGATAAAAGAAACTCCAACTGCAACGCACACAAGAATACAAAACGGCTGTATAGTGGAAACAATGAACCCCAAACCCAACACGTTTCTATACAATGGTGCATACTGCAATGACTTGGGGAAAAACGAATATTTTTTGTCTTTACACGCTCATAATGACAACGACCACAACACCAAAGAGTGAATGGGAAATGAATCATGGACTGCGACAATGGGAATAAAAACCATGAGCAGCTAACCATAGTCATATTCACTTATAAGTCATACACTTTCTCCGGCATACTCATTTTAAATAATACACACTAGAGATGTGCAAGTGAGTAATAGTTTACTCACGCTCACGCACACTCACGACGGAAAAATCTTACTCACGCACGATATTGTTTGGTAGGACTCACGCTCACGCACACTAACGAAACGAAAATTTGTACTCACGCACACTTACGCACTAAAATGTAGTGACTCACGAAAAATACCGCGACTCACGAACAATTTTTTGAGTAATTTGCCTTAGCGACGTGTCTGAAAACATGAGCATTATTAAAATCGAGAACGTTATTACACCCTTCACATCCATGGTTTCACTAAAATTGTAAATGAATTTAACTCTTGAGCGTTTTGTTGATGAGCGGGATTTTTTTTCGTGAGCGTAAATCTTTACTCACGCACACTAACGAAGATAATATTTTCGTGACTCACGCTCACGCACGACATTTGGGTTCGTTAATCACGCTCACGCACACTCACGCCGTTGCCATGAGCGTGAGTCACGAAAATTTTCATGAGTCACGACAATTTCGTGTTCCATGCACACCTCTAATACACACACACATATATATACATGTGCTATTTGTAAACTCATTGTTACAAATAGCACATATATAGAAAATTTTATTTCTATCAAAAATTGTATCAAAATTTTATTTCTATAGCAAATTGTGTCAAAATTTTATTTCTGTAGAAAAATTTGTCAAGATTTTATTTTTATTGAAAATTTTGTCAAAATTTTATTTCTATAGAAATTTTTTTTCTATAAAAAATTTTGTCAACATTTTATTTCTATAGAAAAATTTGTCAAAATTTTATTGCTATAGACAATTTTTTCAAATTTTTATTTCTATAAAATACTTTCTAAAAATTTTATTTCTATAGCAAATTTTGTCAAAATTGTATTTCTATAGAAAATTTTGTTAACATCTTATTTCTATAGAAAATTTTATTTCTATATAAAATTTTGTTAATATTTTATTTCCATGCAAAATTTTTTCAAAATTTTATTTTTTTGTTTTTAAATATTGTCAAATTGTTATTTCTATAGAAAATTTTGTCAAAATTTCATTTCTATAGAAAATTTTGCTGAAATTGTATTTCTATAGAAAATTTTTCACAATTTTTTTCAATAGATTTTTTTTTATTTTTATAAAAAATTTTTGTCCTAATTTTATTTCTGTAGAAAATTTTGCCAAAATTGCATTTGCTATAGACAATTTCGTCAAAATTTTATTTCTATAGAAAATTTCGCCAAAATTTTATTTCTATAGAAAATTTTGCCAAAATTTTATTTCTATAGAAAATTTTGCCAAAATTTTATTTCTATAGAAAATTTTGCAAAATTTTATTTCTATAGAAACTTTCATCAAAATTTTATTTCTAAAGAAAAATTTATATTTCTATAGAAAATTTTGTCAGAATTTTTTTTCTATAGATTTTTTTTATTATTATAGACAATTTTGTCAAAATTTTAGTTCTGTAGAATATTTTGTTAAAATTTTATTTCTATAAAAATTTTTGTCAAAATTTTATTTCTATAGAAAATTTTGCAAACATTTTATTTCTATAAAAATTTTGCCAAAATTTTATTTTTTTAATATTGTCAAAATGTTATTTCTATAGAAAATTTTGTCAACATTTTATTTCTATAGAAAATTTTGCAAAATTTTATTTCTATGCAAAATTTTGTCAAAATTTTATTTTTTTTGTTTTTAAATATTGTCAAATTGTCAAATTTCTATAGAAAATTTTGTCAAAATTTTATTTCTATAAAAAATTTAGTTGAAATTGTATTCCTATAGAAAATTTTGTCACAATTTTTTTCTATAGATTTTTTTTTATTTTTATAGAAAAGTTTTTCCTAATTTTATTTCTGTAGAAAATTTTGCCAAAATTGCATTTGCTATAGACAATTTCGTCAAAATTTTATTTCTATAGAAAATTACGCCAAAATTTTATTTCTATAGAAAATTTTGTTGAAATTTTATTTCTGTAGAAAAATTTGTCAAGATTTTATTTTTATAGAAAATTTTGTCAAAATTTTATTTCTGTAGAAAAATTTGTCAAATTTTATTTTTATAGAAAATTTTGTCAAAATTTTATTTCTATAGAATTTTTTTTCTATTAAAATTTTGTCAACATTTTATTGCTATAGACAATTTTTTTCAAATTTTTTTCTATAGAATACTTTCTAAAAATTTTATTTCTATAGCAAATTTTGTCAAAATTGTATTTCTATAGAAAATTTTGTCAACATCTTATTTCTATAGAAAATTTTGTCAAAATTTTATTTCTGTAGAAAAATTTGTCAAGATTTTATTTTTATAGAAAATTTTGTCAAAATTTTATTTCTATAGAAAATTTTATCCAAATTTTATTTCTATAGAAAATTTTGTCCTAATTTTATTTCTGTAGAAAATTTTGCCAAAATTGCATTTGCTATAGACAATTTTGTCAAAATTTTATTTCGATAGAAAATTTTGCCGAAATTTTATTTCTATAGAAAATTTTGTTGAAGTTTTATTTCTATAGATAATTTTGCAAAATTATATTTCTATAGAAACTTTTATCAAAATTTTATTTATAAAGAAAAATTTATATTTCTATAGAAAATTTTGTCAGATTTTTTTTCTATAGGTTTTTTTTTTATTTTTTATAGACAATTTTGTCAAAATTGTATTTCTGTAGAACATTTTGTTAAAATTTTATTTCTATAAACATTTTTGTCAAAATTTTATTTTTATAGAAAATTTTGTCAAAATTTTATTTCTATAGAAAATTTTATTGAAATTTTATTTCTATAGAAAATTTTGCAAAATTTTATTTCTATAGAAACTTTTATCAAAATTTTATTTCTATAGAAAATTTTGTCAAAATTTTATTTCTATAGAAAATTTTGTCACAATTTTTTTCTATTGATTTTTTTATTTTTATAGACAATTTTGTAAAAATTTTATTTCTGTAGAACATTTTGTTAAAATTTTATTCCTATAGAAAATTTTGTCATTATTTTATTCCTATTGAAAATTTTGTCAATATTATATTTCTATAGAAAATTTTGTCAAAATTTTATTTCTATAGAAAATTTTGTCCAAATTTTATTTCTATGGAAAATTTCGTCCAAATTTTATTTCTATGGAAAATTTTGTCAAAATTTTATTTCTATACAAAATTTTCTCAAAATTTTATTTCTATAGAAAAGTTTGTCAAAATTTTATTTATATGTAAAATTTTTTGTTATCAAAGTTTGTATTTTAAAAAAATTCGAAACGTCGACATATTAAAATTAAAAAAAAAAATCAAAAATTTTAATATTTGATTGTTTCCAATTTTGAAAATTCGTATTTTCCCCATTCCTTACAGTAGCGTATTTAAATTTATCTAATATTTAATTTTTCATTTTAGTTTTCTCCAACAACTGGGATACAAAACACAATTACATGTATATAATTTAATGCATAGCACTGCATCAATGTTATCATATTTTGTTTGTAACAAAACCTCAGAGGCCCACAAACATAAACCACAGTAGTGGGAATATAAAATATCTAAAGTAAAAAAAAAGCAAAAAAACCAACAACAACATAAACTCACACACAAGGCAGTCAACATGATTGACTGTTGGAATGTCCTGAAAATGCAATGCAAATGAATTGATTGTGTGCGAATGTGAATATTTGGTATGCAGCAATCACCACCCACTATCTATGCATACTCGTATTCCGGCGGGACATTCAAAAGAAATAACAAATGGGAAATTCGGACATTGGCAAGAAAAATGGCTTGACCACATGAACAAAAAAATCGATTTTATAAATGCATTTTTTTTTTTTGGGTTTTTCTCCATTAAATAGCCTCGTTGTTGCAGCTTGCACAACTATGTACTCGTATTTTATCGTCATAAAATTTATTTGCATGTTGCGAAAAAAACATGTGGTATACACAGAAGCATTGATTTTGTGGTTGAAGAGATATGATGGTTGAAAAAAAAAATGAAAATAAGAAAAATTTCGGAAGAGAGTAGCGATTTTCTGTCACAGAAAAATAAATCAACAAACATGTTTTTAATTATTATTTTGTTTTTTTTTTTTTTAATTTTGAATTGAATTAAAATTTAATATAAAAAAATTAATAAAATTAAAGAGATCATAAATTAAAGAAAACAACAAAATTAAGTAATCATAAAAACTAATTGAACCAATATATATTTTTTAATTCGATTAATTCATTTTTATTAAAAATAATTTTAAATAATAAAACTTGCTAATAGAATCAATATATATTTTTGTTAATTCGGTTAATTAATTTTTATTTTTAATAAAAATAAAAATTACAATAATAAAATTTAACTATAACAATAATAAAAATAAGTTAAATTTAGCATTAATTTACGGACTATTTTCTGTGTAAAAATTCTATTTTTTGGGTCACTAACTAAACAAACGCTTAAGGAATTAAAAAAAAAAAAAACTCTTTTTGAACTACACATATAGCGAATTAAGGATCTCTTTGCCTGCGGCTTCGTTATAGCCCTGTTCGATTGTATGAAAAAATCCTTTTTCCAGTTTACTGAACTAAATAAACGCTTAATGAGTTTACGAAAATCTTTTTGACAAATCAGGCTAATAGCATTTCAACATGCAAATGAATGTATTTTACATCCCCCCCCACATAATGCATATTGCACCACTGCTCTCATTCTCTCTCTCCCACTCTCTCGACAGCACATTTTAATGTGTGTTGACTTTTCACTTTCTGAACTTTAGGTATAGAATAGTTCAGCCATATTAAATGATCCATGAGAAGAGCGTAACGTAATTGAATTGATACGTTTATTGCCGTGGTAAACGAAGTGGATAATTAATGGGCGACAATGATGATGGTGATGACAAAGTTTCTACGCCACCATGGGCACAATGCCGTTAGTCATTTTATTATGGGTCTCTTTTGGTCAGTTGTGTATAGCCACCCAATAATTTCATTAGCGTCATTATACTTACCACCATCATAGCTATTGCTATAATCTATAGCGGTGACAAAATTTACGAGTGAGTACGAGAGAGTGCCAGTTGCTCCATCTGTATTAAGTTTGCAATAACCACAATGCAACAAAGTGCATGGTGATGTATGAGTGTTGAGTAAAATAAATGAATTACTCATACGGCCCAATGGACATTTAAAGCATTAGGCTGAACCACATTATGGTATGTGTGTAAAGACATTGCCTAATTGTCAGCCATCACGCTTGCCACTCGTGCCAAAAATAATCTACCAAAATTTGAAGAAAATTTTAACAAAAATCTACCGAATTGAAAAAATGTTGTTTTTGAAGTTTTATATATTTTTTTGAGGTATGTTAGTATGTTTTTTTTTTTCAAAAGCAAGGTTCATTTATTTTATTTTAGAAGAGCCATTTTTGTTTTGAATATATAAAAATATCCCTTGAATTGCAAATATGTCGAATTTTAAATGTTATAACGATTTTAGCTTGCACCAACAAGGAAAATTACTACTTCTACAAACAGGGAGAACTTACTCGCAATGGATTTTGATCGTATGATCTAATAAGAAAATTAAAATTTAAAGATATATTGAATTTATAGAAAATTTTGTTAAATTTGTATTGCTTTAGAAAATTTTTTAAATAATTTATATATAGAGAATATTTTATCAAAAACTAACCACCATAGAAAACTTTGTCCAAAATGTACTTCTGTAGAAAAATTATATCAAAATTTTATTTCTATAGAAAATTTTTGTCAAAATTTTATTTCTATAGAAAATTTTTGTCAAAATGTACTACAGTCTAAAAATTTGGTCAAAATTGTATTTCTGTACAAATTTCTTAAACTTTTATATCTATAGAAAATTTAGCCAAAATTGTATTTCTGTACAAATTTCTCAAAATTTTATTTCTATAGAAGATTTGGTCAAAAATTTATTTCTCTAAAAAGTTTTATCAAAATTTTATTTGTATAGAAAATTGTGACAAAATTTTATCTCAATATAAAATTTTGTTAAAATTTTATTTCTATGGAAAATTTTATCAAAATTTTATTTCTATAGACAATTTTGTTAAAATTTTATTTCTGTAGAAAATTTTTGTCAAAATTGTACTTCTGTCTAAAAATTTGGTCAAAATTGTATTTCTATACAAATTTCTCAAAAATTTTTTTCTATAGAAAATTTTGACAAAATTTTATATCAATATAATTTTTTTTAAAATTTTATTTCTATGGAAAATTTTATTTCTATAGTAATAAAATTTTGTCAAAATTGTATTTTTTATTTATGAATTTATTATATTACCCCTCATTTCTATTGAAAAATTTCTCAACATTTTCACCAATGTGGTATCACAATGGACTGAATAGTCTAAGTGAGCCTGATACATCAGGCTGCCACCTAACCTAACCTAACCTTCTATGGAAAATTTTATTTCTATAGTAATAAAATTTTGTCAAAATTTTATTTTTTATTTATGAATTTATTATATTACCTCTTATTTCTATTGAAAAATTTCTCAACATTTTTATTTCTATAGAAATTTCTCAAAATTATATTTCTATAGAAAATTTTTGCAAAATTTTTATGTACTACAGTCTAAAAATTTGGTCAAAATTGTATTTCTGTACAAATTTCTTAAACTTTTATATCTATAGAAAATTTTGTCAAAATTGTATTTCTATACAAATTTCCCAAAAATTTATTTCTATAGAAAATTTTGTCAAAATTGTATTTCTGTACAAATTTCTCAAAATTTTATTTCTATAGAAAATTTTGACAAAATTTTATCTCAATATAATTTTTTTTTTTTTAAATTTTATTTCTATGGAAAATTTTGTTAAAATTTTATTTCTAAGGAAAATTTTGTCGAAAGTTTATTTCTATAGAATTTTTTTTTTAAATTTTATTCCCATAGAAAATTTTGTCAAAATTTTATTTCTATAGAAAATTTTTGTCAAATTGTATTTCAGTCGAAAATTTGGTTAAAATTGTATATCTGTACAAATTTCTCTAAAATTTATTTCTATAGAAAATTTTGTCAAAATTTTATTTCTGTACAAATTTCTCAAAATTTTATTTCTATAGAAAATTTTGACAAAATTTTGTCTCAATATAATTTTTTTTAAATTTTATTTCTATGGAAAATTTTGTTAAAATTTTATTTCTAGGGAAAATTTTGTCGAAATTTTATTTCTATGGAAAATTTTGTTAAAATTTTATTTCTGTGGAAAATTTTCTTAAAATTTTATTTCTATGGAAAATTTTGTCAAAAATTTTATCTCAATATAAATTTTTTTAAGATTTTATTTCTATGGAAAATTTTGTGAAAATTTTATTTCTATAGAAAATTTTGTTAAAATTTTATTTCTATAGACAATTTTGTCAAAATTTTATTTCTATAGAAAAATTTTTGTCAAAATTGTACTTCTGTCGAAAATTTGGTCAAAATTGTATTTCTATACAAATTTCTCAAAAATTTATTTCTATAGAAAACTTTGTCAAAATTTTATTTCTGTACAAATTTCTCAAAATTTTATTTCTATAGAAAATTTTGACAAAATTTTATCTCAACATAATTTTTTTTTAAATTTTATTTCTATGGAAAATTTTGTAAAAATTTTATTTCTATGGAAAATTTTGTGAAAATTTTATTTCTATAAAAAATTTTGTTAAAATTTTATTTCTATAGAAAATTTTGTCAAAATTTTATTTCTATAGAAAAATTTTTGTCAATATTGTACTTCTGTCGAAAATTTGGTCAAAATTGTATTTCTGTACAAATTTCTCTAAAATATATTTCTATAGAAAATTTTTGTCAAAATTGTATTTCTGTACAAAATTTTATTTCTATAGAAAATTTTGTCAAAAATTTTATTTCTATAAAAATTGTGTCAAAAATTTTATCTCAATATAAATTTTTTTTAAGATTTTATTTCTATGGAAAATTTTATTTCTATAGTAATAAAATTTTGTCAAAATTTAATTTTTTATTTATAAATTTATTATATCACCTCTTATTTCTATAGAAAAATTTCTCAACATTTTTATTTCTATAGAAAATTTCTCAAAATTATATTTCTATAGAAAATTTTCTCAAAAATTTTTATTTCTATAGAAGATTTTTTCAAAATGTTCACTTCTATAGAAAATGTTGTCCAAATTTCACTTTTTTATAAAATTTGGTCAAAATTTTATTTCTGTAGAAAATTTTGTCAACATTTATACTTCTATAGAATATTTTGTGAAAATTTGTACTTCTGCAGAGCCATAAAAGCAATTAAAATGTTCTTTTTCGATGCGAAAGTGGTGCAAAATTGGCTCAAAAGCATTGGATTTCTTATGGGCTTATCAATTGCGTTGACTTCGCATTAGTTCTCCAGATATGATGTAATTTCAGTATTTTGGATTTCATTTACAAAAAAAAAAAATGGGAAAACAATTATAAAAATAAAATTTTTTTAAATCGCTTTCAGTTTTTGTCTTTGTCAACAGTAATTTTCAGAAAATTTGCATTTATTGGTAAAACTGCGTAAAACAAAGAATTTTTTTTATATCATATCCAAAGAACTTTTTTAAAGTGAAAATTATGTTCATCTCTAGAAGAGCATTTTTGGACGCATTTTAAGAGTAATAACTTCCAATTTTATTTTGCTGGGATGCTCCGATACATTATTCGGATTAGGATGGAATTTTCAATTTTTTGGGAGTGATTAGCGTCGTTTGATCTTTGGACGCTTAGTTTAGGAGATATGGCCAAAATAAGTTTTTCGTATAAAAATTGGAATTTCTTTAGGATTTGAATGGAATTTTTAAATTTTTGGGGGTAATCACGAATTAACATCATTTTAACTTAAGGAAATAAAATTTTTACAACAAATTCTATTGTAATAAAGTTTTGAAAAAATATTCTATTGTAATAAAATTTTGATAAAATTTTCTATAGAAATAAAATTCTTACAAAATTACATATAGAAATAAATTTTTGAAAAAAAAAAAATCTATATAAATAAATTTTTGAGAAAATTTTCTATAGAAATAAAATTTTGATAAAATTTTCTATAGAAATAAAATTTTGACAAAATTTTCAATAGAAATAAAAATTTGACAAAATTTTCTATAGAAATAAAATGTCGACATTTTCTTTGTATGAAAACGAGCTAAAGCCATTCCAGTTCCAAAAATGCAAGAGCCCATAAACTTATAGACATTACAAGAATATGATGGATTTGTTTTTCTAAGAGCTTTCCACATAGATAGCCCAATATCAAGATTTTTTCTACTTTCCTTTTTAAGCTGTAGCAACAAAAAACAAAAAGCAAAAAGAAACCCACCTAAGATGATGGATATTTGGTCCATAGGTTTTGTCACCAAAACCTGTTTAAGTTATCGATAGTAGTAGGCGTTGTAACCAATTTTTTTCACATCCAAAGGATTGTTGTGTGATCACAAATCATTAATGTTTATTCACGTGTTCAACAAGCCATGCAAATACAAACATATTGATATATTTTTATACACACTCACACAAACATACGCTAGCTGCGTGTGTGTGTGTTTGCGGCCCTTTTCAAGTGAATCTCAAAGATTCGATATGAGTTTGACACTTACAGATACCAGATTACAAGTATTCAAGGAAGGATGTCTTGACATCCATAGGACTTTGAATAGAGCTCTTCAAATAACATCAGATAAGAGGGGTGGCATAAATAATTCTCATATACCGTTTTGTATTTCTCATGCCTTCATTTAAATTTGGTAACAAAAATATTATTTTTTTTTCATGACAAGGATAACAAATTCATTAAATTTAAAACATGCCAAGTGAAATAAAAGCAAAAGGTGTACAACCGGTTAATAGGAAGAGATGGGACCTATATCAAACTATGATCTGAACTAAAATTTTGACAAAATTTTCTATATAAAATATTAACAAAATTTACTATAGAGATAAAATTTTAATACAATTTTATATAGAAATAAAATGTTGACAAAATTTTGATATAGAAATAAAATTTTGACAAAATTTTTATATGGAAATAAAATTTTGAAAAAGTTTTCTATAGAAATAAAATTTTGACAAAGTTTTCTATAAAAAATAAAATTTTGACAACATTTTCCATAGAAATAAAATTTTACCAAAATTTTCTTTAGAGCTAAAATTTTAACAAAATTTTCTATGGAAATAAAATTTTGACAAAATTTTCTATAGAAATAAAATTTTGACAAATATTTCTATAAAAATAAAATGTTGACAACATTTTCTATAGAAATAAAATGTTGACAAAATGTTCTATAGAAATAAAATTTTGTCAAAATTTTATTTCCATAGAAAATTTTGTTAAAATTTTAGCTCTAAAGAAAATTTTGGTAAAATTTTATTTCTATGGAAAATTTTGTCAAAATTTTATTTCCATAGAAAATTTTGGTAAAATTTTATTTCTATTGGAAGTTTTGTCAAAATTTTATTTCTATGGAAAATTTTGTCAAAATTGTATTTCTATAGAAAATTTTGTCAACATTTTATTTTTATAGAAATATTTGTCAAAATTTTATTTCTATAGAAAATTTTGTCAAAATTTTATTTCTATAGAAAATTTTGCCAAAATTTTATCTCTAAAGAAAATTTTGGTAAAATTTTATTTCTATTGAAAGTTTTGTCAAAATTTTATTTCTATAGAAAACTTTGTCAAAATTTTATTTTGCAAAAATTTTCTATAGAAATAAAATTTTGACAAAATTTTCTATAGAAATAAAATTTTAACAAAATTTTCTATAGAAATAAAATTTTGACCAAAATGTTTAAAGAAATAGAGTTATGACAAAATTTTGTTTTAGAAATAAATTTTCTATAGAAATAAAATCAGCGCCAATTCGGTTGTTTTGTAAGCAGTTGGTACTGCCTCTCTCCCTTACAATCTTGCTGAAATAGTGCTCCATTTTTTGCTGGGAATTTATTTCTTTAGAAAATTTAGTTATAACTTTATTTCTATAGAAAATTTTGTCAAAATTTTATTTCTGTATAAAATCTTGCCAAAATTTAATTTCTATAGCAAAATTTTGTCATAACTTTATTTCTATAAAAAATTTGTCAACATTTTATTTCTATACAAATTTTTATCTCTAGAAAATTTTGTTAAAATTTTATCTCTATAGAAAATTTGGTTAAAATTTTATTTCTATAGAAAATTTTTGCAAAATGTATTTCTAAAGCAAAATTTTGTCATAACTCTACTTCTATAAAAAAATTGGTCAAAATTTTATTTCTATAGAAAATTTTGTTAAAATTTTATTTCTACAGAAAAATTTGTCAAAATTTTATTTCTATAGAAAATTTTGTCAAAATTTTATTTCTATAGAAAATTTTGTCAACATTTTATTTTTATAGAATAATTTGTCAAAATTTTATTTGTATAGAATATTTTGTCAAAATTTTATTTCTATAGAATATTTTGTCAAAATTTTATTTCTATAGAAAATTTTGGTACATTTTTTTTCTATTGGAAGTTTTGTCAACATTTTATTTCTATAGAAAAGTTTGTCAAAATTTTGTAACAATTTTCTATAGAAATAAAATTTCTATGGAAAATTTTGTCAAAATTGTATTTCTATAGAAAATTTTGTCAACATTTTATTTTTATAGAAATATTTGTCAAAATTTTATTTCTATAGAAAATTTTGTCAAAATTTTATTTCTATAGAAAATGTTGTCAAAATTTTATCTCTAAAGAAAATTTTGGTAAAATTTTATTTCTATTGAAAGTTTTGTCAAAATTTTATTTGTATAGAATATTTTGTCAAAATTTTATTTCTATAGAAAACTTTGTCAACATTTTATGTCTATTGAAAATTTTGGCAAAATTTTATTTCTATAGAAAACTTTGTCAACATTTTATTTCTATTGAAAATTTGGTCAAAATTTTATTTCTATAGAAAACTTTGTTAAAATTTTATTTCTATAGAAAATTTTGTCAACGTCCCAGCAAAAAATACTTCAGCAGTAAAAGTTAGTAAACGAGTAATCAAACTAGTTTATGATAGTTCGTTTACGTTATTGCAACCAATTCATGCAGTATAGATGCATTAAAGGTAGTGCTGTTTTCCTCCACGCCAACAATACTATACTCAAGATTTTATATCACCTCTGAGCAATATTTCTATTAAAATAACCAATTATATCAGCGCAATGTAAAATCTGCTCTAAAGCGCACAAAAATCAGCGCTAATTCGGTTGTTTTGTAAGCAGTTGGTTTTGCCTCTTTCCCTTACAATCCTGCTGAAATAGTGCTCCATTTTTTGCTGGGATTTTATTTCTATAGAAAATTTAGTCATAACTTTATTTCTATAGAAAATTTTGTCAAAATTTTATTTCCATAGAAAATTTTTTCAAAATTTTATTTCTATGGAAAATATTGTCAAAATTTTATTTCTATGGAAAATTTTGTCAAAACATTTGTTTTCGACAACATTTTCTATAGAAATAAAACGGATACGCCAGTGTGAATCTGATAACACAAGGATGTAAGCCAAAGCCAATATAAGCCATTTAACAATGCTGTATATAATGAAAATGTCCACTTCTTTCACAGCGGTTGGTTATGGTTAAACAACCTTCATGGGGCAAGTGGATAGCCCATCTATAATAACTTTTAATTTAATTTTGTATTGCAGCATTTCAATTTATTTGCTGGGGTCATGTTCTATGCCTGCAAACATCGATTACCACTCAATTGAAATTTTATACCAATTAAACTAAAAAATTAAAACAAATAGTGGTTACATGAAATGGGCAAGAACATGGTGAGTGCCCAGGAACTGGAGTTTTTTTTTAGTATGGCGTTTAATTTACATGTCAGATATGTAATATAGTATACTTGAACTAGATTAAGTCAGTAAATGCTACATCGAAAATTTTAATTGCCTTCAAAATTAAAAACAAAGAGAAACAGAGGGAGAGAGAGTAAAAAATTTATCCAATATGAAAGATTATGAAATTTAAAGTTTTAGATACAAAATTAACATAATAATAAGGACAAATTTCTTTCAAACAAAAAAAAAACGATTTAAAAAATTTCATAAAAGTTTTTCATTAAAATTTCAAAAACAGTTTTTAATTAAATTTAAGGTAAGGTTATTTTTCCTCTATGTAAAGAAAAACATTTTGATTAAAAAAAAATAATATTTAAATTAATTGAGTTATTGAATTTATGGATTTAGATTTGAAGATTTTGCATCATTGATTTAAAGTTATTTTATTTTTTTTTTTTTGTTTAATTTGATGATTACAATAGACAGATGGACATTTAGTGTTAACGGAATGGCAAACACATTATACACCCATCAACATTCTACAGTGAAACACAAAGCTGTCATACGCACAAAGATTTCAAGTCTTTAAAATAAAAATGACAAAATTCAATTTTTATAGAAAATTTTCTCAAAATTTTATTTCTATAGCGAAATTTCTCAAAAATTAAATTTCTATAGACATTTTCTTTCTATAGAAAAATTTTGTTTACATTTTATTTCAATAGAAAATTTTGTTAAAATTTTATTTCTATAGAAAATTTTGTCAAAGTTTTATTTCTAAAAAAAAATTCTCAAAATTTTATTTCTATAGAAAATTTGGTCGATATTGTAGTTATATAGAAAGTTTTCTCAAAAAATTATTGCTATTTCCTCAAAATTTTATTTCTATAGAAAATCTTCTCAAAATTTTTTTTCTATAGCAGATTTTGTCAAACTTTTATTTCTATAGAAAATTTTCTCAAAATTTTATTTCTGTAGAAAATGTTCTCAAAATTTTATTTCTGTAGAAAATTTTGTCAAGATTTTATTTCTATAGAAACATTTTTAAAAATTCTACTTCTAAAGAAAATGTGGTCAAAATTGTATTTGCATAGACAATTTGCTTAAAATTTTATTTCTATACACATTTTCTCAAAATTTGATTTGTATAGGAATTTTCTCAAAATTTTATATGAATAGAACATTTTTGCAAAATTTTATTTCTATAAAAATGTGGTCAAATTTTTATTTCTATAGAAAATTTTGTCAAAGTTTTATTTCTATAGAAAATTTTGCCAAAATTTTATTTCTATGAAAATTTTGTCAAAATTTTATTTCTATAGAAAATTTTGTCAAAATTTTATTTCTATAGAAAATTTTGTCAGAATTGTATTTCTATAGAAAATTTTGTCAAAATTTTATTTCTATAGAAAATTTTGTCAAAATTTTATTTCTATAGAAAATTTTGTCAAAATTTTATTTCTATAGAAAATTTTGTCAAAATTTTATTTCTATAGAAAATTTTGCCAAAATTTTATTTCTATGAAAATTTTGACAAAATTTTATTTCTATAGAAAATTTTGTCAAAATTTTATTTCTATACACAGAAAAAAATATCACCAAAATATTTCCAATTAAAAAGTTAATTGAAGTTGACTATTTTTTCAATTAATAAATTAATTGATACAATTAACTTTTTAATCAAGATAGAACATAAAGTTAATTAAGTCAATGATTAAAAATTTTAAAATTTTTAATTAAAAAATTAATTGATACAATTAACTTTTTAATCAAATTCGGAAGACTAAGTCAGTTAAAAAAAGTGATGAACATTTCTTAATCCAAATAAAAACTCTAAACCAATTCAGAAAGTAATTGAAAATAGTTACCTTAAAAAAAAAATTAATTGGGGTTTGCATTCAAAATCAATTAAATTTTTAATTGAATCAATTAAAAAATTAATTGAAAATTGCTAATGACATCAATTAATATTTTAATCAAGAATTTTTTCTATGCCCAATTAAAACTGTGATTGATACTATCATTTTCGTGATTGAAGACATTTCAATTAAAAAATTAATTGGATCAATTAATTTCGTGATTGAATCAGAAAAATTTTTTTTTGTGTGAAGAAAATTTTTTCAAAATTTTATTTTTATAGTAAATTTCGTCAAAACCAGATTCACGACTTTTCGGTTTCAGTGAGAAATTTAGAAATTTTGTCAAAATTTTATTTCTATAGAAAATTTTCCCAAAATTGTATTTTTATATAACATTTTGCCAAAATTTTATTTCTATGAAAATTTTGTTAAAAATTTTAATTCTATAGAAAATTTTTTTGTCAAAATTCGTTTTTAATATTCAACATATGTTAGTTCCCTTCAAGAGCGATACAACGATTATAACGACCTTCCAATTTTTTGATACCATTTTGGTAGTGCTCCTTCGTTTTTGCCTCAAAATAAAGGGTGATACGGTCACAATTTGGTCAAGGGAAAACGCATGTAAATCGGTGAAATCGTTTATTTAAAAATCAAATTAAATTTCTTTTTCAAGTTCAATTAGTATAAAATTCAGGAAAAATATTCAGTTAGGCTTTCGCTTTTCCAAATCCGAATTGCCGGGCCTCACGCTTGACACCTGCCATCAGATTTTGTACAGCCACCTTGTCCACCTTCTTCGCCGCAGAAAGCCAGTTTGCCTTGAACTGCTGCTCGTCCTTAGCAGTTTTTTGGTCTTCTTTAGGTTCCGCTTAACAGTAGCCCAGTATTTCTCAATTGGGCGGAGCTCTGGCGTGTTGGGAGGGTCCTTGTCCTTGGGAACCACCTGCACGTTGTTGGCGGCGTACCACTCCATGGCCTTTTTACCGTAATGGCAAGATGCCAAATCCGGCCAAAACAGTACGGAACAACCGTGTTTCTTCAGGAAAGGCAGCAGATGTTTATTCAAACACTCTTTCACGTAAATTTCTTGGTTGACAGTCGCGGAAGCTATGAAAATGCTGCTTTTCAAGCCACAGGTACAGATGGCTTGCCAAACCAGATATTTCTTTGCGAACTTTGATAGTTTTATGTGCTTGAAAATATCTGCTGCCTTTCCCCTTCCTTTTGCCGTATAAAACTCCTGTCCCGGAAGCTGCGTGTAGTTGGCTTTGACGTAGGTTTCGTCGTCCATTACCACGCAGTCAAACTTCGTCATCATCGTCGTGTACAGCCTCCGGGATCGCGCTTTGGCCGTCGTATTTTGTTTATCATCGCGATTTGGAGTCACTACCTTCTTGTAAGTCGATAGTCCGGCTCGTTTTTTGGCTCGATGCACGGTTGTAGACGATACACCCAGCTTATTTGCGGCATCTCGGAGAGAGAGGTTAGGGTTTCGCTTGAAACTACCGGCAACTCTCTTTGTCGTCTCAGCGGCTTCCGGTTTTCGATTTCCCCCCGATCCAGACTTCCTGGCTGTCGACAAACGTTCCCCAAACACTTTAATTACATTTGTAACGGTTGATTTGGCAACTTTTAGCGATTTTGCCAGCTTTGCGTGCGAGTAGCTCGGATTTTCGCGATGCGCGAGCAAAATTTTGATACGCTGCTCTTCTTGCTTGGACGGCATTTTGACAACTGAAGAGTAAATTCCAAAATCAAAATAGGAGCAACATTCTACACACACACACACACACCTTCAAAATGAGGGGTGTTCAGGTTTTTTAAATGCAAAATTGAAAGAAATGCGTCAAGTTTATATTGACCAAATTTTGACCGTATCACCCTTTAGGCCTCAGTTTCGGCGATCACCTCTTCATTGCAGCCAAATTTTTTCCCTGCGAGCATCCTTTTGAGGTCTGAGAACAAGAAAAAGTCGCTGGGGGCCAGATCTGGAGAATACGGTGGGTGGGGAAGCAATTCGAAGCCCAATTCATGAATTTTTGCCATCGTTCTCAATGACTTGTGGCACGGTGCGTTGTCTTGGTGGAACAACTATGGGACCGTTTTGCCGCGATTTCGATCTTCAAACGCTCCAATAATGTCATATAATAGTCACTGTTGATGGTTTTTCCCTTCTCAAAATAATCGATAAAAATTATTCCATGCGCATCCCAAAAAAACAGAGGCCATTACTTTGCCAGCGGACTTTTGAGTCTTTCCACGATTCGGAGACGGTTCACCGGTCGCTGTCCACTCAGCCCACTGTCGATTGAATTCAGGATTGTAGTGATGGAGCCATGTTTCATCCATTGTCACATATCGATGTAAAAACTCGGGTGTATTACGAGTTAACAGCTGCAAACACCGCTCAGAATCATCAACACGTTGTTGTTTTTGGTCAAATGTGAGCTCGCGCGGTAACCATTTTGCACAGAGCTGCCGCATGTCCAAATATTGATGACCAACACGTTCCTTTGATATCTTTAAGGCCTCTGCTCGATCTCGATCAACTTCATTTTACGGTCATTCAAAATCATTTTGTGGATTTTTTTTATGTTTTCGTCGGTAAACACCTCTTTCGGGCGTCCACTGCATTCACCGTTCTCCGTGCTCATTTCACCACGCTTGAATTTTCCGTACCAATCAATTATTGTTGATTTTTCTGGGGCAGAGTCCGGAAACTCATTATCAAGCCAAGTTTTTGCTTCCACCAAGCCAAGTTTTTGCTTCCCCTTCAGAAGATAGTATTTCATCAAAACACGAAATTCCTTTTTTTCCATTTTTTTCACAATAACAAAAGTTGCTTCACAAAAGACGCTCTACCTCACAAACTAATTGACTTACAGACGTAAAATTTTGACACGAATTTGAAGGTTGGTACTATATAAAAATAATATGCATTTAATACTAGCGACGCCATCTATGTGTCACACCAGAAGTCCCCGGTCAGCCAACCTGTTATAGTCAAACTGACTATATGGCAGCATACTGTACCAACGACAGCAGCAGTGGTTCATAAGTTTTTTCTATAGAAATTCCTCAAACTGTTATTTCAATAGAAAATTTTGTAAGGATTTTTTTTAATTTTATTTCCATAGAAAATTTTGTCAAACTTTTATTTCTTATATAAAAGTTTCTCATGAATTAACTTCTTTTCCCAAAATTTTATTTCTATAGAAAATTTTGTCTATAATAATTTTCTCAAAATTATACATTTTATTAAAAATTTTGCCAAGATATTATTTCTATAGAAAATTTTTCTCAAAATTTTATTTCTATAGAAAATTTTTCTCAAAATTTTATTTCTATAGAAAATTTTTCTCAAAATTTTATTTCTATAGAAAATTTAGTCAACATTTTATTTCTATAGAAGATTTGCCATCGTTTTATTTCTATAGAAGACTTTGTCACAATTTTATTTCTATAGGAAATATTGTCAAAATTTTAGTGCTATAGAAAATTTTGTCAAAATTTTATTTCTATAGAAAATTTTGTCAAAATGCTATTTCTATAGAATATATATATTATCAAAACTTTATTTCTATAGAAAATTTTCCCAGCATTTTATTTCTATAGCAAATGTTATCAAAATTTTATTTCTATAGAAGATTTTGTTGCACGTGTCGCCTGAAAGTATACTTCAAAATCTACTTTAAAGGAGACTATATTGAAAAACTAAATTTCCACTTTTCCGAAATGTGTTCTAGGCAAATTCTTTATCAGACGACTTTCGTAACACTCACTTTTATTTACCATAAATCTCCATCTATTTTTCATCCCTGAAAAAAAGTTGAAACAATCACCCGAAATTAATTATATTTCCAAACAAAGCCACCAGGGTAATGAATCAAATGAACAAAATTGACAATTTGAAAATTTCCATCTGTTTGCCTGTATGTCGTTGCATAAACTACGACTATGTAATCATATCTATGTATATTTTCTAAAAAGGTTGCTAAGCTGAAATCTTTAAATTCCTACAAATGGGGGGCTGGTGGGAAACGTAAGAATTTCGTTGTGTGGGGTATATGTGTGTTTGCGTGCGTAGCTATTCTAAATATTCGACATGTGTAAAGGATTTTATGTGGGAAGTGATTCAAAAACTCCTTAAAGAAAATCGTTTAGGCAAATCCCCAAATGTCTGCTAGACAATGGCAATAGGCATAGAGTGTTTGTTCTCGCACGTTTATTTTTAGATCATAATCATTTTGGTCCCAAATTGTTTTGAATGGTGAAAAGCAAAATCAATAATAACAAAACTTGAGTTGAGATTTAAAATACACAGAGAAAAAAATATTTTTGTATTCAATTAATTGATACAATTAATTTTTGTAACTGATTTTTATTTTAGTTAAAAAAATTGTCACATCAATTTAATTTTTTTTTAGTTCAACTAAAATTTTTATATGGAAATTTTTGCTGATAGTTTGTTTCTGTGTAGGGGAAATATCGAAATAGAAGATTTTTTTGTTTGGAAAATAGGAAAAATTTTAAGAATTCAGTTTAGGTCATTTTCTTATACTTAAATAAAAAAACTATCAGAATTTATTCTGATAATTGGTTGATAGTTTTGCTGCAAGTATAGGATGCTGATGAGGAATGTGGTAATTCCGAAACGAGCGTCCACCCAACCATTTTGCAGTCTATAAATAAATTTGACAAGCATTCTTTTCCTCTGTTGATTAAGCTACACTTGTAGTTTAGTCAATACATAGTTTTGAGCTAAAATCAAAATCAACAATAATGAAATAAAGTTTAGAAAAACAATTCTATAGAAATAATATTTTGCAAAAATTTTCCATAGAAATAAAATTGTGCAAAAATTTTCTATAAAAATAAAATTTTGACAAAATTCTTGGCTAAACATTCTATAAAAATAAAATTTTGCAAAAATTTTCTATGGAAATAAAATTTTAACAAAATTTTCTACAGAAAAAAATTTGACAAAATTTTCTATAGAAATAAAATTTTGACAAAATTTTCTATTGAACTAAAATTTTGACAAAAATTTACTATATAAATAAAATTTTTACAAAATTTTCTATATAAATAAAATTTTGACAAAATTTTTTAAATAAATAAAATTTTGACAAAATTTTCTAAGAAATAAAATTTTGGCAAATTTTCTATAGAAATAAAATTTTAAAACAGAGTGTGAAGCTGTGTACACCAGAACAAATCCTTGAAAACGGTTTTGACGAAGTCAACCGAAATATCTATGTTTTTAAATCGACCTATAGCCGAAACTATGAAAAATAATTCTTAAAGATAAATAAAAAGGTTAACGATAATCATTCAGAAAAAAAAGAAATAAAATCTTGACAAAATTTTCTATAGAAATAAAATTTGACAAAAATTTCTATAGAAATAAACAAGAAATAAAACAAATTTTTTATAAATTTTGACAAAAATTTTCTATAGAAATAAAATTTTGACAAAATTTTCTATAGAAATAAAATTTTGACAAAATTTTCTATACAAATAAAATTTAGACAAAATGTTCTATTGAAATAAAAATGTTGACAAAATTTTCTATAGAAATAAAATTTTGACAAAATTTTCTATAGAAATAAAATGTTGACAAAATTTTCTAGGGAAATAAAATTTTGACAACATTTTCTATAGAAATAAAATTTTGACAAAATTTTCTAGGGAAATAAAATTTTGACAAAATTTTTCTATAGAAATAAAATTTTGACAAAATTTTCTATAGAAATAAAATTTTGATAAAATTTTCTATAGAAATAAAATTTCGACAAAATTTTTCTATAGAAATAAAGATTTTACAAAATTTTCGATAAATTTTGTCAAAATTTTTCTATAGAAATAAAATTTAGACAAAATTTTCTATAGAAATAAAATTTTGACAAAATTTTCTATTGAAATAAAATTTTGAAAAAAAATTTTCTATAGAAATAAAAATGTTACAAAATTTTCTATAAATTTTGACAAAATTGTTCTATAGAAATAAAATTTTGACAAAATTTTCTATAGAAATAAAATTTTGACAAAATTTTCTATAGAAATAAAATTTTGACAAAATTTTTCTATAGAAATAAAATTTTGACAAAATTTTCTATAGAAATAAAATTTTGTCAAAATTTTCTATAGAAATAAAATTTTGACAAAATTTTTCTATAGAAATAACATTTTGACAAAATTTTCTATAGAAATAAAATTTTGACAAAATTTTCTATAGAAATAAAATTTTAACAAAATTTTCTATAGAAATAAAATGTTGACAAAATTTTCTGTAGAAAAAAAATCTTGGCTAAACTTTCTATAGAAATAAAATTTTGGCAAATTTTATATCGAAATAAAATTTTAACAAAATTTTCTACAGAAATAAAATTTTGACAAAATTTTCTATAGAAATAAAATTTTGACAAAATTTTCTATAGAAATAAAATTTTTGACAAAATTTTCTATTGAAATAGAATTTTGACAAAAACTTTCTATATAAATAAAATTTTTACAAAATTTTCTATATAAATAAAATTTTGACAAAATTTTTTATATAAATAAAATTTTGACAAAATTTTCTAAGAAATAAAATTTTGACTAAATTTTCTATAGAAATAAAAATTTTACAAAATTTTCTGTAGAAATTAAATCTTGGCTAAACTTTCTATAAAAATAAAATTTTGCGAAATATGGAAATAAAATTTTAAAAAAAATTTCTACAGAAATAAAATTTTGACAAAATTTTCTATAGAAAAATAATTTTAACGAAATTTTCTATAGAAATAAAATTTTCGACAAAATTTTCTATTGAAATTAAATTTTGACAAAATTTTCTATAGAAATAAAATTTTCGACAAAATTTTCTATTGAAATAAAATTTTGACAAAAATTTTCTATATAAATAAAATCTTTACAAAATTTTCTATATAAATAAAACCTAGCTGATGGCCTCAGTTGCTAAAGCTTCCCCTTATCTTTTTTTCCCATACTCATCTTATATTTACTATAAGTTTAGTATAGTTTTAAATAATTAAATTAAATAAATAAAATTTTAACAAAATTTTCCATAGAAATAAAATTTTGACAAAATTTTCTATAGACATAAAATTTTGACAAAATTTTCTATAGAAAAAAAAATTTTTGACAAAATTTTCTATGAAATAAAATTTTGACAAAATTTTGTATAGAAATAAAAATTTTGCAAAATTTTCTATAAATTTTGACAAAAATTTTTCTATAGAAATAAAATTTAGACAAAATTTTCTATAGAAATAAAATTTTGCAAAAATTTTCTATGGAAATAAAATTTCGACAAAATTTTCTATATATATATAAAATTTTGGTAAAATTTCTACAAAAATAAGATTTTTAGAAAATTTTCTATAGAAATAAAATGTTGACAAAATTTTCTAGGGAAATAAAAATTTGACAAATTTCTCTATAGAAATAAAATTTTACCAATGACTTCCAATTAAAATTTTTGTTGGTATAGTTTTGGTGTAGCACATTATATGATAGACGATTGTGGATATATATTTTGGGTTTTCTTACATTTATCAAAAACACTTCTATTGTAAAAGATATATAAATCCTTAAAACATAAGTATATATATACATAACACGAAAACTTTTGTTGGTGTATGTAGCAAATTGGTGAGAAACTTTTGCCGCCTGTGTATGTGTGTGTGCTCTTGCTTGTATGCTTGTGTAAAGATTAAATTCCGTTCAATGCTTCATTAACTTTTCTGGGCATAGTCCTTATTAAGTTGGTTCGTTTGGTTGTTGTTGTTGTTGTTGTAGGTTCATTATTTACTTTTGTATACATCTGTTGTTTACGTTCTTACCTTCACTTCAGTGTTGCCAGATCGGGTTTTTTTTTCACTTTTAGGGGTATCATTTATTTAAGGGGATTTTTAGGCGTAACGAAATAAAGTTGAATAATTCTCAACCCTATTCGGAACAATGCTGGAATGAATTTGAAGAAAAAAAAGATGCGGGAAGTCAATTAAAGTTCCTAAACGTTAGCAACTATGCCTTAGCATTATTTTCGCTACCCTTTTTAAATGCTTCTGTTGAACGGACATTGAGAAACATTTTAAAAGTTAAATATGCCCTAACGAATGGGTGTCATAATTTTAAATTTAGACCCTTTTGGCGAATAATGTATGTATTTACTGAATTTTATTTTTGTACTTTCTAAACTGAATTTTTAGTTGTATTATATTTAAATCATTTATTATTTTAAAAGGGAATTTTTACAGTGTATCACTACAAGATCTTTTTTGCCCAAAATGTTGAACCTATAAAAAAAAATTAGAATATTTTTTTTTTTTTTTTTTAATACTTGCGAAAAGTTTCAGAAATCACCTGGCAACACTACCTCACGCGTTTTCTCCTTCTCTCTCTCTCTCTTTCTGTGTCCTCGTACACATTTAAAATAATAATTATATTTAATTTTGTAAACTGAAAGAAGGACATTAAACTCCGTAGAAAAGTCGTAAACGATTACCAAATACTTTTCAAAATAAAAAAAAAACAACCTTTTAAGTTTTAAGTAATGCTGCTTTGAGTTTTTTGTTCTTCTCCTCTCCATGTTAAAAGGTTTTAATAATTATTAAGCCAAATACTCAATGTCTTAGTTTTTCTTCTATTTTAAGAAAACAGGTAATTTTGAATTGAATTAATGTAAAATAATATAATCTGACATTAAGAGTAGATTAAATTGGACAAGACGAAGTAAATAAAATGCTATCCAAAGTGGTAGTTAGTTTACTGGAGATTTTGTAAAACATTTCTCTTCAACCAGTGCTACTTCACAAATTTCTACTAGAAATAAACTTTTGACAAAATTTTTTCTAGAAATAAAATTTAAAAAAAAAAAATATAGAGATAACATTTCGACAAAATTTCTTCCAGAAATAAAATTTTGTCAAAATTTTTTATAGATATAAAATTTTGACAAAATTGTCTATAGAAATAAAATTTTGATAAAATTTTGTGTAGAAATAAAATGTTGACAACATTTTCTATAGAAATAAAATTTTGATAAAAATATCTATAGAAATACAATGTTGACAAATTTTTCTATAGAAATAAAATTTTTACAAAAAGTTCTATACAAAACAAAAAACAAAAAAAAAAAATAGAAAACAAGTATATACAACAGTAAGTTCGGCCGGGCCGAATCTTAAATACCCACCAACATGAATCAAATATATTAGTTTACTTGGGAGCCACCGTGGTGCAATGGTTAGCATGCCTGCCTTGCATATACCATTCGATTCCTGCTTCGACCGAACAGCAAAAAGTTTTTCAGCGGTGGATTATCCCACCTCAGTAATGCTGGTGACATTTCTGAGGGTTTCAAAGCTTCTCTAAGTGGTTTCACTGCAATGTGGAACGCCGTTCGGACTCGGCTATAAAAAGGAGGTCCCTTGTCATTGAGCTTAACGTGGAATCGGGCAGCACTCAGTGATAAGAGAGAAGTTCACCAATGTGGTATCACAATGGACTGAATAGTCTAAGTCAGTCTGATACATCGGGCTGCCACCTAACCTAACCTAACCTAATATTTTACTTTGAAAACTCTTCGTCGTAGCGGGTTAGTTGATAATATATAGAATTTCAGGGGGTTTGATGATAAATATTCTGCCAAGCAAATGAGTTCATCCAGTACTTTTCCCGAAGATAAATTTACAGATTCAACCTATGTAGAGTAGATCAGATTCTGGATTTATAAGAATAAATTTTGTTTGAGTTGTAGAGAAATCATAAACATATCGTGAAATGGGTCTATATCGATGCCTTACCAAATGGACTGGTAAAAATAAAATACAATACCAGTATATTTACATTTTCGAGCAAATCGGATAACAACTACGGTTTCTAGAAGCCCAAGGAGTTAAATCGGAAGATCGGTGGTGGCTATACCAAAACATGGATCGACACACACCATATTCAGCTAAACTTTTTGAGGTCAGCCGGATTCTAGAAGTCCTAGAAATAAATTCGGGAGGTAGGTCTATATGGGGGATATACCAAAATATGGACCAATACTCATCATTTTCGACACACCTCTTAATGTTCCTCAAATACCTCTAGAATTCCAATTTCAGACAAATTGCGTAAAAACTACGAATTCTATAAGCCCAAGAAGTATAGTCGGGAGATCAGTCTATATGGGGGCTATACCCAAACATGGACCGATAAGCACCATTTTCGACACACCTTTTGATGGTCCGAAAATACCTCTAGAGTTCCAATTTCAGGCAAATTGGATTAAAAACTACGGATTTTAGAAGCCCAAGGAGTAAAGTCGGGAGATCGGTCTATATGGGGGCTACACCAAAACATCGACCGCATACACTCCATTTGCGACACATCAATTTATGGTCCTACAATACCTCTAAATTTTCAATTTCAGGCAAATCAGATAGTAAATACAGTTTCTAGATGCAAAAGAAGTAAAATCGGGAAATCGGTCTAAATGGGGGCTATACCAAAAGATGGACCGATACGCCCCATTTTTGCCACACCTATTCGTGATCCTAGAATACCTGTAGATTTCCAATTTCAGGCAAATTGTATAATAACTACAGATTCTATAAGCCCAATAAGTAAAATCGGCAAATCGGTCTATATGGGGGCTATGCCAAAAGCCCCATTTTCGCCACACCTATTTTTGGTCGTAGAATACCTCTAGATTTCAAATCGGATAGTAAATACAGTTTCTAGAAGCCGAAGAAGTAAAATCGGGAGATCGGTCAATATGGGGGCTATATCATCACATGGACCGATACACCCCATTTTCGACACACCCTTTTGTGGTTCTAAAATACTTCTAGATTTTCAATTTCAGGCAAATCGGATAGTAAATACAGTTTCTATATGGGGGGTCTATATGGGGGCTATATCAAAACATGGACCGATAGGCCCCATTTTCTGTACACCTTTTTATGGTCCTAAAATACCTCTAGATTTCCAATTTCAGAGAAACTGGATAAAAACTACGGTTTTTATAAGTCCAAGACCCCAAAACGGGAGGTCGGTTTATATGGGGACTATATAAAAACTTGAACCAATATAGCCCATCTTCGAAGTTGACCTGCCTGCAAACAAAAAACCAATCTGTGCCAAATTTCAAGACGAAAGCGCCATTATTGAAAGCTGCGGCGTGATTACAACAGACAGACAGACAGACCTACGGACATGCATATATCGTCTTAGAATTTCTCCCTGATCAAGAATATATATACTTTATATAATCGGAAATCGATGTGTTACAAACGGAATGACAAACTTATTATACCCCCATCACCATTCTATGGTGGTGGGTATAAAAATTTCTATTGAATTTTGAGAATATATTCTATAGAAATAAAATTTTAACACAATTTTCTATATAAAGAAAATTTCGACGGAATTTTCTATAAAAATAAAATCTTGGAAAAATTTTCTATAGAAAAAAAGTTTTTGACAATATTTTATATAGAAATAAAATTTTGACAAAAATTTTCTATTGAAATAAAATTTTGACAAAATTTTCTACAGAAATAAAATTTTGACAAAATTTTCTATAGAGAAAAAAGTTTCACTAAATTTTCTATATATAGCAAATTTCGACGGAATTTTCTATAAAAAAAAAAACAGTTTTACCAAATTTTCTATAGAATTTAGATTTTGCCAAAATTTTTTATAGAAATAAGATTTTGCAAAATTTTCTATAGAAAAAAAATTGAGAAAATTTTCTATAGAAATAAAATTTTGACAAAATTTTCTTTAGAATTCAAATTTTGACCATATTTTTTCATAGAAATAAAATTTTGGCAAAATTTTCTACATAATTCAAATTTGAAAAAATTTTCAATAGAAATAACATTTTGACAAAATTTGTTATACAAATAAAATTTTGACAAATTTTAAAATTATGATAAAATATTCTATAGAAATAAAATTTTGACAAAATTTTCTATAAAGAAAAAATTTTGGGAAAATTTTCTATTTAAATTGAAGTTTAACAAAATTTTCTATAGAAATAAAATTTTAGTAAAATTTTCTATTTAAATTGAAGTTTAAAAAATTTTTCTATAGAAACAAAATTTTGACAAAAGTTTCTATAGAAATAAATTTTTGACAAAGTTTTCTATAGAAATAAAATTGTGAGAATATTTTCGATAGAAATAAAATTTTGACAAATTTTAAAATTATGATAAAATATTCTATAGAAATAAAATTTTGACAAAATTTTCTATAGAGAAAAAATTTTGGGAAAATTTTCTATTTAAATTGAAGTTTAACAAAATTTTCTATAGAAATAAAATGTTAGCAAAATTTTCTATAGAAGTAAAATTTTGACATAATTTTCTATAGAAATAAACTTTGACAAAATTTTCTATAGAAGTAAAATTTTGACATAATTTTCTATAGAAATTTTGACGGAATTTACTATAGAAAAAACAATATAGAATTTTAATTTTCTATAGAATTTTTATAGAAATAAAATTTTGGAAAATTTTCTATAGAAAAAAATGAGAAAATTTTCTATAGAAAGGAAATTTTGACAAAATTTTCTATAGAATTCAAATTTTGACTATATTTTTTCATAGAAATAAAATTTTGGCAAAATTTTCTATATAATTCAAATTTTGACAAAATTTTCAATAGAAATAACATTTTGACAAAATTTTCTATAGATATAAAATTTTGACAAAATTTAAAATTATGATAAAATATTCTATAGAAATAAAATTTTGACAAAATTTTCTATAGAAATAAAATTTTGGAAAACTTTTCTATTTAAATTGAAGTTTAACAAAATTTTCTGTAGAAATAAAATTTTGACAAAATTTCCTACGGAAATAAAGTTTTACCAAAAATTTTCTATAGAAATAAGATTTTGACAAAATTTTCTATATATAGCAAATTTCGACGGCATTTTCTGTAGAAAAAAAAACAGTTTCACCAAATTTTCTCTAGAATTTAAATTTTGACAAAACTTTTTAGAGAAATAAGAGTTTGCAAAATTTTCTATAGAAAAAAATTGAGAAAATTTTCTATAGAATTCAAATTTTGACCATATTTTTTCATAGAAATAAAATTTTGGCCAAATTTTCTATATAATTCAAATTTTGACAAAATTTTCAATAGAAATAACATTTTTACAAAATTTTCTATAGAAATAAAATTTTGACAAAATTTAAAATTATGATAAAATATTCTATAGAAATAAAATTTTGGAAAACTTTTCTATTTAAATTGAAGTTTAACAAAATTTTCTATAGAAATAAAATTTTGACAAAATTTTCTACGCAAATAAAATTTTACCAAAAATTTTCTATAGAAATAAGATTTTGACAAAATTTTCTATATAAATAAACCAAATTTTCTATATATAGCAAATTTCGACGGCATTTTCTGTAGAAAAAAAAACAGTTTCACCAAATTTTCTCTAGAATTTAAATTTTGACAAAACTTTTTATAGAAATAAGAGTTTTCAAAATTTTCTATAGAAAAAAATTGAGAAAATTTTCTATAGAATTCAAATTTTGACCATATTTTTTCATAGAAATAAAATTTTGGCCAAATTTTCTATATAATTAAAGTTTTGACAAAATTTTCAATAGAAATAACATTTTGACAAAATTTTCTATAGAAATAAAATTTTGACAAAATTTAAAATTATGATAAAATATTCTATACAAATAAAATTTTGACAAAATTTTCTATAGAAATAAAATTTTGGGAAATTTTTCTATTTAAATTGAAGTTTAACAAAATTTTCTATAGAAATAAAGTTTTGACAAATTTTTCTATAGAAATAAAATTTTGACAAAAGTTTCTATAGAACTAAATTTTTGACAAAGTTTTCTATAGACATAAAATTGTGAGAATATTTTCGATAGAAATAAAATTTTGACAAAATTTCCTACGGAAATAAAATTTTACCAAACATAAAATTTTGACAAAATTTTCTATAGAAATAATATTTTCGATATATAGAAAAGTTTGACGAAAAAAAAATTAACAAAATTTTCTAAAGAATTCAAATTTTGACCATATTTTTTATAGAAATAAATTTCTGAATAAATTTTCTATAGAATAAAAATTTTGACAAATTTTTCTAAAGAAACATTTTCTCAATATTGATTCAGGATATAATAAAAAAAAACAATCTAATAATGAATACCAAAAATGTCTATCACAAAATTCTTGGAATAACTTTCTTTAAATAAAACAGACATTGTCTACCATCGAAATCATTTAATGATTGCGTGACTCGTGACCATCAACAGTGGGCCAACATTCCTTGTGACCAGCTGTCAAACCTAGTAGACAACGACCAGTATTCGTATACACATATTCACCAATAAACGAAAGATGGCAAATATAATGACCAAATGAATTTGTAGAAGACCAATAAAAAAATTCCTATTTAGATTTTTACTACAAATGGCTCTAACACTGGTGGAAACTAAGAAAATAATTTAAAATGGAATTTTGTAATCAAATGAATATTGCCATGCGATAGGGAGTAATAATAAACAAAAATTTCCTACATTATTATGATGAATAAAGAAAGGTGGCAATCTAGCACTTAGCTACACTGAAAAAAGTGAACCCAACTGGAAGGAAAATTCATGTTTTTATTAAAAATTTTACAAAATTTCCATTGCAAACACTATTTTAGGTTTGTTTAAAAAATTGATTTTGAATGATGGAATTAAAATTTTATTCAATTTAATTCAAACAAATATTGATGTGGTCATAAGTGGAAACTAATTTTTTGTTTTATAAAAAAAAAAAATTAATAATAAAAACAAAAAGCCACAAATCGACCCACCCTTTTGTACATAACTCACTGTGGTGCTCTAGAAAATTTGCTGACGCTGGGATTTCTGGTACGCTGCTTCTTTTTCTTCTGCTTACCATTAGAGGTAGTTAGTTTTGTGGGTAGGTAAGTGGGTTCATTCGAAGGTTACTTAATCTAACCTAAGGCATTAAGGCTTTTGCTTTTTGGTTGCAGTTTTTTGTATTGTTTTGCATATGTTTGAACTAATTATTTCTAATTGGTATTTATATGCTTCACCCCATGGAAATGGGAACAAGATACAATGTATAGTTTATTTAATCCACACCCATAAGAGTATCTGTTAAAATGTTAACTAGGTGTGTATTGAAAATCTTACATGTGAATGAATATGGGCCGCATGAAAATTAGCCTCAAAACCTAAATGAATTAGGACCTCAAAAAATTATATGGAAGAGAACAAGACCAAAAAAGAATTTAAGCATCAAATGCTAAATTTGAAAGAACTTTTCCTTTCGCATACCATACCTGTGTTTTGAATAATCTCATGTACCGCCTGAAAATATGCAAAGATTTTTTGCTATCTGAATGAAACACGATATCAACTTGAACGTTGTTACAAGTAATTGTTAATCAATAACGATAGGTGGATGGTATTGCAAACACGGTTGCCACTCGTGCCAAACATAATCTACCAAAATTTTAAGAAAAAATCAAAATTTTAATACTAGAGAAAATTTTGTCAATTTTTTAATACTAGAGAAAATTTTTTCCAAATTTTATTTCTATAAAAATTTGTCACAATTTTAATACTAGAGAAAATTTTTTCACAATTTTAATACTAGAGAAAATTTTGTCAAAATTTTAATTCTATAGAAAATTTTTGTCAATATTTTTATCTTATAGAAAATTTTTGTCAAAATTTTAATTATACAGAAAAAAATTTTAATTATACAAAATTTTATTTCTATAGAATATTATGTCAAAATTCTATTTCTATAGAACGTTTTATCAACATTTCATTTCTATATGTCGTTTTATTCCTATAGACAATTTTGTCAAACTTTTATTTCTATAGAAAAATTTGTCAAAATTTTATTTCTATAGACAATTTTGTCAAAATTTTATTTCTATAGAAAAATTTGTCAAAATTTTGTTTCTATAGAAAAATTTGTCAAAATTTTGTTTCTATAGAAAATTTTGTCGAAATTTTAATTCTACAGAGTATTTTGTCAAAATTTTACTTCTATTAAAAATTTTGTCAAAATTTTACTTCTATAGAAAATGTTGTCAAAAATTTATTTCTATAGAAATTTAGAAAATTTTGTCAAAATTTTACGAAGGATATATATGGGACCTATATCTAAATCTGGACCGATTTCAATCAAAATTGTTATGCATATCCAGAACGTTAATTCTACGCCTTTTACAAAATTTAAAGCAAATTAGGACAAAACTCTCGCTTCTGAGTGTAAATTGGACGAAATATATATATGGGAGCTATATCTAAATCTGAACCGATTTCAAAAATACCAAAATTAGCATGTACATCGACAACGTTAACTCTACATCCTATGCAAAGTTTCACGTAAATCAGAGTAAAACTTTAGCCTCTGTGGTTATATGAGTCTAAATCGGGCGAAGGATATATATGGCAGCTATATCTAAATCTGAACCGATTTCATTCAAAATGTATATGTACTTCGAGAACGTTAATTCTACTCCCTTTGCAAAGTTTGTGGAAATGCAGATTCAAATCTCACCAGCGGCAATTTTGTTTTTATCAAATATTTTTCTAAAAAAACAAGTAAGGAAAGTCTAAAGTCGGGCGGGGCCGACTATATTATACCCTGCACCACTTTGTAAATCTAAATTTTCGATACCATATCACATCCGTCAAATGTGTTGGGTGCTACATATAAAGGTTTGTCCCAAATACATACATTTAAATATCACTCGATTTGGACAGAATTTGATAGACTTTAACAAAATCTATAGACTCAAAATTTAAGTCGGCTAATGCACTAGGGTGGTACACAATGTTAGTAAAAAATAAATATGGGAAACATTTAAATCTGAAGCAATTTTAAGGAAACTTCGCAAAAGTTTATTTATGATTTATCGCTCGATATATATGTATTAGAAGTTTAGGAAAATTAGAGTCATTTTTACAACTTTTCGAGTAAGCAGTGGCGATTTTACAAGAAAAATGTTGGTATTTTGACCATTTTTGTCGAAATCAGAGAAACATATATATGGGAGCTATATCTAAATCTGAACCGTTTTCCACCAAATTTGGCACGCATAGTTACAATGCTAATTCTACTCCCTATGCAAAATGTCAACTAAATCGGAGCAAAAAATTGGCCTCTGTGGGCAAATGAGTGTAAATCGGGCGAAAGCTATATATGGGAGCTATATCTAAATCTGAACCGATTTGGCTGATATTTTGCAAGTTTTTCGAGACTCATAAAATATTCGGATGTACGGAATTTGAGGAAGATCGGTAGATATACACGCCAATTATGACCAGATCGGTGAAAAATATATATGGCAGCTATATCTAAATCTAAACCGATTTTTTCCAAAATCAATAGGGATCGTCTTTGAGCCGAAACAGGACCCTATACCAAATTTTAGGACAATCGGACTAAAACTGCGAGCTGTACTTTGCACACAAAAATACATCAACAGACAGACAGACGGACAGACAGACAGATAGACAGACAGACAGACAGACGGACATCGCTAAATCGACTCAGAATTTAATTCTAAGACGATCGGTATACTAAACGATGGGTCTCAGACTTTTTCTTCTTGGCGTTACATACAAATGCACAAACTTATTATACCCTGTACCACAGTAGTGGTGAAGGGTATTATTATTATATATCGCTCGATATAATTTTTTTACTAACATTGTGTTCCACCCTAGTGCATTAGCCGACTTAAATTTTGAGTCTATAGATTTTGTAAAAGTGTATCAAATTCTGTCCAAATCGAGTGATATTTAAATGTTTTTGGGACAAACCCACCCAACACTTTTGACGGATGTGATATGGTATCGAAAATTTGGATCTACAAAGTGGTGCAGGGTATAATATAGTCGGCCCCGCCCGACTTTAGACTTTCCTTACTTGTTTTTTACTAATATTGTGTTCCACCCTAATGCATTAGCCGACTTAAATTTTGAGTCTATGGATTTTGTAGAAGTCTATCAAATTCAGTCCAGATCGAGTGATATTTAAATGTATGTATTTGGGACAAACCTTTATATATAGCCCCCAACACATTTAACGGATGTGATATGGTATCGAAAATTTAGATCTACAAAGTGGTGCAGGGTATAATATAGTCGGCCCCGCCTGACTTTAGACTTTCCTTACTTGTTTTTACTAACATTGTGTTCCACCCTAATGCATTAGCCTACTTAAATTTTGAGTCTATAGATTTATAGAAGTCTATCAAATTCTGTCCAGATCGAGTGATATTTAAATGTATGTATTTGGGACAAACCTTTATATATAGCCCTCAACACATTTGACGGATGTGATATGGTATCGAAAATTTAGATCTACAAAGTGGTGCAGGGTATAATATAGTCGGCCCCGCCCGACTTTAGACTTTCCTTACTTGTTTTACTTTTTTATTAAGTTTTTATATATTTTTTTTAGTTTTCTATTTTTTTTTTTTGTAAAATTTAATTGTCTATAATTGTAATATTATTTTTTATTAGTATTTATTAATTTAAATTTTGTTTTATCAGAAAAGAATTTCCTAAATAATACTATAAAATCCAACAAATTTTCTAAATTGTCGTTATTTTAACTAGGAATTATGGAAAGCTTAAAATATGGAATACAATTTATTTTAATTCTTATATGACGTTTCTCATTTTTCCCATAAACCAGATTTACTTTTTTTTTGGTACAAGAAGTTATTTCACATGCAATTTTAGAATTTCTTAAACGCGTTCTTTATGTCATTCTCCAATATTTTCTCACCATTTTATCGGCAACCGATTATTGATTATATTATATTAGAGTGGGTGTGTGCATTTCCAATTTACTTGCATCGAATTTATTGTTGTTATTGTTGTTGGCATTTCTTTGGCCTGCATGGCTGTGTATGCGCTTTCACTTTGAAGTTGGTTCAAGTGTAAGTAGCGAAATGTATTTATGCAAACATAAGAACTTGTGTATTGCAATCTATGCAGTTGGATATGTCTGTGTGTGTGTGCGTGTGTATAGGAATTTCTCTTGTGTATAAGCTAACGAATTTTAACTTATAAGGGTTAACGAATATGGGAGAGAAATTGAGGCTGTATAAGAAGAGAAAAACAGGAATACAAATCACTCGTAACCACCCACCCACACTCTGACTCTTGCTGAAAAAAAAAAAAACATTCACTCTCTTGTAGAGAAGTTCAGGTGTGTGTTGAAAATAAAATCTAAAGAAAAACAACGACAACCACAACAACAACAACATTAAATAATTTTACCTTTTGTAGAAATAGAAAATGTGGGTTACGGCATACACTGGACATTTGAAGACAATTGAATGACAATTTTTGGGTTTTTACAATATGAAAATTTTAATTTTTGGGTAGGAAACTGAGATTTTTTCTTAATTAAAAATAAGATCTTGAAGATTTTTTTCTTCTGATTGTTTGTAATATTGCAAAGTATCTAAAATTATTACACAATAATTTTTTTGTGTATGTCTAGAAGATTCATGTACTGCATTTGCTGGTCCATAAGAGATTTCCAAGTTATCATATTCAATTGTTGTGCCCGATATATTCATTCATTATATATACACAAATTTTTCTCATCTCATCACAGTTGTAATAGATTTTTTTTCCCAAAAACATAAGAAATTTCTTCTTTCTTCTTTTATAAATTCAAATTTTTTTTACTATTGTATGTACACATATATTAACTTTCATATTTTTTCTTCATTTCATTATTTTTTCTTTTTTTTACAATTTCATTAATTTTCAATTTTTCACAAATATTTTGTTTTCTCACATTTTTCTTTTATTAAAAAAAAAAAAGAAAACTTTTTCGTTGCTTAAATTATAATTTTTTGCATCCATTGAAATTTTCTATATATATGCTTAATAACTTTTGCCTTTGCATACCCGGGTGTGTTTGTGTGTGTGTATGTGTCTGTGTTCTTATATCTCAATATTTCTCTGTATGTTTATTTAACCGTTATTGCCCAAAGATATTCAATCGCTTCACAGGATGACGACGACGACAACGACGATGTGCTTAAGTTCATTTTCAATACGATACTGTAACCATTGACTCGTTTCGCAATTCGTATGCAATTGTCGCAGGTTCATAATCATGTTTCTTTCTTTTTCACAGCTCATTTCCTTGTAAGTTATGCTCTTTGGGTATACTATTCTCCATTTTCTCTCAGGCTCTCGTTGAAGGCATTCTCTTTGGGCCTTTTTGTCCCTTATATTGTATTTGTTTATAGTAGAATACGAAATAGTAGTGGTGACAGTAGCATTGGCAGTATCAGCAATAACACCGCTGTTTGTTGTTTTGTTGTTACTTCCTTCATTTTCTTTTATTTGTTTTTGTTTATTTTCCTATTGTTGTCCAATAAAATAGTATACATGCGCAAATTGCCATAATCTCCAGCAAGTGTGTGAGTTTAGTTTTGACTCACATTGTAAATGCTTTGCATTTCAACATGAAAAGCGAAATTAGAAAATAAAACTTTCCTACTGCCATATAAATCGTAAAAGCTTGATTGCAAAAATTTAAATGAAAAATCCGTTACCAAAGCTTAAGTCTATAGCTATAGCATAATTCCGTAGTATACTAAATCGACTTGTTGTGTTATTTTAGGAACATTGATTTTTTTATACTATACACGTTTACAAGGGTTAATACATATAACTTTGTTCTGCGTGAAAATTCATTTAAATATTTTTAAAAATTCGAAAACTTGAAAAGTAAACTTTTCAAAAATTCGATTTTTACAAGTTTTGAAAAATACGAATTTTTACAAATTTTTTAAAAGTCGAAAAGCCGATTTTTCCCACTTTTACTTTATAGAAGTCGAATTTTCCAAAATTTAAAAAACAAAATGTGAAAACTCAAATAATCGAATATCGATTTTCAACTTCTCAAAAACTAGATTCATCCACATTTTAGAAAAGTCTACATTTCAAAATTTGCAAAACGTTTAAAACTCGAAAAGTAAACTTTTCAAAAATACGATTTTTACAAATTTAAAAAAAAATACAAATTTTTACAAATTTTGAAAACTACGAATTTTTAAAAAATTTCAAAAAGTTGAAAAGTCGAATTTTCCCACTTTTACTTTATAAAAGTCGAATTTTCCAAAAATTAAAAAACAAACTGTGAAAACTCAAACAATTAAAAAATTAATTGAAAGTCAATTAAAAAAGTAATTGATCCAATTTAAAAGTTAATTGATACTATTAATTTTTGTGATTGATTAATGTTTCAATTAAAAAAATGGTTGAATCAATTAAATTTTCAATTGAATATTTTTTAACACTCAATTAAGAATTTAATTGGAAAAGTTTTCGTGAATTTTTTTTTTCTGTGTAAAAAAAAGCCAACTTGTCCAAATAAAAATGTTGAAAACTCTAAAATTCTATATTCGATTTTTCCAAATTGAAAAGATGTTACCTTTTCCAAATTAAAAAAAAAAGTCGACATTAATTTAAAAATGTCGATAAATCGAATTTTTCATTTTTAAAAAATTTTTGGAAAGTCGATTTCAAAATTTTCAAAAAGTCAATTTTTTCCAAATTTTGAAAAAGTCGCCTGTTTAAAATTAAAAAAATCGACTTTTCTAAATTTTAAAAAAGTCGAAAGGTTAAAATGTCATAAAGTCGTTTCCCAATTCGGTAGAAATTTACTTTTCCAAGTTTTAAAAATGTCGAGATTACTAAAATTTGATTCATCAAAATTTTGAAATTTTCCAAATTTTAAAAATGTCGAGATTTCTAAAATTTGATTCATCAAAATTTTGAAAATTTCCGAATTTTAAAAATGTCGATAATTCCAAAATTTAACAAGTCGATAAGTCGACATTTCAATAAGTCGATTTTTTCTAATTTTAAAAATGCCGAATTGTCCAAACAATAAAAAGGTTTGAAAACTTTAAAAATCGAGATTCAATTTTTCCAAATTGAGTAAAAGTTAACCTTTCAAAATTTCAAAAATGTCGATATTTCCAAAATTTAACAAATGAAATTTTCAAATTTACAGAAAGTCAAAAACAAATTTTTTAAATTTTTTCATAATGTCAAAAAGTCGTTTCCCAATTCGGTAGAAATTGACTTTTCCAAGTTCTAAAAATTACGAGATTTCTAAAATTTGATTCATCAAAATTTTGAAAATTTCAGAATTTTAAAAATGTAGATATTTCCAAAATTTAACAAGTCGATAAGTCGATATTTCAATAAGTCGATTTTTTTCTAATTTTAAAAAAGCCGAATTGTCCAAACAACAAGTTTGAAAACTTGAAAAATCGATATTCAATTTTTCCAAATTGAGTAAAAGTTAACCTTTCAAAATTTAAAAAAATCGACATTAATTTAAAACAGTCGACAATAATTAAAAAATGCACAAACTTATTATACCCTGTACCACAGTAGTGGTGAAGGGTATAAAAAGTCGAAAAATCGAAATTTTAATTTTTAAAAAAAAATTTCGAAACCAAAAAGTCAATTTCAAAATTTTCATCTTTTTCAAATTTTGAAAATGTCGAAATCTCCAAATTTTAAAAAAGGTAAAATTTTCAAAATTTTAGAAGAATTGAAAACTGGAAGATTCCTTGAAAATTTCAGCAAGTCATAAATGAGCCTTTTAAATTTTTTCAAAATGTCAAAAAGTCGTTTCCCAATTCGGAAGAAATTGACTTTTCCAAGCTTTAAAAATGCCGAGATTTCTAAATTTTGATTAATGAAAATTTTTAAATTTTCCAAATTTTCAAAATGAAATGAAAAAATGAATCAAAGACAACATTTCCAAAATTTTAATTTGAAATGTCGATAAGTCAAATGTTCAAAATATCGATTTTTTTCCAAATTTTAAAAATTGACTTTTCTAATTTTTAAAAAAGTTGACTTTTCTAAATTTAAAAAAAAAGTCGTCAGGTCAAATTTTCAAAATTTTAGAAGAAAGAATTGAAAACTTGAAAATTTGATAAATATTTCAAAAAGTTGCGTTAAATAGTCGACAGTTCAAATTTTCAAAATTTTAGAAGAAAGAATTGAAAACTTGAAAATTTGATAAATATTTCAAAAAGTTGCGTTAAATAGCCATTACGCAATTTTGAAGAAATTGACTTTTCCAAATTTTAAAAATATCGAGAAATTTGATGCATCAAAATTTTTATATTTTCCAAATTTTAAAAATGTTGAAAATTTTAAAAGTCGACATTTCTAAAATTTAAAATTGAATTTTATGAGAAACTAAAACTTGAAAATTTGATAAAAATTCAATTTTTTCACAATGTCTTTTCCCAATTTTAAAAATGTCGACAATCCAAAAATGTTATTCATCCAAATTTGGAAAATTTTCAAAGTTTAAACATTTTGAAAACTTGAAAAGTTGACTTTTCCAAAAATTGTCTACTTTACAATTTTGAAAAAAATCGACTTTTCTAAATTTCAAAAAACTCGACAAGTTAAATTCAAAATTTTAGAATAATAGAAAACTTAAAAATTCGATAAAACGTTTAAAAAGGTCGAAAACTCGTATTTTCTATTTTTTTTTTTTAATGTCAAAAAGTCGTATCCCAGCTTTAAAGAAATTGACTATTCCCAATTTTGAAATAAAAAAGAGAAATAAATTTTTGCAAAATATTTCTATAAAATAAAAATTTGCAAAAATTTTATATAGAAACAAAATTTTGCAAAAATGTTCGATAGAAATAAAATTTTGACAAATTTTTCTATAAAAATATAATTTTGACAAAATTTTCTATAGAAACAAAATTTTGCAAAAATGTTCGATAGAAATAAAAATTTGACAAATTTTTCTACAAAAATATAATGTTGCAAAAATTTTATATAGAAATAAAATTGTGATAAATGTCTCTATAAAAATATAATTTTGACAAAATTTTCTATAGACACGAAATTTCGACAACTTTTTATAGAAATAAGAAAGTTTTCTTTTAGAAAATTTTTCTATCAGGCACCGGGCCTGTTTACGCATTAAGCTTAAATGGGATCATAGCTAAACTAAAATTATTTTTGTTCGACCATTTTTCTGCACCCATATAGTATTCACATTCATGGTGGTATGTAAACTTCAGTAATCAGAGTACAAAAACAAAACAATTAATAATGCATAAAAATAAATTAGTTTTATTTTTCTTTTAACAATTAATTTAATTAACCGTAATTTTTCAGGTTTTTATATTCATTGCCACAACCGTATTTGCCGCAATTTGCCAGTGGTCTAGCATCTTCTTTAGCCCAGGTCAATCCAATCACAACAAAAAGACTTATGAATAACACAAATGATATCCAAAGATTTTTAATGCCTTTCATTTTATTAAACCTCTTCTCGTAAGGGATGAGATGATGATTCTAGATCATAGATATATTGCACTGATATGATGACTGAAAGTTCACCTTCATGATGGGCTTCACAATAATGCAACTATAACTATTATGATTCATGGACACCAACCAAAGAATATCTAGACTAATAATAGGAGTAGCCTCTGCGGCAAATGATATTGCAATATTGTTAAGCCACAATATTTCCCAGCAAACAAAGTATTGCCAGCAGAGCATTTTGACAAATTTTTCTGTAGAAATAAAATTTTGACAAATTTTTCTATAGAAATAAAATTTTGACAAATATTTTCTAAGGAAATAAAATTTTCCAAAATTTATCTATACAAATAAAATTTTGCAAAAATTTTCTATACAAATAAAATTTTGCAAAAGTTTTCTATAGAAATAAATTTTTGCGAAAATTTTCTATAGAAAAAAATTTTTGCGAAAATTTTCTATAGCAATAAATTGTGCAAAAAATTTAAAGAAATAAAATCTTGCAAAAATTTCTAGAGAAATAAAATTTTGTAAAAAATTTCGTTAGAAATAAAATTTTGAAAAAATTTTCCATAGAAAGCTATAAATGTCAACGTACCTGATTAGAATCGCTAGATCCTTCAGTTCAGGCTCCAGCATACGCAAGAGGCTCACATAAGAGGTGCTTTTTTATAGAAATAATTTTTTTTTTTAAATTTTCTATAGAAAGAAATTTTGACAAAATTTTCTATAGAAATAAAATTTTCACAAAATTTTCTATAGAAATAAAATTTTGAAAAAAATTGCAAAAAAAATCTATAGAAACAAAATTTTTTGTAGAAATAAAATTTTGACAAAATTTTCTTTAGAAATAAAATATTGACAAAAATTTTCTATTGAAATAAAATTTTGGCAAAATTTTCTATTGAAATAAAATTTTGACAAAATTTTCTATAGAAATAAAATTGTGCACAAAAAATTTCTATAGAAATAAAATTTGCAAAAATTTCCTATAGAATTAAAATATTGCAAGAATTTCTACTTGGCAAGAATTTCCTCTGTTGGTAAAGCTACACTTGTAGTCAATGCATGGTTTTAAGCTGAGATCAAAGACAACAATAATAATTGAAGCGAAACCAACGATAACAAACAAAACGAATGAAGATAGGGGAAGCACGCTCAAAAACAAACCCAGCCAACTACGTTCAAATCGATGATTTGAGTTTGGCAAAGGAAAAGAGATATGCTTTCAAATTTGTTTAGGCAGTAGCCGACTATCAAACCTTTTTTTGTCGGAATGTTCAAGTGTAGTTCACTTTGGGTTGAGTGAATTACCTGAATTTATTCTGATAATTGTTTGATAGTTTTGCTGCAAGTAGAGGATGCTGATGAGGAATGTGGTAATTCCGAAACAGCTGTACATCCAACCATCTTGCAGTCTATAGGGCTTTGCCCAAATAAATTTGACAAGCATACTTTTCCTCTATTGGTTAAGCTACCCTTGTAGTTTAAACAATGCATGGTTTTAAGCTGAGATCAAAGACAACAATAAAATTTTGTAAAAATTGTCTATAGAAAGCTATAAAAGTCGACTTACCTGATTACAATCGCTAGGTCCGTCAGTTCAGGATCCAGTATACGGAAGAGGCTCAAATAAGAGATGCTTTTTTATATCGAAATAACATTTTGCTAAATTTTTCTATAGAAATAAAATTTTGCAAACATATTCTATACAAATAAAATATAGAAATAAAATTTTGCAAAAATTTTCTATAGAAATAAAATTTTGACAAAATTTTTTAAAGAAATAAAATTTTACAAACATTTTCTAAAGAAATAAAATTTTGACAAAATTTTCTATAGCAATAAAATTTGTAAAAATTTTCTATAGAAATAAAATTTTGCTAAAATTTTCGATAGAAATAAAATTTTACAAAAATTTTCTAAAAAAACAATAACATTTTGCAAAAAAATTTTATGGAAATAAAATTTTGCAAAAATTTTTTATGGAAATAAAGTTTTGCAAAAAATTTTTATGGAAATAAAATTTTACAAAAAATTTTTATGGAAATAAAATTTTGCAAAAAATTTTTATGGAAATAAAATTTTGACAAAATTTTCTACAAAAATAAAATTTTGGAAAAATTTTTTATAGAAATAAAATTTTGAAAAATTTTCTTCGACATGCCTGATTACAATCGCTAGGTCCGTGTGTTCAGACTCCATCATACGGAAGAGGCTCACATAAGAGATGTTTTTTATATAAATAAAATTTTGCAAAAATTTTTTATACTAATAAAATTTTGACAAAATTTTCTATAGAAATAAAATTTTGGCAAATTTTTCAATAGAAATAAAATTTTGACAAAATTTTCGATAGAAATAAAATTTTGACAAAATTTTCTATAAAGATAAAATTTTGACAAATTTTTCAATAGAAATAAAATTTTGACAAAATTTTCTATAGAAATAAAATTTTGACAAAATTTTCTAAAGAAATAAAATTTTGCAAAAATTTTTATAGAAATAAAATTTTGCAAAAATTTTCTAAAGAAATAAAATTTTGAAAAAAATTTCGATAGACATTACATTTTGCAAAAGTTTTCTGTAGAAATAAAATTTTGAAAAAATTTTTATAGAAATAAAATTTTGCAAAAAAATTTTATGGAAATAAAATTTTACAAGAAATTTTTATGGAAATAAAATTTTGCAAAAAATTTTTATGGAAATAAAATTTTGACAAAATTTTCTACAAAAATAAAATTTTGGAAAAATTTTTTATAGAAATAAAATTTTGAAAAATTTTCTTCGACATGCCTGATTACAATCGCTAGGTCCGTGTGTTCAGACTCCATCATACGGAAGAGGCTCACATAAGAGATGTTTTTTTATATAAATAAAATTTTGCAAAAATTTTTTATACAAATAAAATTTTGACAAAATTTTCTATAGAAATAAAATTTTGGCAAATTTTTCAATAGAAATAAAATTTTGACAAAATTTTCGATAGAAATAAAATTTTGACAAAATTTTCTATAAAGATAAAATTTTGAAAATTTTTTCAATAGAAATAAAATTTTGACAAAATTTTCTATAGAAATAAAATTTTGACAAAATTTTCTAAAGAAATAAAATTTTGCAAAAATTTTTATAGAAATAAAATTTTGCAAAAATTTTCTAAAGAAATAAAATTTTGAAAAAAATTTCGATAGACATTACATTTTGCAAAAATTTTCTGTAGAAATAAAATTTTGACAAAATTTTCTAAAGAAATAAAATATTGCAAACATTTTCTAAAGAAATAAAATTTTGACAAAATGTTCTATAGCAATAACATTTTGTAAAAATGTTCTATAGAAATAAATTTTTGGAAAAATTTTATATAGAAATAAAATTTTGCAAAAATTTTCTATACAAATAAAATTTTGACAAAAATTTTCTATAGAAATAAAATTTTGCAAAAATTTTCTATAGAAATAAAATTTTGACAAAAATTTTCTATAGAAATAAAAAATTTCTATAAAAATAAAACTTTGCAAAAAAATTTTATTGAAATAAAAATCTACAAAAATTTTCTATATAAATACAGTTTTGCAAAATTTTTCTATATTTCTATAGATTTGCTTTAGTGTAGAAATCTAGAAGTATTCGGGGTCCACAAATAGGTTTACTGAAAATTGTGTGTATCAGTCCATTATACAATTAATAAATTCTACAGCACTTAAAGTAAAGATTCAAATTTATTTTTGATTTATTTTTGTTTTTTATATTTTGCAATTTTTTGCCTGCTTGTTGCAATACTCTTTATCACATATCGAGAAAATGTGATTGCATGAAAAATACCAAAATGGAGACTAGATAAGCATTCATGATAAACCATGATCGGCGATCCATATTCATGGGCCCAGAAATTAATAAAGTCCTTTTCCAAAACAACAAATGCAGCGAGAATTCTTCACACTGAAAATACGGAAGAAAAACTATTGATTTGTGTCATTGCAATACAAAAACAAATGGCAAAAAGTTTGGGTGACTATGGGATTCTATGATGATCAACACTGTCTTATTGGCTAAACAAATATTAAAGGACCTCACCTGTCTATTGAGCTGTGCCAACGAATGATTGGCAACATTGAAATCCATTAAAGTTAATTCCAAATTTCCAATGCTATGTTTAATTCGATCACACAAAGCATCGGTTAGATAGAAATCCAACATGTTGAAAATATAATTCAGGACTTTTCCGATGTAGATTTTTAAGATATTATGTGAAGTTATTGCCTTGTCTGTCTCGTAAATACCACCTGCACACATAACTAATCTAATCAGACGTCTTAGAAATACTATAAATTTGAAACGATTTTGTAATTCATCATATGAGATGCACAACGTATTATGGGCTACCATTAACCACTGGATCTCCGAACATATCTCGTTCTCCTTCGAGGCGTCAAAACTATCATAGAGATCTGAAATCTCCATGACAATACTTTGCAAATATTTGTCAATGTAGTAAAAAAGGCGACATGTTTGCCATACCAAGTAAAGATAATAAAATGCCCACATAAACTGCAAACTTTCAAAACTAGCGAACAGTATTGAAAACATATAGCCAAAAATTCCAATTCCATAAGATTGCAACCGTATTGCGCCCATGATGCATATAATGCAAGTTAATATTAATTGGACGACATAGTATGGTATTAAATCTCTTTCCACTTCCTTGCAACGTCCGATCTTGGTCAAAAGATGCATTTCGAGGGATTGCAGCTTTCTCTGGAGTATGATAAGTTTCGTTTCGCAATATACAGCATGGCCGAAAGCGCTAAGAGGACACACTAAAGCCACAAAGAACATTGTTGTTGTTGTATAAGTCCTCTCATCCAATACCTGAAGAGCGTTGTTGTAGCACATGTTCAGAAATCCTAATATGTTGACAGTCACATGAATAATTCTCGATATGGTATTACGTTCAAAATCTTCCTTTTTAAAGTCATACCAATATGATCTAACGCCTAGCAAAATAATAAAGTATTCACCAAATTGTTTACATTTTCCGATGAAGTTTTTCCAAAAATCGTACACCACCGACTGGAAACTATGCATTTTGTGACAGACAATCGACTGATTCGATTGATTCTAATTGGAATTAAAGGCAAGACCACCAACAACATTTGCTCTATTTTTGTTTCCTCCCCAAACTGGAATAAGTCAGAAGCCATTTAAGTAATTGCTCAGCCCTGAGCAAACACATACAAATATATTCTTCATTAGCCGAATCTTATATAAGATATGGAATCTTACATAGAATTGTAAACTCTTAATATGTTACTCATGAACAAGCACAAAAACCTAGGAAAATTAATATTAACTTTGTTTAGGTATGTACACGCAAAAAAAAACTAATACTTTCCTCTCTAAGAAAATGACAAGTTTTTTACTGTTTGGTAGATTGGTAGAATTCTTCATGTTTTGGTAGATTTTGCAAAATATTCCTCTACAACTAAGAGGTACTTCATAATTTTTCTATAGAAATAAAATGTTGACAAAATTTTTCGATAGAAATAAAATTTTGACAAATTTTTTCGATAGAAATAAAATTTTGACAAATTTTTTCGATAGAAATAAATTTTGACAAAATTTTCTATAGAAATAAAATTTTGACAACATTTTCTATAGAAATAAAATTTCGACAAAATTTTCTATAGAAATAAATATTTGACAAAATTTTCTATATAGAAATAAAATTTTGGCAAAATTTTCCATAGAAATAAAATTTTGGAAAAATTTTCTATTGAAACAAATTTTTGGCAAAATTTTCTATAGAAATTTTGACAAAATATTCTATAGAAATAAAATTTTGACAAATTTTTTCGATAGAAATAAAATTTTGACAAAATTTTCTATACAAATAAAATTTTGACAAAATTTTCTATACAAATAAAATTTTGAAAAAATTTTCTATAGGAATAAAATTTTGACAAAATTTTCTATAGTAAAAAAATTTGAAAAAATACTATAGAAATAAAATTTTGGAAAAAATTTTTATATAAATAAAATTTTGACAAAATTTTCTATAGAAATACAATGTTGACAAAATTTTCTATAGAAATAAAATCTTGACAAACATTTTCTATAGAAAAAAAAATTTTGACAAAGTTTTTCGATAGATATACAATTTTGACAAATTTTTTCGATAATTAGATTTAGATTTTTAATGCCTTTCATTTTATTAAACCTCTTCTCGTAAGGGATGAGATGATGATTCTTAGATCATAGATATATTGCACTGATATGATGACTGAAAGTTCACCTTCATGATGGGCTTCACAATAATGCAACTATAACTATTATGATTCATGGACACCAACCAAAGAATATCTAGACTAATAATAGGAGTAGCCACTGCGGCAAATGAATTGCCATATTGTTAAGCCACAATATTTCCCAGCAAACAAAGTATTGCCAGCAGAGCATTTTGACAAATTTTTCTGTAGAAATAAAATTTTGACAAATTTTTCTATAGAAATAAAATTTTGACAAATTTTTCTATAGAAATAAAATTTTGACAAATATTTTCTAAGGAAATAAATTTTCCTAAATTTTTCTATACAAATAAAATTTTGCAAAAGTTTTCTATAGAAATAAATTTTGCGAAAATTTTCTATAGAAATAAATTTTTGCGAAAATTTTCTATAGCAATAAATTGTGCAAAAAATTTAAAGAAATAAAATCTTGCAAAATTTCTAGAGAAATAAGAGGTGCTTTTTTATAGAAATAATTTTTTTTTTAAATTTTCTATAGAAATATATTTTGACAAAATTTTCTATAGAAATAAAATTTTCACAAAATTTTCTATAAAAATAAAATTTTCACAAAAATTTCTATGTAAATTAAATTTTGCAAAAAAAAATCTATAGAAACAAAATTTTCTTTAGAAATAAAATATTGACAAAAATTTTCTATTGAAATAAAATGTTGGCAAAATTTTCTATAGAAATAAAATTTTGCACAAAAAATTTCTATGAAATAAAATTTGCAAAAATTTTCTAAAGAATTAAAATTTTGCAAGAATCTCTACTTGGCAAGAAATTCCTCTGTTGGTAAAGCTATACTTGTAGTTTAGTCCAAGGCCGTCGCCAGGATTTTAATTCGGGGGGGGGGGGGTTCAACTTAAAAAAAAATATTCATATAATCTCATGTGTAGAAAATTTTAATTATGCATAGGTATGTATACAATATTTTTATACACTTCACCACTACTGTGGTACAGGGTCTAATAAGTTTGTGCATTTGTATGTAACGCCAAGAAGGAGTAATCATAGACCAACCTTTTAGTATACGGATCGGCTTAGAATTAAATTCTGAGTCGATTTAGCGATGTCCGTCTGTCTGTCTGTCTGTTGATGTATTTTTGTGTGCAAAGTACAGCTCGCAGTTTTAGTCCGATTGTCCTAAATTTGGTATAGGGTCCTGGTTTCGGCTCAAAGACGATCCCTATTTTGGAAAAATCGGTTCAGATTTAAATATAGCTGCCATATATATTTTTCACCGATGTGGTCATAATTGGCGTGTGTATCAACCGATCTTCTGCAAATTCCGTACATCCGAATATTTTATGAGTCTCGAAAAGCTTGCAAAATATCAGCAAAATCGGTTCAGATTTAGATATAGCTCCCATATATAGCTTTCGCCCGATTTACACTCATATGACCGTAGAGGCCAATTTTTAACTCCGATTTAGTTGAAATTTTACACAGGGAGTAGAATTAGCATTGTAGCTATGCGTGCCAAATTTGGTTGAAATCGGTTCAGATTTAGATATAGCTCCCATATATGATGTTTTTCTGGTTTCGACAAAAATGGTCAAAATTGCCAACATTTTCCTTGTAAAATCGCCACTGCTTAGTCGAAAAGTTGTAAAAATGACTCTAATTTTCTAAACTTCTAATGCATATATATCGAGCGAAAATCAAAAATAAACTTTTGCGAAGTTT